>NW_015374021.1:0-132477 GCF_001272555.1 Dufourea novaeangliae | reverse complement strand
CCATGTCGGCCATTGTGATTTATCCCTTCGAAACATCCGATTAGCATTACCCGTAATATTCTTTCACCGTAAGGCGCATTCACATATGTACGTGAAATTCGTCATCGGGGGCCATTCTGTGATTTGTTGTTACCTGAAACCGTCACGCCCCCCCCCCCTCTCCGGGACGTCGCGTCGCGAGGCATTTTTCGACGATACATCCGCGGGCCACGGTATCCCGGAAATCTGTCGCGTCGGTTTTTATCATTTTTTTCGAAATCTACTGTTCCTATGTTTACGACATTGTTGTCTGTCTGTTCCGTCGCCGTTTCGTTTGCTTCATTTTTTTCCTCTATTGGCCGCCGATGCTTTAATGCCTCGTGGCCTTTCCCCCAATCACCGTGATATACGGGCCACGGTCTTTCGCGCCGGGAATATTTCACGATCGAACGTATTTTTGAAACGCAGGGTGGGGGTGGGGGAGTAGGTAATCGCGTGCATCGTCGACGAAGATGAGTGGGTTCATGACATCGGTGGATTGAAACATTTCGTGGAACTCGTACCAAACTATACATGGTATACAAGGTGTCCCAAAATAGGTGGAAGTCCTGGAAAGGGATGTTTCCTGGGGTGCTTTGAAACAAATTGTTCATTAGTGAAAAAATTCTCCGACGCTTTGTTAACGAGATATTAATAAAAATCCCAAGCAAGTCGACATGCATCAAACGAAACTATGTAGAATAGCAATGAAAAGGACGTAACAAATGAAATTGAACTGTTTGTCATTTAAAGTAACGGCTACGCAGTTTCCTTCAATACATACCAACTTGCTTGTTCGTAGTACAGGCGCAGTGCGTAGCCAACGCTGCTGCAGGAGCTCGGCTAGCAGACTCGCGCTGAGATTGATCGGGGTATTTTGTTAATATCTCGTTAACAAAGCCTAAGAAAATTTTTTTGCTAAAGAAAAACTTATTTCATATCACCCCAAGAATCACCCCTTTCAAGGACTTACACCTATTTTTGGGACACCCTGTATACAGTGTGGTCCCACCGAATCCTGTCCACATGAAATATCTTCATTATTTATAACAATATATGCAAATGTTACTAAAGAAAGATGTAGGATTTATAGAAGTACATGATACGGTAATAATGATTTCTTAGTAGGTGGTTACGTAGAGGAGATATAGAGGTCAATTTTGCTTTCTTAAATGGAATTTCTTATACTTGATTTCGATAAAAATAAAATAGCATTATATAAGTATAAAAGTACTAAGGTATATTTGTCCTTAAATGTACTGTTTTTGAAATATTTGACTTTGTTCATAAAATTAATTTCGTTATGAAATATGGTGGTCAACACATCGAACATGTCTCCCAATGAAATTGATGGTATGAATAAAGCCAAATATCTCAAAAATTGTAAATTTTACATTACATGTCTCCCAATGAAATTGATGGTATGAATAAAGCCAAATATCTCAAAAATTGTAAATTTTAGGGTGTATGTACCTTAGTACTTTTATACTAAAAATACACTATTCTATCGAAATCAGGCATACAAAATTCAACAGTCTATTTAAGAAAACAAAACTGACCTCTATATATCTCCTCTACACGCCCACCTATCAGAAAATGATTGATTCCCATTCATTAGTAACAGTTTTGCGTCTTCTTTGCAATAACGAAGATATTTCAGGTGGACAGAGTTCATGGGACCACATTGTATATCGAAAATTTATTTTATTCTCGTTCTCGTTAATATTTCCCGAATTATTGAGCGTACACTTCAAAATGGAGCAGAATTTTTAATGAATCTGCAGGTTGAAAGATATATCGGGGTCCGCCCGATATATGTATACCGGTGCTCACTTTGTTTCGATTAAATTTCTGGTACAAGTCAAACTAATCTCTGCAAAACGAAATAACAACAAGTACAAATGAAAAATATCGTAAATACCGAATATCGCGAATAAGGAACACACTACAAATGATAAATACATTAGAACAATAAATCCTACGAATAACATGAATAATGGAATAACACGAAGAAAGGATAATGCGAATAACAAGTAATGCAATAAGGAATGAAATAATCACCTAAATACAAAAAATATCCGAATGATGCCCAACTCCGGCAGAATAACTTGTAGAACTCGCTACGCGTTGCAATTGGTAGCCAACGTTACCGCGGGAACCCGGTTGGCAGACTCGCGTTCTGATTGGTCGCTGTTTTTCGTTAATATCTCGTTAACAAAGCCTAGGATAACATTTTTGCTAAGGAAAAGCTTGTTTCAAATTACTTCGAGAGTCTCCAATTTCCGGGTCGTCCAACATTTTTGTTTCAACCTGTATATTTTATCACACCTCAAAAGTTGTAATCACAAAGTATAAACTGTACATATACAATACATAATTACGTTCATACAGTACAACCAACAGATGTGTAACATAATTTGAAACTTTCAATAAAGGAAAAAGAAAAATACTGGCAGAATTAGAATCCGTTGGTCGCTACACTATCGTTAAGTATCAGTCTCAAGCAATGCGACTGTGGGGACAGAATACCCGTACTTCCAAAATAATCCCAATAGATTTTATTCGCAGAACAGAAAATTTCTAACCGAACGACAGAGGAGACAGCAACGAAACGTCGTCCGTTTCAGTTCGACGGATATAATTCGCAAGTTTTCCCGGCCTTATTAAATCGACAAATTAAATTATCGTTTCGGCGGGAATGGAACGGAATAATCGTGCGAATCCATTTCCCGCGCGGTTCGACGGAAAACGGACGGGAATAATTATGTAACAAGAGAGAGAGAGAGAGAAATAGAGAGAGCAAGGCAAGCTCCGGCGAACTTGGTTCGGGATCTGAACGAGCCGCTCTCGAAATGGGACAGAATTCACCGCGTGCCACGCGTCTTTGAGCCGATCTTGAACTATATATACACCGCGGTGCCCGTGATTGTCGGTGGATTGACGATTTAACAAGACATTTCTCCGAGTGTGAGTTATCGTTTAATGAACGCCTCTTCGACTTCGGGACGCTGGAGTACCCTAGAGTCTAGTGCAGCGTGCGGACCAGGCCTCGCCACTCGAGCTAAGGGCTGCCAACCCCTGATTCACTTTGTCCCTCCCACTCCCTCTCTCTTCCTCCCTCCCCCCTCTCGCTCTTCGCTGTCTCCATGTTATTCCCCCCTTTTGCAGGTTCATACCAGTTAACCGGGCCTGAGGAGTCGTGATAATTTGTAGAGGGAGCGAGAAAGAACGGAAGAAAGTCAGATAGAGGGAGACAGAGAGAAAGAGAAAGAGAAAGGGAGAGAGAGAATTTCGTAATTCTTAGCGTTTGATTCGTCAGCACAATTAAACGAATTAATAGGCGTCGCTCGGCTCATTCAACTCCCCTTTCCGCGACTGCCTCTCTTAATTTCTCCGACACTGCCGATTCCAATCCCCGCCACTTCATCCACCCCCTCCCTTCCTCCCTCCTTTCGTCCACCTTTGCCCAAGGCCTTCCACTACAAGCCCGATAACAATCAAAGTTTGCTTGGAAATGTACCGATTTCCGCCGCCGCAAATGGCCATCATCCGCCGACCGACTGAAAATCTTGACGCGGCGACTCGTGAGTTGATACTGGTCGAGGATTAGGTTCCCCTCGTTAGCGATGAATTGGTACAGTGAACGTTGTAGAGTGTCGTTAGTAGGCAGCGGGTTGTTACGCGAAATAACATTTTACAAAGTAATTCTGAAGGACAAGTAGGAATATCGTTCTTTTCTTGAGTATCTTATTGGGTTAACCCAGAGTTTCCTAACGTTTTTTGTATCATGCCTCACCTAAACGCCTCGAAGATCTCGATGCCTCCTAGCATAATAGTGAACCGAGTTCTGAAAAAGTTTAATATTAATAGTTGCTTCGAATAAAAAAGGCACTCGATAAAACTGTTGCCGGTGGGACGAAGAATGTCAATGATTTGCTAATTTTGCCCTCTAAAATATTAAAATTGTCCCCTCGGTGGAACATACGCCCCACGTTGGAACACTGGGTTAACCCCTTGCCTTGTAACATGGAGCTAGACTAGTGTTTGACGATTTCAAAATCGATTCAGCAAACGTGAATATTATTCGTTTTCTTTGAGTCGACATGATATACCACTTCGTTGGTAAATCTATAGTGGCGATAAGAAGGTACAGGAATTCCGTTTATTTCTGGGAGAACTATTGATAAAAAAAAGTACATAATTCTGGACACTGCAGTCGTCAAGAAAATCGTAAGGCAAGGGATTAAGAATGAGATGGGAAATCTGTTTGTAACTCATGGAAGTTCGGTCTTTTATTATATGTTTTATTGTATATCACAGAGCCGTATAGGCTATAAATGCATAAAATCCGTAGTCTAGTTATAGCTATAGTGTGTATGAAATCAAGGGATAGAGCTTGTATATTATTGGCCATAAGAAACTCAATCTTTCGGTTGTCTTGAGTAAAATGAAAAATGTTCTCGACGCAATGTTTCTCCTTTTCTCTGTACATTTAGGCAAGATTGTAATCTTACACACGCAAAGAATAACTTAGGAATTATTTAAGAACATTAAAATATGAAAATCGGGTGCATGTAATATTTTTTAACGATAATGATCGTATTTGAATTTGTAGTATTCGTCGGCGAAGAAAATTAAAAACATACGTTGAAGAGTGGATAAAGAACTAACGATGTGTATTCTGCCGAGAAATGCTTAAAAATCACTGTCAGACAGTCTTAATTAAATCAAACCGCGATTTCGAAACAGGGCAAGCGTAGTGGTAAGCAACAAAATTTGACACTGCTCACTCATAAACATTACAGTTTACATTGGCCCTGTAATGTGAAGAATAAATAAGAATCTCTCTTTCTCGTTAAGTTAAATGTTTCTGTAACACTAACTTCTTCTTATTCCCTATTATCTAATAAAAATGTCTAATCTAACTACCGTTGAAACTTCTAATATGCAACATGTGTTCGAACGAGTGTAACCGGATTGAAGGTAATTCTGTAGGAGAGAAAAATTAAATTATATAAATGATGCGGCGCAAAATGTTTTTTATACAAAATTCAGTTTTTGAGAATATCATTCACCATATTATAATATCATTTCACTCGTATCCCTGTCTTTGATTATTTCTACTTCTTTCAATAATTCTACAGACTGACAGTAATACAATACCTATTGTATTCCACGATAATTCGATAGAAATTGATAATTAATAACATGGTACGGTTAATAGGAAACGAACAATGTAAGCACTACAATCGGTGTTCCTTGTAAGTAGAAATGTTAAATTATAGTCAGACACATATACGCTAGCCGTAATTCAAAGTATAAATTATGCAGTACAGAATCCTCTCGATTATCGTCCCTAATTCGGGTCCGCGAGGGGACGATAATCGTGGACTATGCGAAACGCTTCTGACTCCCGTGAATACGTTTTTTGCTCGAAGCTCGAGCCTCGGCAACTCGCCTTTGTAGTATTCCGAACGCAGAAAAGGACAAGCCAGTGAAAAACAGAGAGAAAGTTTCTTTTCCCACTCGACTGGGCTGCGTGGCCCGCCTGCGACGCTCTCGCCGACCAATGATTACATTATAGCCGACCACACAGTCCGATTGTGTGTATACCGTTTCAGCCAATAATAAAAATATGTATGACTCTCTGGGCAGTCGCTGACGATTGAACGCTCCGTCCGTCGAGTCCATCGAGCGCATACATTGTTGCCCGGCGCGCGAGACAACGCTAATGCAACGATGAAACTTTTTTATTTTTGATTCGTTGTTAATGAAACTTTTAATAGTATATTGGTGAGATCATTCTGATTAAAATGGTACCAAATATGACATAATTTGGATCATATTTACTCATGTAGAAACTATTAATAGTTTATATTAGTTCATTATCGATTCTGATAAATAATAAGTAAATATGACCCAAATTGTGTTTGGTATCATTTTAATTACAAAAATCTCACCAACATGTGTATAAAAGTTTCATTAATAAAGAACCATAAATAAACAAGTTTTATCGTTACATTAGTATTGTCTCACCGACACCCGGGAATGTAACATTTTAGTGGACGCCCAACGTTCAGTCGTCGGCTCATGAACGGGAAGCCGTCTCGGCACGCTGCGGCAACAAAGTATGTGGTTGCCGAGTTCCACGGTCTCCCCCACCCCCCCTCTCAGTGGTGGAGATGACGCCTAGACAATAATCGCATATCAACAAAGAGTCAATAATCGCGAGGACTGTATGTCCGTTTTAAGTGTCTATACTTGATTATTTCTGTAGGTATCAGTAATGTATCAGTAATACGAAAAAATGTTTCAGATGAAGGTTATATGATATCGAGGGGGTCGTATTTTCAAGATGATTGTTTGACCTTGAGGTAACCTTGGAATGTGCTGTGAAGATCCCCTCTGAATTTTTTAATAGAACCCTACATCTTTTTATCATATTTTCCAATAGCTGACATCGAGATGTATTCAAAACACTAGACACAGTTGTATTTGTGGCAATATTTTGTTGAGTTGTTAACACTCAAAGTTTACGTGCCGCCGGTATTAGGGTTACCCAATGTACACTACGAGGAGGTTGTTCGGTCGGACTTTGTACATCATGGTGGCTCTAAAAAGAAGCGAATGCGTGCGTGCGTGGTGCCTGTGTGTGTATTTCAAAATAATCTAGCATAAGACGGCTATCCCTCGATATGCCCTCCATTATTAAGAATAATTTTTTGTAGTCGAAGTTCCAATTCCTTTTCTATCTTTTTTAACATTATTGGTGTTATTTTTGCACACACATTAAATATTCTTTGGTGCATGTCCGTTCGACTACAAACGAACATGACGGTAGACAATGTTGCATAACTTCACCGTTTTGCGTGCTGACTAACATTCATAAAAAAGATCCCAATATTTTATTCAATGATTATGTGAGAAAAAAAAAAGTAATACTCACCTCTACTTTTAGGCCCAAAAGATGGTGTACCCCTTTAATGTATGAACACAAAACGAGCTTCCATATTCATTTCTTTTCAGATCCGTGTTCTGATAACCATAGATGTTTATATTTACCTAGCGAAATTTGGACACATGATAAATCTCGGTTAACAGAGCCGTTTTGTCATCCTGAAAATATCTAATATCCCTCAGAACATTTATGAGATTCGCCCACCAGTAAATTAAAAAAAGAAGTGGGTCGTTGTTTGCAACGGACTGCAAGAATGAACATTCCTCCAACCGCATAAGAATTAACATTCCGTCATGGAGACAGAACCGAAGGCAACCTAGCAAACCAAACCCCTCTCTTAATCTTTCCACCGTTTTCAGAATGAATAATAATATCAATGGCAACGAGAAGAACACGATCCCCTGCGTGAAAATAGGTGAACATTCCACACCGCTCGTCCCACCCCTACGCTTCGACTTCAGAGTCTCGTAGATCAAAGACCACCAGAGGGAAGTCGCGGGAAGACGTTCCATCCTACAGAGAGAGAGAGAGAGAGAGAGAGAGAGAGAGAGAGAGAGAGAGAGGGAGAGAGAGAGGAAGCAAAAAATGCGACGTTGCGGTTTCGCTCGGGGCGTCATCAAGAATTCTTTTTCACCCTCGCGATTCGGCGGAAATTTCGGGCGGCAAAGGAAGGCGGAAGTTCGTGTTTTATAGAATAACAACTCAGTGAATTAGGAGGCATCAAAGGAGGAAGCTCCAGCGATGATCCTCGTGAGAAGGAAGGAAGCAAGGTGCTCGAAGGGTGAGGGGTTGTACGCTGAGGAAAGAGAAAAACATATAAAGAAAGAACAAAGCGACGGAAGGGAGAAGTGGCGCGCAAGGCTCAAAGGCGAAAAGAAATTTTCCGTGTCCTAAGTGATCAAAAAAAAAAAGAAAAAAGAAACGCCGCACCTGCCGGCTTTTTTCTCAACGTCTCTCCTCTGCTCTTTTTCTACCTAGCGTCGTCCTCGTGCCGTCTTCCTTGACCGTTTCATCGAGCCCAACCGTCCATCCGTCGCGCTAAGAGTCTTGGCTTCGACACATCAAAGAGCCCATCCCCCCTCTTGGGTGGCACTCCCTCTACGTATGGGATAAAACAGGCACGATGTACCAAAGACAAACCACCACTAAGTCCCCCCGGCCCCTGAAGAGCCCTGATTCAAATCGAGCTCGACGTGCCCACGATAATTATTACTCTTCCCTCTTCAGCCTCTTCCGTGACACCGATTTTATTCTTTGCCCTCTTCCACCCATCCACCCACCCACTGGTTACGCCATTCGACGCGCGGACTACGGGCCGTTTTAGAACCACCAAGCAGTTTTGTAATTTGCGACATGAAGTTAATTACTATTGGTCGGCGCGGGAAAAGGCTCCGGGCTTTGGGACTCTGAAAGGTGAGCCCGATTCGTTTCCTTGCAACGATTCACTTTGTCGTTTCTCTCGGCTACTTACTGTCCCCTTTTAATCCTTAAAGGGGCGGTTCTCCTTGGGATTGATTTATTCTAATTTTTCTAGTAATTAACAGTAACGGTAATTTAATATTATTATATATGCACAAAGTAATTGCGGGAGAATTGAGGAGGCGATGAAAGGAGGAAAATATAAAAGGAGAAAGTAAACCACGAAGAAATACGATCGGGATAAATGAATGCTTTGTAATTCAGCAAGACTGCACTGAAAAGCTGTTATTAAATTTAATCCCGGTGAAGAAACGGAGCCCTCATTTTATCGGTAGACTGCGTCCGAACAACAATGCTTTGCTTTCTAGTAATCTTCTATTCATTGTGATGGATCTTGACAGCCGTTTTTTATGATTGTTTCGCAGAAACTAGAATTAGTGTCATAAAACAGAGTGTACTTGAATATTCATCTAGGACTGAAGAACAGCCCGATGAAACTCGTTTTCTTAATAAAATGTTACTTCTTTCGAAACTTGGTAAATTACTCAAGAGAAATTAAATGTCTGCTGTACCTACCCCCAATGATTTGGGTGATCATTTTTAAAATTATAAACGGTAGGAAGATCTACAGATGTTTTTGTCATTTTCTCAGTCACAGAAATCAACGGACTCAAAACCCTAGATAATCCTGGAAAAATAATACCAAGCAGTTCCAGGTTTAATTCCAGAGAACTGACAAGAATTAGCCGCTATAAATACAGTGTTCCACCTCGAACATGCTGATGATTTTTTTTCCCGAAACAACCGCCTACGTATGACAGTTCCTGTTTTCCCAGACCATAATAAATTCCTCTGCTCTCGCATGCATTGCGTTCACTAACTCAATTACCAAGATTTATATTCAGGCCTATTCTGGCTAATAAAACCGGGCTGACATTGGATAACAAGGTGGCCCCTTGGTATGTCAGCTGTAGGAGCCTCTTCATAAAACATCGCTCTCTTCACCCTCACGGAGTCCATCACAGAAAGTCATCGAGACAGGACAATCTTATATTCGTCTATTTGCCAAATAAAAGGCCTGGTGTTGCCTCCTATTGGTCGTCCCTTGTCACCAGGGACTTCTCTGATTTCCCCCGACTGCTATGCTTTCGTCTTCTACGAAAGTAATTGATTTTCCACGAAATTGTATTTCAATTTTTATAGAATCATTAGACAACACTTTTCATCGGTTTTCATAATGTTGTTTTATACATGTCAGACTGAACCGTAAGTATTCGATCGGTCGACGCAAGGTGTTGACAACAATCATTTAAAATTTCACGGAAATGAACATTTTCACCGTCCGGCTTTCGAAATTAATCAGAACACCACCAGATGGCTTCTACACGAACGCAATGAAATTAAAGTTTATTAATTGCAGCTCGTGCATCCGTACTGGGTCGTGTTTGAAAACTTTAATTAAGAAACAATGGAATGTACAGTACCATTTCAGAAAAGGATATCCTACCTCTGAACAAAATATCTGAATAGGAATCGAAGCTTTAGTTTTTTAGTTCTTTCGGTTCGCTACGGTCTGCCATCTGTGCACCAATTTTTGCAATTGTATACGAATAAGGATTTAGAAAAAATCGATTCGTGAATCCCATTAGAATAAAACGACAACTGAGGTATTGAAACGAATACAATGACATTAACACGTGACAACATAACTGGCAAAGAAATCACGATTTGCTCCAGAAGTAACGACACAGAAATAAAGTCGTGACAAATATTATAGAAAAATGTGTTTGAAACATATGAAGAATATTTGTGAAACATGACTTGAAACAGATGCGACAGCAAGGACAAATGAAACTGGTCTGATGATTAATTTACAAGTCGTCTGCTTATCAATATTTTTTGTTACACGGTATTGAGTAATCTTAATATTTCAGTTCTAATACTGTATCAGTATCAACCAAGTGTCCTAAGACACCCAGATGTTTACGTATGGTGGTCAATAAATACTACTCTTTACAAGGGATTCGTGTACTTGTGTTTCAGAACTTCACGTGTACATTGGCCCGGTTAAGAAGAAGAAGAAAGGAAAGAAACTATCGTTCTTATTCATTCAATTCGACGATCAGCATGGGAATATATCCGCTTTAGGTGGGTAATCCCGATCGAAAGTAGATGACGTACAGCATCCCTTCAATTGCTTTTTTACGCAGCAACGGTATCGACGTGACGGCGCGCGGCCGATAGAGAATCCTGGGATTAAATCAATGTACCGTGCACGCGATATGAACCCATCGAAACGTATGTAATGCGTTCATGGAAACGGGAGCGGAGAGGGGGAGTGGATGGGCAGCGTGCCGCGCGGATCCCAGAGATTTCAAAATTCGTTTCTGCCCGCCGAAATATGCTGCTCGGTGGCCGCGATAATGGAAAAGGGAATTACACGTGATGCTTATTTTAATTCAATACGTTAAAAGCCCGAAAAAGCGATTTATCATTATTTATCGTTCCGTCGGGTTACGCGGCCCCGGTTGTTTTCGACGTGTCGACACAGGGCGAAATTACGGAACGCACGGCGAATTAATTCAAAAGTTTTAGAACGGTCGGGCGCATTGTTATGTGCCACTTTTAACGCAATGCGAGTTTTCTTTGCGATCGAATACAAAGAAAACGTATCAGCGTGGGAAAATTTGACAGACATAATGAAACCTCGATCGTCGAAACACTCGAAACTAACAGGGAGATAAAAGTGTTCCGATAATAGAATGACTACGTTTTATCGCGTGAAACTTATAATATATTTTGAGCATAGCAAGAATCAATGAACGAGAAAAGGACATGTACGAATATTTATGAGTCTCGCATCATTTCAGCCGACAAGCCGTATCAATTTTTTATTACAGCTTATTCTGTAAAGTTACATTACCTTTCGGTCCTCGAACCATTTAAGCCCGTTTCTGTGGAATTTAATTTTCATACTGATTTATCGTGAACAAATTTTGCTTTGATCGTTATATATTATGTGGGAAACATTTTAGGGGTGACTTTAGCACATCTAAACAATAAAAAGAAGTTCACATAAATGCTGGTTGGTAGACTAATACAGCGGAGCTGGTCAGAAGATGGTGTGATGATTTGACGTTTAACACACTTAAACATTAGTATAACGCTACATAGTTGTTTGCTCGGACTGTTAGATGTGTTCTCGGTGATGATTAAATGCGTCCTACGTAATATGGTGGCATACGTAAATACAAATGTATTTGTGTAGTGGTGGAAAATTAAGAGTTTTGGTTGGTGTATGATGTGGAAGAAGTGAGGCTGGGCGTATTTACTATTTGCTGGGATTCCTGGAAGTCAGCATCGAAATAAAATGAAACACTGTTCTGGGGACAGTGACTACAGTAAAACCTGTTTTTATGCGGTAGATAGGGACCGCATAAAAGAAACCGCACAAAAAAATATTCGGAAATTTCATAAATACTACATATAATAAACAACTTTGTACGACATACTACAGAAATTTTTTTTATGCGGCGGAGAGGGACCGCATAAAAAAAGTCGTACTTAGAAAATACGTCAATTATTTACGAAATACATGAGAAAGTGCTTCCAAACAAAGTAAATAATTAAATTACACATTATAAAAGCATTTAATTTTGCATTGTATACATGGAGAAGTTTTCAAAATGCACATTACATAATTCACTGCTAGTCGTCGTAATCCTTAACGCGCATCTTCTTGTGATGAATTGGTTCACCATCTGCTAGTCTATTTAATATTAGATTTTTTGATTCTTATGGAATTGTCTTTCTTTTCACTTTTTTTTGGCTACAATTATTCATTTTAAGGGAGTACATATGTTTAATAATAAAATGAAAATCATAAAAACTATATACAAATAGAAACAAATGTAATTAATTTATTTACCTTTAATCTCACTATAAAATGAATCCTTAATCACGTGAGTCGTGGATAAAACTCGGAATACGAAGCGTATGCTGCTAGCGCGTCGAGCGAAAATAATTGAATGTACATTGTCGGGAAACTGTTTAAACCAAATGAACAGAGCGTCTTGAAGTGTATATTTATATGTACACTGATAGAAAACATTACAGTAATGCCAACGCCGTTGAAATTCATATACCGCATAAAAAAAAATCGCACAAAAATAAAATCGCACAAAACAAATCGCATAAAAATAAAATCGCATAAAAAAGGACCGCACAAAAACAGGTTTTACTGTATTTTGCACGTGATGTGCAGCTGTCCAGGAATCCCCGTTTACGACGGTCTAATACGCGACGATACTTGCGACCCTTGCCTACCTGTGTTAGTTTGCAACATTTTGTTCGATTTTGTTTTTGAGTTACGGTAGACTCACGTTAAACTAGCGGCGCAGGGCTCTCGAGGCGGGTTCTTCCTGGAAACGGTACTTTAATATGAGCCAATAGGCACGCAGGATCTCGTGGCAGTTCGGTCGATGTACCAATTGGATCAGAACTTTGGTTACAGATGGCGACCATAATGGGTTACGCGCACGTATGTGAGTAATGCGTGTGAGCTTTAACGTGAGTGTACTGTACAACGAATTTACTTCAAAATCAGATGTAAACGCATCCGCGGTATCGAAACACACGTCTAAATAAAAATCGTGTCGAACTGAAAACGATCGTTCCGTAACGGTCGCGACGAGATGAACCGCGGAAGAAACCGGTAGAGGGCGCGGCGGTGGCGACGGGTCACGTGGTCGCTGAACGGGAAAGCGATTTGCGGCTGGAAATTCCGGAACGGCTTACGCTAATAATATTAATGGATGCCGGCGAAGCGACAATGCCATTTGCGCGGAGAAACGCGAACGAAGGAAGTTTTGTCTGATACGAATTCGTGGGGACGCGTAAGTACTCGAAGTAGATTGCGTCAAGGTGGGAAAGACCTTCGGTCTTCTTCCGAAGCCGTCAAGGGGAGAAGAGGGCCGCGAAGTGGAGAGGCTACCGAACGCAGAGTTTACCGTGGCCCTCCCGTCCCAAACTCTTCCTCGGCCGCCACGCCACTCACCCCCTTTCAACCGTCTCCAGTCTCGACGGGCACCGGCGTGCCTAAGCGCGAGCTATTAGAGTAGATCCCTGCGAATTTGCACGTGGTCGAAGTCACGGACGGTGAAGTTCTTGCGAAAGCAAATCCAGAGCAAATCGACTGCTTAATCGAGTGACGCGAAATTTGAATAAAGACTCCGGGATCCGACGCAAACTGCGCCTTTATTCCGTACCTCCGTCCGACGCGGCGGCCGGATTACATTATCATAGGTACCGAGGCCGACGAAATGAATTATGTGTAATTAACGGTGGACACTATCACGTTATCTTTTGAACAATTTTTCTTTATAATAAAAATATATATATACAGGGTGTAACAAAAATGTTGTCCGATCCGGAAATGGGGCACTCGGGGGGTGAATTGGAAGAAGTTTTTCCTTAGCAACAATATAATCTGAGGCTTCGTTACCGACATATTAACGAAAAACCCCGACCAATCAGAGCGCGAATTTGCCAGCCGAGTTCCCACGGTAGCGTTGGCTACAAATCGCAGCGCGTATCCACCGCTAGCGCAGGAACTCGGCTGGCAAATTCGTGCTCTGATTGGTCGGGGTTTTTCGTTAATATCTCGGTAACGAAGCCTCAGATTACATTGTTGCTAAGGAAAAAGTTGTTCCAATTCACCCCCCGAGTGCCCTGTTTCCGGCTCGGACAATATTTTTATACCCTGTACAACGGAAACCGTTGTGACGGTACTGCGTTTCTATGGTTTTTAGGGAATTTCGAATCATCCTGCATTATTTTCATTACGACACTAATTCCTTAAGGTACCCGTCCAATTGATACTCTCGAATGGACGGCTATCTTTATAGTGTATGTAAACTCCCGTACTGTCGACTTTCTTGTTTAATAATCGCATCGCGGTATTCGTCCTATTACAAGATCAGTTGATAGTACGTATGCCATAATTATGTGCCGACTTGAAAGTTGCTCCCGAGAGTAGAATTGTCCGAAGTCTGAAGTGGACTCTAATTGTGAGAGGAACTGAGCTTACTTTCCAATAACTGTCGCTTCTACTCCTGGGGGTAAAACTTGCAGGAGCTTACTTTTAAGTGGATACCTGGAATTACTTTCGTCTTATCGATGGAGAACGAGAGCGAGACCATGACGGAATCATGATCGTTACTCACTGTAAGCGCGTTCTTTAACTGTATATAATGAAAAATTTGTTGCCGAGTTTCTTTTCGGTATCACTTACTAGAATCCATATAAGAAAAAACAATACGTGTAAAATATAGGCTTTGTAACGAAAAAATCTGCCCCAAGAATCCCATAAGCGCGTTCCGCTGTTACTCTAAGTCCTCTAATAAAGCTGTTCAGTTATCTCTGTTCCTCCGTTCCGTGTATTTACCAGTGGGCACTCCATCTTTTAATACTGAAATTGCAGAAAACGTATTTGGCCGTGCGGTCACTTTGTTTCAAGCTTGAAGTAAAATAAGGTTTCTCGTATGATTTGAAATATATTATTCTTCCAAATAAGGAATCGCCCGATATTATACCGATTGTTAGAATGTATCCTCTTTATTAAGTACAGTGGCAGAGAAAACAGACAGATTAATATAAATTAATAACAAAAGCCAAAAATCAAATGCAACGTTTATAACGAATTGTAAAATATTAATTAGTCAGTGTCTTGACTCAACTCATACTAACACTACGCACGTATATAAATTAGATATGTAAATGAGACTAGACGAAAACAGGAAAATTTTAAGTCATATGGTCCTACAATAGACAGGAACCAATCTATAATTCTTTAGATTTTATGAAAACACAGATTGAGTAAAGATATTTAATACATTTCTGCGTATTGCGAGGCGAAAATTATCACAAATATTTCGTATCACTAGAAATAAAGGTACGTCAATAATATGCAACAGAATGAACAAATTAACGATTGAACTAAAAAGAACTGATTTCGTACCGCACCGTATACGGAACCGGCTGTGTTAAAAATGAGACTCGTCATTAAATCAAATTACCGTGAAACGGGAAACGAGCGTAACAGAAACTACCCCGCGAATAATACAAATTGTCCAGCAATAACGGCCGCTACAATTAAATGATTAACAAAGGTAATGAGTGGAAATACATCCGCGTCAGTGCATCTCTGATGTATGGAAAATATTATAAACGTGTTATTGAACCTCGCCTCTGAAATCTCGTGAAATAAAAGGGTATTAAATGTTTCTATACATGATAAACGCTTCGGAAAAATTCCAACGCGTACACAAATAAAAATTAATTTTATTGATCTCTTTAAAATCATAAAATGTCGACAATAATTTTCGTAATACAGGGTGTCTCACCTAACGTGATCACCTTTGATATCTCAGCTGTTCTTGAAGATGGAATAAAATATGAGAGAAAAATGGTATTTGATTGGAAGGGACAGATACTATGATAAGTAAACAAATTTTTCTCAAGGTCATTTTTTTCAAAATTTTAAGGTCATCGATGTTTTTTTAAACGGGACAACATATTTTTGTCATCGTGGCGTAATAGTTGAAATCAACACCAGTTCAACGACCTACAGTAGTGTGACTTGCATGTGACCTTGAAAACGAAAAATCCGCAAATTTATGGGACTAGATTTAAATAATAAAGTAATTCCGATAGAGGGATTGGTGAAAAAATGAATCGAAGTTGTTAGACATGTCTTTGAGAATTTGTTGAAATGAATTTTATTACACACATTAGGTGGAATACCCTGTATATTAATACTTAAGTGGTGAGGTGAGGCCTGAGGAACCTCATGGATATTTGTAAAATACTTTATTTTTATGCAACAATTACTTGAAAAGATGCTCGTTTATTTCGACGTTTTCTGACACGAGAATACAAGACAATTAGGATAGATGTCCTAAGTACTGACACCTTAAGATTGTATCATAACTTCATTCATCATTTTATGTGTTGTTTAACCCTAAAAATTGTTTCAGTTTGGAACATAACATTATTAAACGTCTGTTTACAAAAAATATATTATACATTAAATATGAAGAATTAATTGATAATTAACTAAAATCTGCGAGCATCCGTAGTGTCCCTATCACTGTCACCTCAAAAATTAAAGTATGTAATTCTTATATACTTTGACAACTCATTTTGTGTAATAGATATAGGTTGAATAGTAAAATTACGGTTCTTTCTTTAGCATGATTTCGCCATCATCTCCTACTTATGTAGTCGTGTTTCTGACGCTCAAATTGCACTTTCATTTTTCAACATATATTTTCAAATACCAAGTACATACAAAGTACGTATATTTATTTTTATTTCTGTAAATCAGAGTCTCAAATGTCTATTGTACGTCTGGATATTTAGGAAGCTCGCGTTCCAAACACTGTATCAGACTGCTTAAGAGACACGACGCCAGAGAAGTGAATCTCACGGGAACGCACATATTGTATATATTTCGTGCACGAATCCTCTCTTGATACCGTTCCCCGATGGAACACGAGACAATCGTGCAAAACAGCCAAGGCTCCAGGTGCGTGGGCCACCTGCTGCTGACGCCAGATACTCCACGAAATTCGCAGCGCGATTTGCAAGACAGACGAAACATTGCCGACCGGAAGCAGGCAAGCATGGGGTTGTTAAACAATACCGCCATTTCCTGGCCCCAGCACGGCTGCCTCGACTACGCCTCGTTCGACCTGGACGGCCGAGTACACGCGACTATAGATTTAATCGAACCACATATAAGATTCGAGCCGTTTTCTGTTTGTTTTTAAACCCTTGGATGGGCAACCGGGTATCTATTTCTGTATTTCCTTTCACAAGTTTTTATGTTCTTGTCTAAAACAGCACTTGGTATATTATAGGATGGGAAAATTAAGAGTTTCGTAAAAGTATGAAACTAAAATTATCTATGTTTATCTAATCTGTCAGAACAGGATGTTTGGGGTACTCCGATTGCTCAATAGTCGTGAACATTTGGGTTGCCCACAGAAGGGTTAAGTTGAATAAGTCTAATTTTGATGAAACGAACGAGTTAAAGCAACAGTTTCAGGTACAGATGGATGGCTTCTTTTTATATTTATAATAACAAAGTCATTGCGGTACAATAGTCTGACGAATTAGTGAAAAAGAACTTTGTCTGCTAAATAGAACTGAATAAAGCGTCTTTCTTTTTTAAACTGGTATACTACCCTGTTCAAAAAGTTCTACGACAAGTCAAATAATACGCGTACTATTCATTTATTTATCAATTTTTATTTTGTCACCTTCAAAGTAATCCCCATTGCTCACAATACATTTTTGCCAACGTTTTTTGCACTCTTCAAAACATCCCAAATATTTAATTTCTGTAATGGCATTTAATTCCTTCAGCGAATTTTGTTTTATCGCCACAATCGATCGAAATCAACGTCCCCGTAGAGATTGTTTTAATCGCAAAAAAAAGAAAAAGTCGCAGGGAGCTTGATCCGTCGAATACGGTGTCTGAGAAATGAGATTCGTTGAGTTTTTAGCCAAAAAATTGCGAACAAGCATTAAGGTCTGGGCCTTATATTCAGGTGTTATTCTTCATGACACTCAAGTAGTAGTCTTTATCGATTGTTGTGCCAGTTGGTAGAAATTCTTTGTGTACCACACCGCAATAATCAAAGAATACCGCTCAATGAATTTCGACAATATGAAAATCGCCGCTCGTTAATACTTTAGTTGACAAACTCAACTGCTGTTTATACACTGTTCGACTGATCTGAAGTTGGCAATGCGAATATGTTCTAAACTCTAAACAGTTGTAGTAAGTACATAGAATAAAAAGAAGTGACATAGCATTCTACTGTGTCTTGTAAATAAGTTAACACGTTAGCGAACGTTCACGGAAAGGCTACCTTCAAAAAGACAAAAAAATACTAACGGAGAAATCGTACATTGATCAAAGATTTGCTAGTATTAATTTTCATGTAGCAAAGAGAAGCTTCTCGGGTTCGTCATGGATCACACATCAGGTTCTCCTTCAACCGTTGTGCACTGTTTCGGTCAACTTAAAATCGGACTCTGGCTATTAATTACATGTTTCATTGACGAATTTTGTAAATCAATTTAACAGCGACAGTTTACATAATATTACAATCCAGCGATAGGTGAACTTTCTATTCTGAATTCGATTTTAACCTACAATTAGTGCCAATTTAATAAAATTAGTAATAACGGATCAGTATTATTGAACAGTATATGAGGGTGCATAATGTTCACATATTTTCAATGTGAATGAATCGTCAATGTAATACGGATACCGAAAAATACTGTCGTCCTTCATGATGTAACTGTTGTTTTAATTTTCCAAACTAACTTCACACGAGTTTAATCGACGTTTTTTATACACTAACATAACCAAGACGAAGGATTATCAAAGAAAATGAGGCAGCTGACACCGCCGCTAAAGAAGCGATATCTCAAAAACAATCATGGAACAACATATGGAGGACCTCCAAAAAAATAAAAACACACGACATTACCAAACAATGCCTAGCAACGACATGAAAAGAAAAGACAAAATGATCATGATCAGGCTTAGAACAGGACACTGCAAACTCACACACGAATACCTACTAAAAAAAACAGAACCACCAACGTACAACTGAAGTTCTGACATCACAGAAACAGATAGAAAACACCCTGCACTACCTAAAGGACATCAAAATCTACCATAATATACATATAACCGGATAAAAATGTAAAAAACAGGTCCTGGCCGTCGCTAATGATCTGAATGTCGATGCGACGTAAAACCCGTAATAAAAAAAAAGGATTATCGAACACGCCGGGAACTAATTTGAGTGATTAATGCCTTTATATGTTTGTAAAATATGTATGCAACAAGTTAATTAAGAAAAAATAATATTCCTTTCCGGTACACCGAATACATTTACGAATAATACAATATAGTACACGCGCGATGCGAACAGCGAGATTCAGCAATAATATAATTAAGAAAAATTTCGAGGACCGAACTAGGGAGTCAGGCGCCGCTATTTCATTTGTCGAACGATCACGATACCTTCGGGTCGCCAGAGACAGAAGGCAGTTTGCCCTTTTTTGGCCCCGGTATCCATGCGAAGGGGTGAATAGACAGAGGGGAAAAATCAGAGAAAGGGAGTCGAAATTGCCAACGACACACGCGGGTAACCGCCGTTGACCCTCCACGTGGAGAAGTGCCGTCGTCGTTCCCTTTGTCGACAATTTCAAAGTGAAAAAGGACTGCGACGGGCCAGCTTTCCGCCATTGTCCAGCCCGTTTTGCCTCTTCACGCTCACTATTATTCGTTTTCTTTCTCAGACCCAGAGAAAGGGCAGGCGAGCAAACGTTATTGCTTATTAAAACAACCGCTCGAATCACCGGGGAGGGGGGACCACAGTGTTTATCAAATGAGCTTCGACCAGTCTTCTGATTCAGAATTGACAGTTCCAGGAAGATGGGAATAAAATTCAAGGAAGCGGGAATACTTTTCTGTGGAACCTATACAAACTGACGGAATGAAGTCTAATATCTGTTCAACAATTTCAAACAATTTCAAACTGCTCTTTTATTATTAATTAGACCGTTTGCGGAACCCACCATCTATCTTCCTACCCTATGCATAGAATACACCATTTATCTTAGCCCATTAAGAGTTAAACAGTATAATAATAATACGATTTTCAGCTATAAGTTTTTCTTTTACTTATTACAGAATTACATACCAAGGCGGAAGAAAAAAATTCATGAAAAAATTATTAAGTAAATCCCTGAAATTCTTTTACGTACACAGAATGCAATATAGTGAACTAACTGAAAAAAAATTGCAAATGAAATGTTGCATTCATGTAGTGCTGTCAAACTTGGCTCTTTAAAGCCAACAGCCATCCCTCACCACCGTCCGACGTTACCGTGGAACAATAGAGACAGGAGTGTCAGCTTCTTTGTTTCTACAAAGAGACACACGGCGTGAAAAAAAGACTGGAAGGGGAAGAAGGTTGGACAGCACTGCATTAACGTAACATTGGTTCTTAATGGGTTAAATGACTCATTGGAGTGGTTCTTAATCTAAAGACCACACGGTTTACAGATTTAGTTCTAAATATGAATAAATTGAAGTCATCTCTGATACTCGGAGTTCTATATGGGTACCCTGTTAATCGAGGAAATCGAATCAAGTTATAGACGTGTACGTGAATTAATAGACTCGAGCATAAAGTAAAACAAAGAGTAAGAACTATTTCGTAAGTAATATTTTACTTATGATACGTATAAATTGATTTATATCTTTTAAGCCCATTTCTTTGGGCCTTAATTGCCCCGTTAATATAATTCTATATACTTTGGTTTATAACATAATTAATAATGAAAATATGTATGACTGAAGGTGGTCCAGCTAATTCGATTCGTCGACAAGTTACGATCTCCGCAGAGTACGCCAAGCGGACGTCATTAATGGTATTGAATATGGAATACAAAAAACAAAAAAGAAAAAAAAAAGAAAAATGTAACTAGCCCCGGTCTTCCCTAACACGTAGACTGCCACAGTGAAAAAAAACCGTACATATCCAGACACGTTTTATTTCATTTTTAAGTCATAAACCGTCGAAAATATATATGGTTCAGTCGATACAGAGGCTGTTGGTTTTGTTTTAAATTATACTACGATGAATTTCCATAAAATTTTATAACGATATTTAAATAATCCAGCCTTCTTTGCAATGCGTGGCATGGTAAAGTGCTAAATAGACATTTCACCGTTATACTCTACGTATTTTCCATAAGACTTAATCTCTAGGATCTTGAAATCATGGAATAGCGAAGAGTACGCTCGTGGTAGAATCCGACGACCACCAGGCACCTTTGATATGTGGTTAAATCGGTTTTTCTAGATCGCTATCCGCATGAAATATTCACGAAACGCGCGCCTCGCCACGGCTCTTTGAGGATACTGGAACCCTGCGCGTGGCTGGGTCTTGCAAAACTAATAACTTTAATGAACACCCCGGCGCGCGGCCTCTTCTTTCGCGGGTGCCACGGATAAGAAAGACATTTGCATGAGGCACGTCCGCGTGTGAATTCGTGCGGACGCATTCGAAGTAGATTGCGCTCGAGCTAGTGGGACATCTGGTGCTTTTCTTCGGGGCCCGGGAAAGAAGGCTGTAGCAGCGGTGCTCGTTCTATAGACGGATCGTATCCTCAGAGAAGAATCGAAATACATATTGCGGGGATTGGGCAGATTTCGTGAAGAAATTATGGTCTGGATGTACGAAGAAAAATTTGACAGTCTTAAGACACGTTACGTTCAATTGTGAGCGGAATTTTTGTGGATGATAAACGACCTTTGGATCGTTACGGCGCCATAGAGGCTTGAAATCACGAAAATATGGCAAAAACTCGAGAAATTACAATTCGAAAATCGGTGTTTTTTTGTTACAGGTCAATAGTCGAATGAACAGCTGAATTAGTGTATGCGAAATTATTCTATTTTTAAACCTTGGACACGTGTAATTTAACTTTGAATTTAGTTGTGTCTTTTAAAATGTGTATATCAAAGAGATAGATTCGTGTTATTCGATGGAATTCAAGAGATATTAACCAGTCTTGGACAGTAAGTAACAAAGTAGATATAAAATAAGTATCAAAGTTGTAAGTAAGCACTGAAATAAAATAGTATTTGTGGCATGTATGTAAACCTTCAATTTACTTATCACCCCTTCCCAGTGGAAATTGTTTTTTAATTATAAAACAATAATCAATAAGAACACAGACTTCAATAACAAAGAAAGCAAAATCTGTCACTTTTTACATTCTTCTTCTCTGTGAAAGTATTCAAGTGAAGTAGTTCAAGTATGAATGAACGACTCCGTTATTTTTGAAATATTATAGTTACAAATGAATCGATAACTAACACTATAGTCTGGACATTAGGGTTTTTTCGATTTTAACAGCACTCAATTTGTTTTAGATATTTTAGTGCTACTACGTGTACATATAAATTCCAAGAAAGTTTTGCAACAACATTTTCAGCTTATTTTTTTTACATTGATTTTATACGACACTAATATAATTTGTTTCTATTATTTAAAACCATCGTGCAGTAGCGGTTATCAATTTTTTGAAGTGATGCGTATAAATGTAGATATAGATATACGACAATGAAAAATGTTAAGAATTGATGATAACAATTTTGTGAATAAAAATGAATGTACGTATGTACCATAACTTTTTGTTTGAAAAAAGTACAAATTTCTTTTGTTTTTCTTGACGAAAGAAATCAAAAGCAAATGACAGATGAAGTATACATAATCATAGGAAGAAGTGGTTCATATAACAATGATTAAAGTGAATAGTTAATTAATTTTTTTGTACCCAGAAAATTAGGAAAGGAATTCAACATGTTTATATGTCTGAAAGAATACGAATAGAGCGGAGAAATAAAGCAAATTGATGTGTCGATGCTGATGATGACAGAAATCAGTCGATCGAAATGTGAATTTTACCACCTGATTGGAATCATAAGCTATCGCAACGGAATACCGAACAATATAATCAAAATAATAAATTATTGGCATTGTGATTATAGAGAGTTACGGACACCGATTGACGACATGCCTATTTTTCCAACAGAGGTCGACAAAGCGAGATCATAAGGAAAGAATATTGTAGAATATCGTCGTCTTATCGCAGCAAAAACTTCGCAATTTAATAACGATAATTGAAATGACGTTCAATTGCAGGAATCTGGCGGACAATAAATGGGATCAGGAAATTAACATTTTGTGTCTAATACAATAATGCGAATCCCGATCATAAATAACATGCAATTTGAATAGAATCA
This sequence comes from Dufourea novaeangliae, assembly GCF_001272555.1. Taxonomy (NCBI): domain Eukaryota; kingdom Metazoa; phylum Arthropoda; class Insecta; order Hymenoptera; family Halictidae; genus Dufourea; species Dufourea novaeangliae. The sequence continues at coordinate 109,177 of NW_015374021.1, read as the reverse complement.
GAGTACAAAGATTTATCATTAACATCTGCTCTCTATTTTATCGATTTTAAATTTACGCAACTTGACGAAAGACCGAACAAAACCACGAACAGAATTCTAAACGATACTACATGAATTTATAATTTGCCGCTCTCAAGATGGTCGTTTCATGGGCACTAGTATGAACAATTATTTTTGGAGGGCATCAAGGCCGACTGGTGTAATCTCACGAGTAACATCTGCGCGACGGATCTATGTCCGCTGAAAATGGAAACATTTTAAACCGAGGAAAACTCGTATTCCTGCTTGGCTCCCCTTCAAGGAATTTCCGTCCATGCAAATGTTCAATGCGTATAAAGGACCAGATGTCCTGCCACCTCGGCGCAATCAACTTCAAATGTGTTCTACAGAATTCACATGCGACCGTAACAAACTCTGCCCCGTCTGTTCTTCTCGGCCTGATAAAACTGGTCTTCTAGAGTTTCGAAACGATAGAACCGGAGACACCGATAGAAAAGAAATCTATCTTTCCCTCAGTATCTCACTCTCCAGGATACATTCTGCATGGACGAAAGACGATACGTACCTTTTTAGAAGAAAAATTCTATTAATTTTTACTTTACAGTACAACTGGTAAACAGGTTCTACTAGAAATTTCCAAAATTATGATTCATCATACATTGCGTTAACATCAAGTCAGAGCTTTGCTTTTAATTAAATTCATATTATGTTCGGTCAAGACACCCCCCTCCCCCCCCCCTCGACAAGAAACTAAATCGTACCTTGTACACATAAAAGAAATTATGGAAAGTAAATTACAACCCGAAGAATAAAATTTATAGATAGAAAATTGAGTTTACCCTCTGTGAGGATACCAATATTCAAGTTTCAAATAATATACAAGATGAGCTCGTGTCGTAAAACAAACGATCACAATTTAAAATTCACGATTTTTAAATTAAGCAACTATTTATGGTAAATAATCCATCAAAAGGAGTTTGACAACAAAGTTTTCAGAAAAAGTCTAAACAAATCTCTTTGTACACTAAAGTCTGTTGATGTAATATAAGAATCGAGTACAAAAGTATATCATAACATACAAAGAAAATAAAGAATTTTCATTTTAAGAATTCCAAACTGATATTATGGCTGAACGAACATTGAACATGAGTCTACAAGTTAGAAATGTCAGATGGAATACTCTTGTCTCTTAACCTTAAAAAAACAAACAAATGAAGAGTACAAGGTTGTTTCTTTTGTTAAATAACCATATTTTTTCATTGCTCCTAGATTACGATCAATATAAAATTTTTATTTCAAGTGTAAATCAGAATTTACATTCATCTAATTCTTTCATTTTTCATATGTGCGTTAGGTCTCGTTTGAAAAAAGTTGCACACAATTAAAAACGACGGTTTGATGTCAACGTTCAATAGTTGTACGAAGGAATTGTTCTGCATAAGAAATATAAAGAGTAAATATTACGTTATATTTTTAAAGTATGGGTGTTTGTCTAACTACAGAAGAGCTATGAGATATTTCTATTTTTGTTTACCCTATACCCATGGAATCGATCAGCGAGCTCGTACCACGAGTCCGGACAGACCCAAACACCGTATTCCGTGGTTCGTACATCGAGGGTTAATCGCTTCGTTCCCATTGTAACCATATGGCTACGAATTTTAAATTACGAAATATAATATTCGTATGTATCATGTATTTGTTCATATCTGTCAGTATGCAATAGTTTCCCTCTAGTCTTCTATAGATGATACAAATTTTGATATGCATTTAGAATCTTATCGGTAAAATGAGACATTATTGTCTTTTGTTTCTTTCATTAGCTGGAATTCAAGTGTCGAGCATTGTTAGCAATATAGTAATTCCTTGATGAATGCGACACGAACAGTGGCGTTATTCCAACCACTGGGGGTGTCCCCTTCTCAAACGAATCAAAACAGAGTAAACAGAAGCTAAGCGGATGATCGTCGTCGTGCAAAAAAGAAATTTATGATGGATGAAAAACCTTTCTGCTTTATCACGAATAAATCACCGAAACGGACCTGACTTCGTCGCACTCATCCAGATATTACTGTACAACAAAAACTTATAAAGCCATAATTTCTTTGAAACATTTCAACAGTGTTTACTGATCATAGGTAAGAAAAATGGATTGCCATTATGTATAGTAACTTTATAACATAAATTATTTATTGTACATAACTATTACAAAAGTAAGAATGTTTCCAAATAATAACGAATGCAAAATAGCACTAAACATATTCAAAATGGTAAAATGTTTTTGCGAATCATTTATATGCCGTGTAATATAGACAAAAATACGAAAAGTTATGTTTTCTTGTAAATATTAAATAATTTGAAAATGAAAAGGTTAAATAGACATACATCATTCTCCCCCAGTACGCTTCAGATATCATCGCCACATTTCATTCGGGATAGAAGTCACACAGAAATCCCGACACAGCTCGATCAAACTCATTCGAGTTCATAATTCTCTTTGAAGTCTCCGTCGCAAAGACACGTGCACGCCAGATCGAGCGTGACAATCGCGTAATCGGTATTAAACAGCGGGGATGGGCAATAATTCCTGAGTGGGCCGCTTATTATCGCGAGCGGTCAGGCGGCGGGGCAAGGGTGGGCCGATTGTCAAGAAGAAGAACGAGCTTCCCAGTGGCGAACAGAGACCCATGGTCGACCAACCAGTTTCCGCGGCGGCCCGTTTCACGGAAGGTCGACGTCGCTTGTCCTAGCCGAACGCTTCTTTCAATGAATGTTAAATTGCTGCGGAGCCATTTCCATTTCGGGCTGACCAAGTACACACAGCCTGTGTGTGTGTGTGTCCCTTCCCCCTCGCCAATCTAGGACCTTACCGGCTGGCTCCACGTGCGCGCGGATGTCAACCGGCCCTGTCAGCGAGCGGCTAACGTATAGCACCATCGCATGCAACCCGCCTAAGTCCTCTGGCAACATGTAAATTTTGCCCCACGGCGACGTATATACGCGTAACTTTAACTGCCAGGGACTCCCGGACGTCAGGACAGATGCGAGTTTATGGCGCGATCGGGTTCGGATACCCAACGAGACCCACCTTCGTGGAAGGTGATCGGTCTTTATGACGAGACAGGGACAATTTATAAGAATGATTCGATGTCTTGTTTATCATGAAGCAGATGAAATCTCGGATACAGACATTTAATCCTCTGAGAGGTGTATACGAACGTCGAGGTCGCTGGAAACATTCTGTGGACTCTTGGGAGATAATGCACGCGCGCGCGCATAGTGACGCGATTATGGCTTACAGTGGCGTAGGGGAAGGGCCTCCTACCACTTGGTAAATTCATTTCAAATGTCCTGCCCCTATATGTCACTTTTCCCACTAACGGAAGCCAAGTTTGCAGAGTTTTTTGCAGAGTTGGAAAGAAGTCCCGCGGAAGGGTTGCGAATAGGATGCAAGTACGTTTGATTAATTCCCACAGGCCCAGCTTCTCTAACACGATCGTAAAAAAGTAGAAAAAGGGCACACTGGGGCCAGGAATGGGAAAATCCCCATTATGTATATACATACATATTGTTATATCTGAACCCCCAGAGCCAGAGTACATTAAGTCCACTTTTTTAAAAAGTGACATTTTACGTGTTTCCTGTCTCAAACTTTTCACTATTTCCGATAGTAAAATTATTTCGTTCTAAGTCGTGTAGTTTTTTATATAATGGTGTAAAAATGATATTAAGTCCATATCTTGTTCCGAACCGAACAGTGTAAACTACATCACATAGAGGACTTAATGCAATGTTCACCACTTCGAAAGTTGGAGATTTGCCAAAGAAACGATTCTAAAGTAACAAGGTTTTTGCACATTTGATTTGCTCTCCTCTGAAGTTCCAAAAATGTGACTTAATACACTGTAACTCTGGGATCCAGATATAGAGAAAGAGTTTCGAACAACGATAGCTTTCAAAGATCTAAAAGATAGGAAGATACTTTGCCACTTTTCATTGATTAAACGTCGACATTCTAATTTAGTATACCGAAATAATACTTCTCCTTGATTGATTAGACACTTGGCAAAACATTATTCACTACCAGTAATTGTCTAAAGGTCAGAATGATACTTTTATATACTGCTATTTTTCGCTATATACAGAGTGCCCCGCGTAAAATCGGCACCACTCACTGGTTGAGCACAAATCTACATACAGAGTACTGATCAAATGTATTGGAACGTTTGGATTGATTTAGGGAAACACAAAAAAAATGTCTATTCATTATACTACCGGTATCCTATGTCTTGGTGATATTCCACACACTGCTCTTCGATATCTGCAGTTTATTTGCAGTACCACTGAACGAATTGCAATCATCACGAAGAATCAGACACTGCACAAAGTTTTTCATTTGAAATCACTGCAACTTTCTGCGGTTTCAATATGTTAGAACGAATGTTGTTTCGTCAAGGGACGAACAAACATTGAGTAAGGAAAATGTGGATTTCGTATTTATAAGACTCACGGTAGGGTCATGGCCCTAAAGAAACAATAAAACGGAAAATATTTTTCTAGTACATTGCGGTCACGGGACGATCTATTAGGGGCACATTAATATTCCTCTTTTATTACAAGCAGCTGACAAAAACGATAGGCCCTGTTCCCTGAACAATACATATCGTCGACTAAGGGTCATAAAATATACATCTGAGTCTGAAACATTGTTATAAACCCCTCAAAACTTAATTTTATTCATAAACTATTACAAACGACGTTGCAAATGACCTCCTTTCACCTTTATTCATTTTTTTACACGTGAAATCATATTTAAGCTGACCTTACGAAAAATGTAAAAATTAATCGTTTGATGCCCCGGCATAAATTTTGTGGGACGTAAATTTTGTGGTATAGTGTCAGAAATGATGATCGTTTGCTTTCCAAAAAACGCCAAACTGAATAAAAAATGGAGGTTGTTTATCGAAGTTTACATCTATTTTCAGAAACGCCTACTTCTTTATGGTTTCATGTCTTTCATGCATGGCACCGTTCGAATTGTTTACCAAAATTACGAGCACTGTTGCCTACGAGGTACATCCATTCTCGAATATGAACAAATTTTTACAATTTGACGACCTCTTTACAAGCGAAGATTGTACTTGCACAAATCGAATAAAAATTTGAAAAAGTAGGACGTTCAAACTTTAATGTGCACTTCATTGAAACAAAATTTTCATCAATATTAACAAGGTTACGGAACTTCGACAATTTTCCACTAGTGCAAAAGTAGGGCAATACTTTTGGCCAGTAGTGTACTTACTTCTACACTAAAACCTCTGAACTAAAGATCTCAAACTCAAATGATTGATTTCGTTACGAAAATAAGAATGGCCAGGAATCTAGACCGCGTGCGGAATTGTACCCTCGCGAGCAAACTCAGCTTCCGCAAGGGGAAAAAGTAACGTAGGGGTAAGGGCCTCTTACCGCTTGAAAAATTTATTTCAAATACTGAAATAAATGTTAAACCGAAAAATAATTACACTTTTTCCCCTAGTGGTAGCCGAGTTTGCTCGTCGGTGTACATGCAAGTCGAATAAATCGCAGGAATGGATACGCGTTTGTAATTTAAGCGCTCATAAGGAGATCAGTAGAGATCGTCTTGAGCCACTCTTCTTCTTGTCTCTCCTCTCGGTTGACATCCGATGAATTCTACTTGCAACCTGTTGCTCACTGTCTCGTACCGCGCCGTTTCTCCGTGGCCCGGGTCGCAACCCTCCCCGACCACCGTTACCCGCCCGGACACGGTCCCGGCTTCATCCCCAACCCTCGCAGCCGTGTCCAGAGACGTAAGTGTATCCTGCACTTAAAAATCTTGCCCATCCCCCCCTTGCCCAGTTCTCTGCGACGGGGACTCTTTTTATAATCGCTCCAAGGTATTCCATACACACTCGAGCACGATTTTTGCGAAACTCGCTTGGGTAGTCCACTTTTAAATCTGCTTTTGAAACCACCGCGAAATCTATACACGAAAGCAGGCGACAGCCCCGAGACGGAAAGAATTCGACGACGAGTTGTTTGCCGCGATAATGTCATTTTGTGGTGGAAGATTCTCTTCGTTTTTTTTTTTTTTGGACAGTATACTACACAGGACGTAGTATTACCACAACGAGATATAAGGATAGACCTAACGTCCAATGTAATTTTCTGTCCCATGCTTCGAGGGCGTCAGAAGCCTCTGTACCATTTCAGTATTCGATTCCTTGTTAGCGAAAGCGGGGCAATAATGTATGTATGTATCGCTATTTGCACTCACGCGTGTGTGTGTGCGTGTGTGTGCTGTGCGTTATCACGGTGTCGATTGTAGTTCCTGAAATCGGAAATTTTTATGTAGAAGTACGCTCGAACCAGCGTGACTTTTGTGGGACACCAAGTCCCATAAGATATTAGGTCTATTCTTATATCTCGTATGTGGTATTACACAGTGATATGATGTCAAACACATTATATTCCTACTGTTCTGAATACATACGAACGTCATAGACCAGATAATATTAAAAATATCAGAAATAGAAAAGAAACGATAACAAAAGCTTCGCAGAATTAACCCCTTGCGTTACGATTTCTTTTGAATAGAGTTTGTCCTTAATAATTTATTAGATACAAAAGAAATTCTATTCTTATGGCAAGTGTAACATTTACTCTAAATCAGCGTTTCTTATACTGTGGTGCATGTACCACTAATGGTACATTATATTATTTTTGATAGTAGAATTTTGACACAAAATATTTTGAACCTTTTTGTTGAAAAATATTATTTATTTACTTGACAATAATAAATAACTAATATTAAGCATGTTCAATGAAACAGGCTCATCCTTCGCATTAATCCTCACCAATAATAGATCTCCTTAATATTTGCTCATCTATTATTACCCACCATTTACTATATTTCAGTTTAATGTAAAATGTTTCATTTACGAATATAATTAAATGAAATAAATTGAAAATGTTTTATTCTTTGATTATAAACACTCCATTTGGAATGTATTGATTTTTAATCGGGAAATGCTTTAATGATAGTACATATATTTTTTGATTCTTATTTATGTGGCACAAAATTTAAAAAGTTTGAGAACCCCTGCTCTGAATCATTACATGTTAATACCTGCGAAACAGTACATCACTTCGACTCAAGAATTATATGAATGTTTATTAAATACAGTCGTAATGAAAAGACATATCAATCCGTTCGTAGAGTTAGCAAATAAAATTTACGAAATAGAAAATAATACCTAATTAGCAAGGACAAAATCACTCTAGAAAGTAGCAAACCAGTCTGCCTTTACGCGACAGGGACGAGTAACGTCTTGATCCGCAAGACTATAAAAATCTGTACGTATAACTTAAAATAAAAAGAAAAGAGTATACCAAAATCCAAAATTAAAGTAGTTTCGCGGAGGTGAGAGAAATCTCAAGTGTCGCCCACAGTAATGTAATTAAATGAAAAAAATAAGTGTACACACAAGTTGTCAGTCGTACAGGTGGTATTATAACCTTAAAGAAAATAATTTCGTAGGAAGAAAATATTCGTTTGGTCAAATAAATTCGTGCAGTTTTTAAGCTGCTGCGCTGCACAAATGCTCCTTTTTGGATATGTATGCATCTTTAAAATTATTGCTAACATTATGAAACAAACATAATCTTCAAACTTTTTGGAGAATCCACTCTGAAAAAGTGTCCTATATTTTGAATAATACGTTGTATGGCTCTTCCTTTAGTTGAGACAGAATATTTATGCGATAGATAATAGTATATAACTTTTTCCAAAAGTGATTTTATAACCATTAATCTTTGTAAATTGTTTATCAGAATTAAACACGAGCATTTTTCGAGATTTCGCCATACCATAACTGTTTTATTTCTAGAAACTAAATATTGGCGATTCAATTTATAAATTGTAATAATGCTCAAGTGAAAATTTTCTAGTGTTCTATCAAACAATACCTGCAGACCGTTTGTAAATTGAAACTCGGACCGACACGTCAACATCCTTTAAGATCAAATAACGTAATCACTATAGTTTTCTTCAAAATTGAGTATTTACCAATCAGTGGTCAATATTTGTGAAATTTTGAAAGAAACGTTTTAATTTTCAATTAAACAACATATATTTAGAAACTAGTCGTAAAAATAAAATCCCATCCAACCGCTATCATTGAAATTTCTGCTATATTCTAACATCATTTTTCGTACCATCACACAGTAAAACGGATTCTCATTCTAGGTCGATATAAATCATGCCAATCAACAGATATTTTCTGTGATAATACTATATGTATAATTTCTGTAATAACATAATATGTTAATAAAACTGGTTGGTTTCTTAAAAAATCCTTTTCTACGTGAAAATACGCTATTTAAGACTCATATGAACGAAACAAAATGATCTAGAATTTTTGTCCACCTAGAATAGTCGTCCCGTTCCACTGTGGCGTCAGTATCATCTTTTCAGGATTGTTCCCTCTCTATTTCACAGGATACAAGTATTTGTCGAGTCTTTGTGTGAACCTCTATGCGGCAAGCGACAAAAGCGAAATTTACCTTACCTCGATCCGATGTGTAAACGTATACTTGGCCCTTTACTCGCGGGAACGTGCCGTAATTTACTCCTCTGGATTGGCTGCTTTCGCAAAATTGCTGAATTAGTGAGCGTTTCATGAAATTTCTGCCAAGTTAGTAAAACTCGACGGCGAATTTACCGGGAGTTCTCCTAGCCGGTACTCATCTTTTCTTAACATATCATTTAATACTCTCTACTCGTGTAATAAAATATATTTCGACAATATCTTCGAGCATAATTGTATATGCGATTCAAATTATTAATATCTGTCTGTTGAATCAGAAATGAAATTTCCATTCTCTATTCTCAAGAAAAAGGCAAATAAAACAGGAGAAAATAATAGAACCTCATTTAGGAGGCATAATTTCAAAGGACCACCTATTTCCTGTCCCGAGAACCGCCGAAACCGACAATTATTGACACAACAATGTACGGAGTGTACCATCATATCTGGACATAACTTTGATTATGGATTCAGTACACGAAGAATACTAAAATAATGTTTATATAAACGTTTCTCCTATCTGACCTTGGTTCCGAGTTACAGCCGTTTTTCTGTCATACCAGTTGTTCTTCTGTCCTTATAGATATCGCTCGAAATGGTCATCTTCGGTACGTCTACAAGTCTCTAAACGTCTTATCATTGACCTTGCGACCGGTTCCAAAATTGTCAAGTGTTGTTCAAATTCGCCCATAACCCACTTCGTTACGTGAAATATGAGGCTGTTTTACTCAAAAACAGTTGAACAAAGACCTCGGTTTGTCGAAAGAATTAGCGGAAGACAGAACCGACTGTAACACGGTATGTAATAAGGACAGATAGGAGGAATAATATTTATGTTATGACATGACAAGGTTTATCATTGATGCCATAATATATTGTGCAAGAAAGTGCCGTGTTAGAACTCGAAGAACCATCGAAAATTTAGAGACTAATAAACTCAAGTATGCTTATTAAATATGGTATTTACAAATATTTACAGGAAGCGTCTGAATGCTCTGACAAGCACGACTTGCTTGTGTCCAATGTCGAGAGCCTCATTGGTCCCAAATGTATTATACACTTCGGGTGGACCTGATAGTTCACCTAGAACTCTAACCCGACTACCTCAACTCATCAAATCTGTAGTAAGACGAGCGTCCTGGCGAACGTCTCTAATCTGTCTGTGAGAAGTCTGATTTAAAAATTCTACAAGTCAAAACATTGGCTTATTTTCGAGGAAGTGCAGCACAATTGCCCACCGTACTGTGCCTAACTTCGCAACAATTGAAATTTTCAATGAATGCGTTTTCGAGAAATCTTTATAGGCATCGGAAAATATTAAAAAGTTAGTTTCCAACTAAAAGAAAATATCCTCGTCCACCTCAAAAATAGTATAGGTAAGTATATATAGATTCAGTTTCCATTATCCTTGAATTTTTTCGATATGAAACTGACCTCGCGACGTGAGTACTTTAGTCTACAATAGATAATACAGGAATTAAAAAGATCGAGAACTTAAATAGGTGTTCGATTATTGTAAAAAATTCCCATGATCAAATGCGATCAAGCACAACTTCATACGTACATAAAAAGTGTGGACACATACAATCTTATATTACAGTGGAAAAAAATTTGCTTTAGACTGCTCCCTGGTGAGAAAATACAGCGCAGTCGTCAAATAACTTATAAAAACCTCTATGTTTAAAAAATCTACTTTAGAAACCAGCAGTTTTTAGATCGATACATGTCCAGTTTGAGAAAAGTACACTCTAAATAATTCACCAAAATATCCAGAAAACGTTCCGAGATTGTTCAAACAATCAGTTCATCTCGATTACAACTGGACATCATTTCAATGCTATAGCCAAGGAACTTTACTCATCTGATCAACCCAGAATATTACGGAGGAAACACACGATGGATCTAGTACTCTGATTACTGTGGAATCTTCACAACATCCAAAACACATAAATCACACAACTGCATTTATGCAATTATCGTCGACGTTTCTCCAATGGGATAAATGTCTACATCCTACTATTACCATATCATTAAACCAATTTATCAAATGTCCACATCTGGACAAATTGTAAAGACTCGAGGATGAACGAAAAAAAAATGTAGTTGTTCAGTAATGTTTAGCAACTTGAAGCCGCAACGCAAAACACTTGTCTCCCTGTACATTTTGGCAATTGCTCCGTTCTTTTCCACCGCTGAAGTTATGCGCACACGCGTTATGGTAACGAAAGGTATATAGACGAAAGTCCGAAATAAAAAATTTCGTCCCTCCTCGCGGCATCAATCCGTATGAATAAATCGAGCGTTGGCTTTTTCTCCTCCGGAGCCACGATTCCGAGCCACTCATCGATCCACCCCATGTATCCACAAACACCTCGGATCGTGGCCATGAAATACAGCTACAAATACCTGATAGGCAAATTCCGCGAGCCGTATCCACTATTTCCAAGGTTTCCGTTGTTTCACGTCGAGAACGTTCCGCGACCAAAACGGGTGGGCCCAGCCAACCCCCTGTTTCGCTGGGGGTAGAACAAGTCCGTACGCCAGTACGACAGTACGGTAGTATTTATGGAAATGAACTGAGGGTAGTTTGAACCCTCTTTTCGTCCAGCCACATTCCGTGCCACCCCTCCAACTCGAGCCATCCACCCCACCCCCCTTAACTCCTCTGACTACCCTCATATCCTAGTATCATTTTGCTCCCTTTTTCCCTCTGTTCTGGCAACTTCTTGCAACCGAGAGTCTGTTGCTGCTTCCTGGAAGAAAATCCGAAGTACAGCTGCCGCCACTGTTTGTCCACCAAATTACGTGGAATTCATAAGTTACAAGGGGAGGGGGATAGTTACACGCATGCCGGTCCCTCTTTTGCTTTTATTCCGGTAACCGTAATTTCGGTCGAGGAAATAAACTGTAACCGCACGATAATCTTCAAGTAAGTAGTTCATCAGTTTTTTCTCCAGCAACGAAATGACGATTATTCCGCTGGTAAATTAAAACGCGCGCAGGACGATCATGTTTCGAGAGGCTTAGTGTAGTAGTTTTATCATGTTACGAGGTTCGGTAATAATACTTCGATCGCGTTTCAAGGTTTGCCAATCACGAGGAGACTGCAGGCCTGCAATGCGTTCATGGGGAATTTTAATCTACATTATCACGGTACAATCGAGACTTTATTTGCGCGTTATTATGAATAAAACTAAATTATGAAAAATTAAATCTATAGTGAAATTACGATCGAATTAATGTTAAATTAAAATTAAACGAATTAAACGTGAATAAGCTGTAAGTATTCTGTGCACATTAACAATGGATTTCTTAATGTTACATGAAATACTGATAATTAGACTGCGTATTTTATGCATTTGTAGCCTATAGGGATCTGCAAAATACAATAAAGGACAACACTTTCATCAGATCTAATAAGTTTCTTGGTTTATTTGGAACCGAATATGATACTTGAGAAAAGAAAGAAATTCCTACATTTGGTCTTTTTTGTATGAATTGCTTTAGAAACTTTCATTTTGCATAAAAATCAGCAGTCTACAGATAATTAATCAATTATTGTAAACGGAACATTGAATAAAGTGAACTATCTCGTAAAGTAATGGTTTTTTTGCACAACTAGCTTAATAATTGTTTTTTTTTTATAAGGACTACCGTGCTGCGTCGATTAATGTGTGAAAAAAGTATATGATTCCGTTTAAAGAAAAGCAGGTTTGCTTTTCGTATGTATGCTACGCATTCACCTGCAAACAAAATTACTCGCATCTAACTATTTCCCCCTCAAAACTATTTAATTTTTATATGACAACACATTTCTCGGTATCGTCAACGGTTTCGAAGATATTCGAGGGAATCGATTTAAATGACTCACCCTATATACATGGTTATACAGGATGTTTCAGAATAAGTAGGAAATACTTTAGAGGTGGCTTCACCAAATCGAAACAATAAAAGAAGTTCATTTGAAAGTATGTCCTATTTGACTTTGTTTTTGAGTTGTAGTGAATTTTCCATCACAATAATTCTTTTGTTGGATGGACGTAGTGTCACTAATAAAAAAATAACTTAATGAATTAATAAAATTTAAGACTTTAATCCGATAGACTTTTACTTGTGAGGTTATTTGTAATCCGTTGTGTACAGAACGTCAATTGACAGTGTTGAAACTTTTCGTAAAAGAATTGAACAAAGTTTCCAGCAAATCCACGCAACATCTAGATGTCTGGAAGCTTGTATTCAGATGCAAAAAGATCATTTCAAACATCTCTTACAAAAGTAAGCAAACAGAGTTTGTTGAAAATCACATTCGGTATAACTCGAAAACAAAATCAAACAGGACATATATTTGTATGAACTTTCTTTTATTGTTTAGATGTGCTGAAGTCATCCCTACAATATGTCCCACTTATTCTAGGATACTTTGTAGAATAATCTTTCCTAAAAATGGACTATTTACGAACTAAGCTACCGTTCTAAATAACTTTCAGTAACAAACATTTTTCATTCTCCGTTAAATAATAGTCCAAACCAATTAAATAGAAGGCTAGGCTTATCAAGCGTCACTATTTAAACCGTAATTTAGCTCGAAAAGAAGTCCCTTTTCGATCTCTTCGCTCCGGAAGCTCATCCTCGTTCGTTCCCCGGCTCTTTTTCTGCCAACTTGCACGATGCACTTTTCTATCTACCTACCATAACTGTGTTTTTCTTTCTTTCTTCATTCAATCCCCCCTCCCTCTTTCCGCCTCTGAGCAACGGAGACTCGTTGTCACGGGTACTTTATCCCCCGATAACGTTACCCTCGAATTCCCTGGAATTCCGCATTAATTGAGCTCCGAGTTCCGTGAGTTTACATTCGCGATAAATCCGCAAAATCGGCCGGGAGTTTTAATGGAAACGCTCGAGAGAGAAAGAAAGAGGGAGAGAGAGTGCGCGCTAGTAGTTCCGTTTAATGACCTTCGGTCAAATAAATCCGCCTGATTTTACAAACGAGCTAGCCGTGGCCCCGTCGGAGTCGTCGTTCCGCGGGAACGATATAATTGAATCGAATTATTATTACGGGCCCGCGTGATCGCCAGGCGAAACGACACGAATCGACCGACGAAAATTTTTGCCCGGTTCGCTGGAAGTTCGTTAATTCGCAGCTACAAAAATACCGAGGAACAACGCTGTTTACGTAATTAACCTCACCGTTGGCTGGTAGGCGGGTGAGGGGGGGGGGCATTGTTTGCGACAAATCGTGGAAATTGCGATGCAATTTCGACCAGACAACTCACCCGTTTTATTAACCCCCGGCTCTAATTCCCCTGGACCAACACCCTCTCTCTCCAACCTCTCTTTTAAACAAATTAATTCCTGAATACAAACGATCCTGGTTTTATGGGCATCAGATATGGGTGTCTGGAAGAACGACGCGACAGTTTTGTTAAACGGCGACAGTCACGCCCGGTTACGAATGTTTCGCGGTCGTTGGACCATCATCACAAACGGAGTCGTTGTCTGGCCGGTTTTTCTCGGAAATTTTACGCTTCTTCGCCAGAAATTGATGCGGGTTTCTAGGTGCTACGTGAATCCATGTTCACGCATTAAGGGCTCAAAATTAATAATAATAATAGAATAAACGAATATTTTCTTCACCGTGAACAAGCTTCAATTTCCCATTTTCTTTTAACATTTATTCTCACCCAGTCCACTTATGAAATGATATTATCTGAAACATTATTTTAATTAACATGTTATTTTATTGTATAATTATTTTGATGTCTGTGATCACGTCTAAAATAACATTATTTAAAATATTCCAAGATGGAAATTGGCCGGGGTAAAAAAATAAGTTGGAGGGGAGTGACGGCGTCGGTGCGGCTCTTGCGGACGAATATAATACGGTTCGAAAAGTGGCAACTAAAACAAACTCTCGGAAGAGTATACGGGGCATTACGGCGGAACGCGATATTACGGGCTCTGATTTACCGCGAGCGAGAAGAGCATCGCGGTTCGGGATCCTCGAGGAACGAGGCAGAGGAAGGGTGGAGATGGTGAACGGAGGTAGGGGAGGGGGGAGATGGAGGAAGGAGGGAGGAATATGAAGAGCCGCGGAGGAGTCGAGACGGAACGCGATAATTGCGGGGAAGGATAATTTAACGGGCGGCTCTTTTCCGCCTCGACTTCTGCTAGCATCCATTTCTCCTCTCCCTTTCTCATTTCTCCCCTCTCCCCGCTGCCAGTTTCCTCGCTTCCTTTCCTTCCATTTTTTTTTCTCCTTCCTCCGTTGTCACGGCCACGGGAACGAATAAAGTCCCCACTGTGTCTCGTGAAACTGAATGGATACACGCGAATTTCGTGGTTTGAACGAGATACAACGATCTCTTTCGTTGAATTCATTTTTGCATCGGATCGGCCAAAAATTTTCCTGCGGTTTCCCGATAGATGACCCCAAACATGACTAACCTCGGTTTAAAGTGTGAGTGCACATGGGTATTTCATAGCTAACATTTAATCTCTTCAGGGACACATTGTTAAGATTTCTTTGGCAGCTGAATTTATTTAAAATATATTTATGAATATTAATGATAATCAATAAGTAGGTTGTCTTTTCTTTTTGTTACGGAATTTCCGAGTATGTGTATATTTATGATAATATTCATTGTATTTTTGGGGTCATGCTTGAATGATAGAAAGCTAAACGTACACATACGTTCCAGTATCTCTCAAGATTTAACTTTCAATTTTAAATTCAACAACAAGATTAACTCAAGGGTTAACCGCAGATTTTAACGGAAAAATGTTTCAAGAGTGGGTTTGTTTTTATAATTTTTGCGTAATTTTACACACTTTCGCTACCGTTATATGGTTTCGAAATCGTTCACCACTCTACAGGGTATTCCACGCAACTGTGACAAACGGTAACGTTAAAAGGGGAGAAAATATACAAAAAAGTTCATTAGATAAAATTAAATGGTTTCGAAAAGTGCATTACGTGGTTTATGTATTTTCTCCGAAAGTGGTGGCGTTTCAAAGATTTCAAGGTCACCTCTAATTTTTTAAAATTACTGTATACATGTTTTTTCAGACACGATTCGATGTATTATTTAATTCTAGTCTTGGGTCTGAACGAGTAATCTAAACGAGTAAAATTAGTAAACACGAGCGAAGACATAGAGAAGAAACGTTCAAGCCTAACAAGAAGAGATCCCGAGGTGTTACGCTGACTTTTTAATGAAGTTTATCACAGTAATAAAACTTGGACTTCTGAAGCCAATGATATTTGTTTCAGCCGTATATGTATAGCCATTAGTTTATGAGATATTGAATGTTAAAGTTGTAGTCTATATACAGGGTGTTCCCGAACTGATGTGATTTTACATGCAAAAATAAACCGAAAATACAGAATAAAATTTTCTCGTATGATGCTTCGTTTACAAGATACATGTGTTTGTATTAGCAATAAGTAGAAACGGAATGTAATGAACAGACGCGTTAACGAAGTCTTATTCAATTTCACGCGGATCCAGTAGATTTTTTAATTTGTTTGTTTCGAAAACGAAGCATCGTACGGAAAATTTTATTCTACATTTTCGGTTTATTTTTGCATGTACAATCATATCCTTTCGGGTTGTACGACCAGTTCGGAAACACCCTGAATATAGGTTACAACTTTAACATTCAATATCTTACAAACTAATGGCCACATACGGCTGAAACAAACAACTCTCATTGGTTTCAGAATTGCAAGCTCTATCACTATGATAAACTTCATTAAAAAGTCAGCGTAACACTTGGGTCTGTCTCCTTGTAAGTCCAAATATTATATAATGTATAGAAACTGAAGATAAAATATCTTTTAAACTAATAATTTCTACTAAGATACTGATTACTTTAGGCAATCGAAGATTATCCGGAAATTCTCTTACGATAAATCTTTTGAAATACCGAATAAACTGAAGCATTTTTCATTTTTTTTTAACAAGTTTTCATTTCCTTTTAGTTGTAATTTTTATCTTTTATCTTCCCACTGTTTTGTTTCAGTGTACAAAGACGAATATTTCTGTGAATTTTGTAAAATAATTAAACTATCGCGGTGTCGTGTAAAATTGAATTCGAGTCTGCATGTGTTATGAAATTCAGAGAGTACACTTTGTCCGAGACTTTAATTACATTTATGTATAGTGTAATTTACGGTCCTGGGGCAACAGATACATACAGAGAATGGAATCTTGGTCGAGGATACGAAGTTGGTAATTTTGAAACAGTTCCCGCGAAGCTGCAACAATTTATAGCACTTCTGCAACGGCAGGTGCTCCCAAAGTTTCGAAATCTCGTAGCTCTTCCCGGTGGAAGCGATCGTATTACAGGGGAATGTACACGGAGCCGGGCGTCAGTTTTGATTCCACCAGAAAAGTTCCTCGAAATCAGTCTATCCTGCTTTTGATAACTAGTCATGAAAAAAAAGAGACGTTAAAACATAATTTCCTTTGGTAAGAAAACACACCACGATCTTATTTATCTTTTTTGATCTTCCATACGTGCGGAACAGCAACTGTATACATTAATAATAAACTCCATCGCTGTGTTTTGAACTAGCAAATGCCAGAGGCGATTAAATATTACTATGTACGTAGGGGAGACCAGGGATGAAAGTAACAGGGGTAGGTTGTAACAGAGCTTATAACTTTTTACATTAAATAAAAAAGACAGCGCCATGATAACAAATAATCAATAAGTTTTGATAATTACTAATTATGATAATTAATTGATCCTATTAAGAAAATAATGTTATGTTGTGCTAATTAAAAAAAGATAATTTATGTTATATTGAGTACCTAGTGATTCAGAAATAATGTGTTGAGCCAATTAAAGAGAAAACTATAATGTTATAATGATTCTTTGTTATTATTAGTTACTTTGAATTATTTCTTCTCTTTCATTGTGCAGAATTCTGTTTAATCTATTTGTGGTACAACTTTACCCCAGTGTTGTTACTTTTTACCCTAAAATGGGGCAAGAAGCAACAATCCGCTCGGTCAATTTTCACGGTCATAATATTTTTAATAATTAATTTAAAACCATTACATCTTTATGGAACTAATCTTGAATCTCCTACCTATCCGTATAAGTTAACATTAAATGTCTAGCTACAATATAGCCTTTTTTATTTCATGACAACCAAAAATTGTTACTTTCTACCCTGGTCTCTTCTAATGTTGACAATTGAAACATAAATAAAATTTTGTAGGCAAACCGTGACAATCTAATGACCCGTGCAACATATTATTGTAAGAATAGTATGCAGATACATTCGTTTCTTCTTCGTAATGATTCAACAGACTCTTCTCGACTATCGTCCCGAGCTTGTGTCCGTGCCAGGACACTAATCTTATAGGGAGAAATGCTTCAGACCCTCGTAAATTCGTTTTTTTGCCCGAAGCTGGAGCCTCGGCAACAAAAGCGGAGGTGCAACAAAGTATAAGCTTAACGGGTTCCACACCCCCGCTCCCCCCAGTGGTAGGGATAATAAATGGACAATAATCGTGTAGAACAAGCCAAACGATAATCGAGAGGAGTCTGAATATATATTTTTTTCCATTATATATTCTGTTCCGTAATTAGAACGGAATATTAAACAAGGAGTCACTGAGTGCACTTATTCTAATCATTTTCTGTTTATCATTTGGCGTATTGTGTATTCTGTCAGTCTGTTTATAACGCGGTGCAATTCCGTGATCGTCATAATTCAGTTGACAGGAAGACAAATTCGTCCATGTGCCACGCGTTGCCCTTCGGATCATACCGTAGCAAGCTATTCCTATAAATCATGAAGCCACAGCGAACCCTAGTGGAGCTCTAAAAAAAAATATGGAAACACCGTACTTAAGTCACCCTTCGTTTAAAACACTCCACTGCACTTCAGTGGATATATTCACCCTGTGCACTCGTAAAAATTTGATCGTGGAGCATCAAGAGAGATTGTAATAAATTTTTTAACTTTTTCTTCAACGAGGAAAGTAAAACAAAAGGGAATGGACATAATTCTTCGGTTTTTGCAAGAGATGGCAATACTTCATATACATGCTACATTGAGGCAAATGGTACTCTCATATAAGACGGTTCCTGCTACTTTTACAAAATCGATGAATAATATACAATAAAAACTTGTTTTCTTCAATCAAATTTCTCGGATACGCATGCATTTCAACAAGGTTATTTCTACTTATTTTCATGTTTACAAGTACACCTGATGAATATTCAAATTTGTTGCTCGCGAAGAAACCAAAACTGTATATTGGAAAAACTGTGAACACAATTATTTTCCCCGGTTCCACTTCTTTTACGCGTAGAATATTATTCGTCCTGATTGTATCACCATTCTCGGCCAAACTTGTTTATCTTCTGATTACATAATTGTCTGAATAGAAATATTTGAAACACATAGTTAAATGAAGTCTTTAGCATTCAGAATGATATCTTATATAAAACAAACGAATTTTTGTTGTCATTTCTTTTCTGTGTATTTACAACTGAATCTAACTACATAAAAGCAAAGAATTTTTGAAATTTGCAACCTGTTACATTGTACGCAGTTTTAGGGTCTATCTTTATTGTCTAATGTTTCAAATGTCTGCACATATCATTATATTTTTCTAATAGTATTTTTGCTCGATTTTTCGGATGTTTCGCTCATATTTTCGATATCTGGTGTATATTTATGGTATCTATACATATACATAGAATATATTTCCGGTACATACCGTGATTTCTTTTCCGACCGTAAGAACCAGTAAATTCAAAAGCAGAGTATAAAGACGAATAGAAAAGATATCCAGCGATCGATGGCAAAAAAGTTCCAAAGATAATAATTCTACGCTGAAAGAAAAAAGGAGTCGGACATGTCCAATAAAATTTTTCGAGAGGATTTACTTTATAAAGAACGTTGTGTTTCAATTATTGGTAGAACACGCGTACATTGAAGTTTTTGATTAAATGTTAGATACCCGTTCAGGGGGACTCCAACTTGACGCGCGGATGAATTGCCCGTACCATACGATGCTTCCAACCATCCAAATCTGTGTTTTCATATTTTCTCTAAAAATACACGTGACAATATAAAAATATAACACCAACCAAGAATACACATTGCACGGTTTCGATTTATTTTCTCACATAAAACGAGCAATTACAAAAGTACCTGTACAGCTAACGTACAAAACAAGCTGATAGAAAATCAATTATTGGCAGAATGAAAGTTAAAAAAAATAAAAAGAACGGAGAGAATCAATTTTCCACGCCAACATTTCATCCCCCAAACATCCGTCACGTTTTTACATGCACGCTGCCGACAAAGAAACTGCGCCCAGTCCGTGACGGCTGATCGTAAATATTCATAGTCGACCCGGCGGCGAATAGAACGGTAGGTACATGATAAACGATCACCAATCTTCGCCCCGAATTTCATTTCTCGATACTGCATAATTGGAAGTCACTCGGGGCAAATTGGATGCGGCGAAGACGAGTGGCTTTCGCGATCCGCGTTGACTACCGAATCAGAGACAGAAAAAGAGGAGCCGCAGCCTTCGGTTATCCATCTTCGTCCTGTCCTCCATCCACTCCCGAATCATGCGCGAATCCGTTCGCAACACATTTGCAGAATAAACCTCGTGAATATGCAAGTGAAACGAAGAAACATCGATCAGACATCTGCCAAACCGTATTAACGCTATGACGACCAACTAGCTATCTCGAGTAACTTGGTGGGACGACCTAGTGATAGGCACCATCGACTAAAAACTATCGACTAAGTCGATAGTAATCAACAACTACTTTCAGTCGACTAATTTTTTCAATTGTCGACTACTTTAGTCGCTTCAAGCGACTCGCTCGAACCATCGAGCTATTGATCGCTATTGACTGGATCTTGATTATTTTCTTCGTGATGCAAACCAATTGCAATTTTTTCATATATTTTTTTATGCATTACCAAGAATTGTACAAATTATTGCTTATAACCTAATTGATTTACATAAAAAATTTAGAGCAGTTAATTTTTTAAGTGCCAATATTAAATAGCTTACAAAAAATCGAATATTAGTAATTTTTAAAAAACCTTGCTTACCACTTATATTTTTGAAATTCTATCTATGAACTAATACATTTCTAAAAGGTAAATACACCAATGGTGCTGAAAAGTTGACGACATAATCTATACATAACCTGTAACGCAAAATTTCAGTCGACTAAAAACTATCGACTAAATAGTCGATAGTATGTTGAAACTAAATAGTCATTAGTCAATAGTTTAATTTAGTCGATGGTCCCCATCACTAGGACGACCAGTTGGTTTTGTTGCGAAGAAACCTAAATATGGTTTCTGCTATGTAAGAACAAACAGTTCGATAACTCTGAGCATCTGAAATGTACCAGTTGACACTCGCATGATTCAATGACCAGTGTCACGTCATCAGCCACTGACAGTTGGCACTGATATGACGCCACTGTGGCGTCACCGGCCATGGGTAGTGTTAATCTCATGACTGAAACTAGAAGATAGCATATGTACTAAATATTATGTTACATCGTACTATGTAGGTCTTATAAGTTGTGCATTTCATTTTCTCGGAGTTTAATATGGAATAATATAATTCAAAGCGATCATTGCTTAACCCCGTGCCTTATCACGACGAGTGGACTCGAAGTCGTGACAATTTTAAACTGGATTTAGTAAACATGAATACTACATATTTTTTTAAGTTGATGTGAAATACTACATATTTAGTTCATTTTTAACGTTTAACTTTTAAGATAAGTGTACACTTACAATGAACATGAAACTGATTTCGCGTTTGGAAAATTATTAATGATAAAGTACTCTGGCTTGCGAAGTCGTAAGAAAAATCATAAGGCTAGAGATTAACTGTTATGTGTATATAGAGTGATCTAAAATGAAAGTAAAGTGTCTCCACAAATTATTTGAGAGACGATAAGTAAAAAGTATTACATGTACAATAAATTCTATTGTTCAGAGTGGAACAGGTGCGGACGCAGCGAAGATGATACGCTAAGTACGCATGCGACAGCAATCAGTTGTTAGTACAAAATCTATCTCTGCTGGGCGACGAATGAAAGATTGACAGAGCGTATGCGATTAATTGTGTTCCTTTTGTGTCTCTTTTATGAAATATTTGTGTAAGTATATAACACCTGTGTCAATTATGTCAATAAAAAATAAATAAATACCATTTCCAACAAGAGATTTGTATAGTATTCCATGTTTTTCGTATGTGGAATACCCGGAATATATATTGTGCCATTTTTACAATTTGTTTCTCGAGAATATCATGTCAAGTATCTCGTATGTAATTTCATTAATTAAAAAAATAAGCATCATTGCAAGTACGAATAAGAAGGTTCATCCTTGCACACATTAGTACGTATTGTTTAATTCTCGGATTTCTTACCCTCGCGCCGTTCCTTTCCTACGTTCGGCGAGAATCGAAATCTCGCCACGAGCCGTAGGCCGTAGGTGTTCCATCGTTCTCCTGACGGGCAGAATTGTCATGTGGCGACAGCGTAACAAAACAATCGATACGATCCACCACGTGTTGCGAGGTTACATTTACCGACTCCCTCTGTTTTATCGATGCTCGTGTTAACGCAGGCCAAAGTGACTGACAAATACCATAAACGCTTCTAGCGGTGAATCCTTGAACTATACCACTGTTTATTTCTGCGTCTGGACGCATCAAATCGTAGGAACCAACTTGTGCCTTCCAGAAGTGATAAAGTGACTCAAATCGAATTTCCACGATAGTGTGATAGTAGTATACAGGGTGGTCTGGTCTGCTTTTGACGATGAAACCATTAGATCGTGAGATATTTGACAAAATGTGACTTGTGCAGCCATCTTGTGTGTTTTCATCGGCGTCTGTCACAATCGCACACTTTCTAAAATTCTAATTCTTTCAATTAGAATGTGTTTATTTGTGTTTATACGGACCAGACCACCCTGTAGGGAAGTCTACCCGTGAGTTCTATACCCATGAAAAGTGTATTTGTGCAATTGTCGAGGCTCATGTTGGTTCCTACGAAATCGAATGTCTCTCTTGTGCATCGCATATACATACGCGGTTCCCGTTGATTGTGTGAGTGCACGGGCAGCGCACGGGCCACGGAGTCTCCCCCCTTAATCTCGACATCTATAGTTACACGGTTTTTAAACTTCAATGCTGTCATAATGAAATCACCAATCTAAACGAAGTGAGTCTTAAGAAACGAATACAAAATTTAAGAATGCGTAATCTAATCTACTTATCGTTCAATTTTCGGAACAAATGCTAAGTCTGTATTCCTTGAATTGAACATTGCACCATGGAATTAATAGGCCTGTAGAAGCGAGTGAAAATATCTGACGGGTTCCAGTTGACCAAAATTTCACTACAACTATTATAGAATTGGTTCAAACGTGTAACTGTATATCGCTTCGTAATGATTGCTGAAAAGCTGCTATACTTCTCGTACGTAACAACATACGGAAACACTAAAGTTACTTATGTAATTTTATATTAGATGATGTAAACAATATATTATATATTACATAAAATTATATTAAACTTATATAATAAATTTACGTAATATGTAATATTTACATAATCTAATATAAAGAAATAAGATAAAATAGATCAAATAAAACACCATTTAAATAAAAAGTTCATTTCTCGTGTTTTCGGTTCTACACTGATTCTCATAATTTAGCACCATTTGCAATATGTTAACGTGTGAAGACAGTATAATTTGTAATACCACTGTGACGCTATCGTACACATACCAACACGTAGAATTTATGCGATGGGAATGCGATGAATTCTCCTGACTGGTCATATGACTACACGGGCGCCATTCATTGCAGCCTCGATCTCGACTAGCCAAACAAAATGTACTTATTTCCCTTCTAAGTCTTGCTCTGTCAATAATTTCCTTTACAGTATACAGGATGAGGCACTTAAAACCGGCCACCTGAATAACTTGGTTGCTATTGGTGATAGGTAAAAATGCATCAGGCTAAAATTATTTGGTATCGAGGGACTGATTATCCGATGTTACTAGTTTTTTGATAGGTGGAGGCGTCAAGGAGATATGAAGGTCGTCTCTGTTTTCCTAAGTGGAACGGTATGTTCTTTTATTTACATTCTGATAGAGTATTTCAAGACGAATACAATGACCTATTGGAAAGGTCATTCGTGGTCTGCGTTAAGCCAATTGAATCATAGTAAAATTGCCATTGTACGTGGGTTTCAAGAAGGACCGATGCGTAAAATTTTATGTATATTTTCAACTTTATATACTACATTTACATATAATTACAAAGAACAGAGACATACCACAGATGGGTCAAAATGACCTTGCATTCGTTCTACGAGGATTAATACACTCTGGCTCTGGGGTCCATACGTTATTACACTGTTCTATTATTTCACCGTTTCATTATGCTGTTGTGCTGGTTACCCTTTGAACGAAAATGGCGAATCTTACCCGCATGAGGTCACTGTGCCAAACTCAATTCTGACGGGCTACATCACCCTTCTTCCTATATTAAACAGAGTACAATACTGCGGTAAATTTAAATACTCTGGACAGTCACTTCATAGTGAATCGTAAGATAAGGGGTTTAATAAATGGAGTATCAACGATTAAGTGTTGTTCACTAACAACAGATCCGTCAAGGCCTGTGGACCTAAAAGACCGGCCCGATGGAGGAGTCGTGTAATGACTCGAGTCCCGGGTAATTTTTCCCGCTTGTAACGGCTGCACGCGCAACTTACTGTTTGTAATAAGGCGGTCAGACGAGGAAGGGGGGAGGGGCGTAACGGAGGGCGGGAAAAGTCTAGGGGTGCCTAGGTACTATCTGCGGTAGAACGAGAGAACGGGATACAGCGCGCACGGCTATATACCCCAGGGGTGTGATAGTCGTACGATGTATGGTTATTGGGCGGCTGGCGGCATCGATTCTCACGACGAGGGAGCCACAGATCACCCGGAAACTGAAACTCCCGCGCGTCGTACCAAACTCTGTCTCTCTCTCTCTCTCTCACTTTCTCATCCCCTCTTCTTCTTCAGCTTCCGTAGCCGAGACACATCGCGCGCTTCCATCCGTCGGCTAAATACTTTATTAGGAAGTTATACGGTTCTCCCCTGGCGCTTCGGATTCGAATTCAACCTCGAAACGGAAACCGATCCTTCGTGGGACCGCTCGGTTTTCGTGCAAGACATTCGTGTTCGAGGATACTTGCGTCAAGAGTCGAACGATAGGCTGGCAATGACGTCCTTTTTTGTTCTTAATGAGCGGAATGATGTGTTCATGCAGGTCTAGATTTTCGCGAGTGTAACCGATGAAAAGAGGGCGTTGAATGGGAAGTTTTCAATTGGAATGAATAATTTTATGGAAGCAAAGAAATACGGCAGAGGTGAACTGAGACGCGGCAAGGAGGCAGAATGGGGCGAGAATGTGTAAGAGCACTTCGTTTTTGAATTTGCTTGTGGAGTTGTGAGTGAGATTACTTGATACGTGTACCTAATTTAGAGCCGCAGGTAATTAGAATAATATATTACCCCGGCCGTAAGTATTCAGACATTTACATCAGGTCGAAAGAAGGTTGGGTCATGTGAACGTTTCGATATACTTTGCTGCAGACAACGCCAGTGCGACAATTTTCAGGGAATAATGAACATTTATTGTTAATATATGATCTGTCGATGTCAGTATAACAGAGTCAATTGTTGAATCGAATAAAAATGTACGTGATTTAGCGCGTTTCATTGATTAAAATAATATTGAAATTGACCTCCTGAAAAGAAATTCGACAATTAGAAGCTGTTATGTCGAACTCATTATGTGGTAAACTGTAAATTTATTAACACTTTGTTGACTGTATACTGCGAAATGAATTGAGCCTCGGTTCTCAAATATTTTCGGTACATATGTAAAATATAAATACACTTATTAAAAGCAATGTAAATATTTTATTAAACGAAATCTTTGATTAAAAATTGGTTTTGCACCCACAAGATGTGATTTGTTGTCTCGCGTTAAATGTCTGAAAACAGTGAAAACTGAATAATGTCGATTCGCGTTTACCGTCTTCTGCGCTTGAGACATGAAAAACGCCGTTTCGCGTCTCCCGTCGACAATGTGTTAATGTAATTTAATTATATAAATTCACCGAATAAAGTTATTAAGAATAAAAATTTCTGTTGAAAAGACATACGTTATAAAAGGATCATTGTGTTTCATTAAATTATTAGATTATACTTAAATTTATCATAAGTCTAGTCGTTTTACAACATATTAGGTTGTTGCAAATGAAATAATCGTTTTATTAACCAGCCCTTGATATTATATTGAATATTACACGGATTTTATTTGGCAAAGTATAATTAAATAGACTCTATACATGTGTTTCATTGAAATAAAAGTGTTACCTTCAGGTTATATTCATTACATAACTATTATACTGAATTTGAAGATGACTCATCAAGAACACTTTTAGATGCTATCTCTCCACCGAATAGTGTCATCTTTACACAGTATTTTTTAGCAGAAAGTTACATGAATCTTTATGAAGCTTAATTATGAATTTGGCTTAAACGTCTGTCTTTCAATGGACACAGAGGAAATGGATTAATTGAAATTGATTATCTGTTCTAATTAACTTTAGTGTTTAACACAATTGATTTTATAATATTATTATGTTAGATAGTACCTTGAAACGAGTAGAATACATTGTGTAATTTTGCAATAAAGAAAGGAGCTATGTTAATAATTTTCATTTATAACAGTAACGTCACATATACACTCCCGCTCAAAAGTTTGGTGCACACTCGATAATTCAGTATCGGTCAGAAAAATGACGTCAAAGTCCATCATAAGCAGCTCTGAAAAGAGATACTAATAACTTTCGTTTGATAATTCTTTTGATTTTTCAGTATTTCTCGAATGACGTGTAAATAAAATAATTGGAAAAGAACCAGAAAACACCAACATGGGGTTCAAGTCCATTTTTTGAGCTTAAGGGCGTATACAGGGTGTCCCAAAATAACTTCGACTCCCGAAAATGAGGGGTTTCTAGGATGATTTAAAACAACCTTTTCCTTAGAAAAAATGTTATCAGAGGCTTTGGCTACCAATCGCAGTACATAGTCGTGGCAGCTCAGCCGTCAGACTCGCGCTGTGATTGGTCAGGGTTTTTCGTTAATATCTCATTAACAAAGCCTCAGATAACATGTTTTCTAAAGAAAAACTTGTTCGAAATCACCCCACGAGTGACCCATTTCAGGGACTTCCAACACTTTTGTTATACCTTGTATATCAAATACATTCAATTCACGCCTAGTAAATAGTACCTATTCACAAAATTAAACGACATTTCCTTCGTTCAGTAAAAATATAACAAAGACTCTGTGCTCGAAACCTTACGAACTTTATTACCCAATACATCGTCCATGATCACCAATCCCAGAGACTCCAAGAAGCTGTCCATGTATAGACGATCCCCACCGCTCAAATTCCCCGTTTATTTCCATGGTTCCGTGATAAAGACTCGGTCCAACTAACATGTCCGCGTAATTTTACCGGTCCAATCTCGTTCCGTCTAATCTAATATCATAGAGCCGTAATACCTGGCTAGATATGAGGTCAATTGCGCGCGGGCAATAGCTACGCCACGGTAGTATACAGAGTTTGTCAACCTTCCTCGTGTTTGCGGATCCGTAAGTAATGCGAGGAGCGGACTCGTAGCAAGGGATCTCCGTGCATCGGCAATAACGACAGCCTCGGAGAACATACATAGGACCGGCGCGCGTCAACAAGAAGTTTGCCGAGCGTCCGTCGGCATCCATCCGTCTTCCGCTACTACGATCGATCGGGATCGCCTAATTGTCCGTGCTTCGGGATCGTTCTAGAACGTCTTAGAGCGTACAGTTTGGAGGACAATCTACTTCGGCTACACACCATCGTCCCTTTGTCTTGTCCCTCGAGCCACTCGATCGATTCTCATACCCTGTGTCTCCCTCCCGTCGTCGCACACCCTTCGCCATCTTTCTCTTGTAGGAAGCTTTGCCTCCCTCCTACCCTCCGACTGTCTTCGACTCGTTGGATCCTCCTTTAAATTCAATCTCGTGTAATCACGTAGCCGTGCGTGAAGCGTGTTACCTTGTGAACACGCGTGAAATTCGTCCCCGGATTTGCTACACGCTATAAATGACTAACTTCGGCTGGCATTGTCGTTGTCCAAGATGTGGATCGAGAGATTGATGAGAGATTGAGTCTTCTTTTCGTTACTATTGATAAATTGTTCTCTGTGTTTTGTTTGGATATTTCTGTTGTTCGGGTTGGATCTTGAAATAATTTTCACGAATCGATACTAGCTTTATGCGGGTGATGCTTCGTATTATATAAGAACGCTGTCAGGCACCGAAGTATTAAATAAACGTTGAATTATGTAACATTATATTATACAGTTATCGTAGCTGTAATTTAAGTTATCATTGAATATGTAATGAAAGAATTACATTTAAACTGTATCATTCAATATTGTAGTTCAATTATATCATAATATTTAAATATGTAATATTAGACTGATGAAAAATAAATGGGCGATTACGGTTCGTATCTGTAGCATTGGAATACTGGATATTTGCATAGATGGATCAAATATAGTGATCACTACAATTTATTTTAATTATTCATAAACTTCATCATTCTATAAAGAACAACTGAAGAAGTTCTATATATTTTTTAATTATAACAGAGATATAATAGTAATCTTAATATGTTTAAGCGGCTATTGATTTCCCACCAACCGAATAACATACGTATGAACTACTACATAATCCGTAATATGCGCGATGTCTCAAGTCGTGTAGTATAACCTGGCAGGAGGCGATTCTATAAGAAAAAATAAGTCGAAAAACAAGAATACATTTTTTTCATACAAGATTTCGTTGCCGAAAAAAAAACACTTGCTAAACTAAATTAAATATGCCTTTATTCGTGGTGACAATAAATATAAACGGATTGCGATGAACAGACCCGTTTAGCCCAGTTCTATTCAATTGCACGTGTATCGAGCAGATTGTTAAATTCGATTATCTCGGAA
Organism: Dufourea novaeangliae; assembly: GCF_001272555.1. Classification (NCBI taxonomy): domain Eukaryota; kingdom Metazoa; phylum Arthropoda; class Insecta; order Hymenoptera; family Halictidae; genus Dufourea; species Dufourea novaeangliae. The sequence goes on along the minus strand of NW_015374021.1, from coordinate 80,433 downwards.
ACAAAGAATGACACGAACAAATTTCATTTCATATTTTCAATTTGTTTTTGCATGTAGAATAGCCTCCTGCCCGGGTGCGCTACCCGACTAGAGACACCGAATATATTTAACACGTCGACTGCCACAGTGAAAAAGGCTGTACGTAGCCAGACTTAGTTTATTTCGTTTTTTAAGTCCTAAATCGTCGGGAATATATACGTTTAGTTAATAGAGACGGCTGATCATGTTTTAAATTATACCACGATATTAATTTTACACAAAATTTTGTAACGGTATTTAAATAATCTAGCTCTGTTTGCAATGTACGTGTCACCCATATTTGGCAGTCAAAGTGTTAAAACATGTATCCACAGATTAGAAAGTATTGATGGAATCATTTGGAATCGTTTGGTCATTCTATTAAAAATCATTGAAATTCGAGTAAAACGAAAATAAAAATACTATATATCTTCACTCGTCACTGTAACGGCAAAACCAATAGAAGAAATTAAAAAGTAAAAATTTATGCTTAGTATCTACTGCAAAGTAGGAAACCGCAAATAGTCTAAGAGTTTATGCTTCAGTACAATATACATATGTATGTACATACAGATATGATATTCCGTTTAAAACAAGCCACCTAAATATCTTCTCTATCTGTGATCATATGAAAAATACTTTTCACGTAATTTACATGGTATCAAGAGACGAATCAAATGGTGGAAGAAATTATAAAAGTGTATTTAAAATTTTCAGAGTAAATATTTTATAAGTAAATATATAATTATTAGTTTAAAGTCATTTCAAGGTCATACTATTATTCATGGATAAATGCATAATAATGATGGTTATAACATACAACAGAAAAAACTATGTGCGTTTACGTAAAAAAATATGGGTGACCTTGAAGAAACCATTACAAAATGCACTTATAATAAATTTTTGCTGCCATTCGATTCGTCTCTTAAAACCATTTAAATTACGTAAAAAATATTTCTCGTATGATCACAGACAAGATATTTAGGTGACCTGTTTTAAGCGGAACACCCTGTATATGTTCTACGAAATGAGAATACCGACGTTGTTCTATAAAAATTTCCCTTCTTTTCTTTATCGTAGCCACAGTATGATTTGATTTCCTTTTATGATAACGAAAGCTAAGGTTTGTCGTTGGTAAACGAATGTACCGAAGGAGGACAGTCGCTATGCTATCGGTTAGCTTCATTGACATACGAATGGACGTGTAATCATGGCTGCCTCGAAGGGACACAGAAACGCAATTCGAGTAGTAATTTAAGCTCGTTGAATTCGAAATGGCTGTTACAATACGCCGTGAATGCAGTGCGATCAAATATGTGTTTACCCGGCAAATAATCTAGTGTGTTATTACTAATTACTCGTGGAGATATAATACGAGATACATTACGGATCGGCCGGGGTATTTGTATTTAAGTGCAACGTCCACAATTGCGGGCGGAACGATCGATACTATCCTCCGGTTAATAATGGTGCTTCGCTTGTGAATTTTTTATAAACCTTCATTACCTTGTTTCAATTGTCTTTATCGTCTTTATTTGCACATTGGTCCGAAGGGATTGCTGATTTCTGTTCTCCGAGCGAGAAAGTCTCGTGTTTCATCACTTACCTGTAACAGAACACACAAACGTGGATATTAAAATACAAGAATTACATATATTTTCTTACTTATAATTAAAAGAAGGTACCAAGTATCAGTTAAACGAATATATGAATGGCATAAGAATGAGAACTATTGCCGATTAAATTTAATAACTGTAGGGGTACCACTTTCTTGAAGTTCAAGGCCGTGTATGATCTTTATACAATTTTTACGCGTTATTAGTAGTTTCTTGTATAATCTCTACATAATTATATGATTTTTTATAACTTTCGATAATAAAATATGATACAAAATTTTTAAATATAAATTTAAAATAGTAGCGATTTGAAATTCTAAGTCAATTTGTCTCAGCGTGATAATCGATGGGTTAATGCATACCTACATAAAATTAACAAAGTTTTGTTACTGTGTGACACATACATGCTCAGGATAGCTTCGATAAATTTATTATTTACTAACATTAGCGTCAGAGAAAAAGCTTCAACTACAGTTTTCTTCGCACCAAGTTTTCTAATGGTAAATAAATATCTGTTTGAGGGAATGTATAAGTTCTTTCAGGAAGTCCGTTTGTAGAAATTCGACACAGACTATAATACAAAATAATGAATGCTTATACAGTTGAGTATACAATTTAAACATTTTCCTGATCACTACTGTATGTATATGTATATCATCATACACTGGTTCATTTGTTTGTAACAGATTTTTACACTTGCGTTTCTAAGGTAACAATTGCTCATTCTCCACAATCCCCCAAATTTTCAAGAATCCGTACGTTACATTTTACCTACATCTACCTTTCAGAAAATAATATATTTTTTTATTTGAGAAGACTGACATCCGAGCAATATGTCTGGCGGCAGCCGCCACGATTTTTTTTTTAACAATAATCTCAAATTAACTAGGACTGGAGAGTATATCTGTAAAAAATTCACTGATTCTGAAAAGTAGTTTTATGTAAAACACTTTTTGAATTTAGGATTTATTTAAACCCCATCAAGGTGGCGTGGCCCCGTAAGTCTTTCTCGATTTCAGTTTCCAAGAAAACGTCAAACAGCGAAGCATTTTATACTCCGATCGAAAACATTTGGCATAAACAAAATGCCTGACTGTCTTAGAACAATTACGTCAACCCATATAAAATATCGAAAGCCAACCCCTTTCGTCCGCAAAACTTCCCTACCAGACTCGATACCGGTGAAGGGACGGTAGGGAGCACCGTAAAAATTCAGGAGCAGGGTACTCTAAAAAATTGACGAAACTACAGACAAACCTGGCGATCTAAAATTTATCCGTTCACGCGGACGTAGCCGGGAAAATCGTCTTTGAGAAAGGTCAATGAGAAGCTTTCCCGTAGGGGTTCGGTGGAGAGGAAGCAAAGGGGAAAATAACAAATTCATTCCGAAAGCACCATAAACGATTCCCGGTTCAGCCATCTAGAAAGAGGGCAGCCGAAGGCGGCCTTAATTTATTAAAACGTCGCAGACGCGAATTTCGAAGCGAAACTCCGCCGCGGGAACGTTCGTTCGTTCGTTCCTTCCTTCGGCGCGATCTTCTCTGCTCCTCGAACATCCTCTCTCCTCCCCCAACTGCCACGATCTTTCGTTGCGTCCGGCGTAAAATTTTCAAGAGCTGTTGCGCGAGCGAGAAGCGTACCTGGATGGCTGCACGGTGCTCACACGTATCATTTACACACGTTTTCCCCGTGTGGTAAACGTGTATCCGCCGCGTAAAACGATCCTGGTGGTCGGCATACGAGAGAGGACGGCCAGTAGAAGAGCCAGGTAGGGGGTAGGATAGAAGGGGGGGGGGGATACGTGGAATAAGAATCTAAAAAGACTGTGAGGCGAAGACTCGACGACGAAACGACTCCCACGGGTTTTCTCCAATCAGCCAGACTCGAGACTGGCTAAAATGCGCACGACCAATATTTCTCACGCGGCTATGTATATGGTCGTGTATACACTTTCGTTCATAGGTATGAAGACTGCACAAAGTCGTGATATTTCAGAGATTGTACAGGATGTCACACGTAAGTGTCGCCACGAAGTTTTCTGGACTTTCCTTGAACTTTACAGAACACTGTGTTACATAAAAGTTAAACGGTATATAAGTATACGTAGTTCGTAATATAGTTCGTATTATACGAAAATTCGTAAATCAGTGTTTCTTTATCTGCAGTTTTTCAAAGAAATGAACGTCACCTTTTGTTTTTTTTTTTATTACGTTCGCTGTCCATCACGCGCCAACGCGTAATCATTGGCTTTTAGGGGTGGTGTATTGTTTCAGATGGGTAACGAACGTGTTAAATGAAACTATGGTATTTTTTTAACATCTTCCGTTAGAACGATTCGTGGCAAACCTAATGATTATGGAAAATAATTTATTAAATGTGTTACAAGGACAGAAATAACGTACAAAAAAAGTGCACAAAAGTTGCGTAACGTAATGGTTATTAGGTGGTTCGCTTTAGGAACAATCGAACGCTCAAAGGTATACGTTGCATAACTTCTGTTGACCGTTTATATGTTATTTGTGTTCTTTATTTTATGGTAACATATTTATAGTTGTTGGATTTCTCATGATTCGGTCTAATTAAAAATATATTAAAAATGCTATAGTTTCATTTAAAAAATAAAAGGCAAGATTCATATCCCTGAACAAAAAGCAGATAAAGGAAATCTAATTTACGAAAACTGTGCACACTTAAATATAGCTCCACGTTTGTGTAACACAATTTTTTGTTAAGTTCAAGTCCTAAAATTTCGTGGTGACACTTACATGTGCCATCCAGTATATTTCGAGTATGAATTGTGATGATTGATTGAAATGATTTGCCATAATTTAAGTAATACTTTGCTAACAGAAAAAGAAAGTACTTACATAGGGTGAAACAAATATAGCGATAGGTTAATGAGATGTAATTAAAAGACAATATTCCATCCCATAAAGGGAGAGTTTTCGTGTATTCACATACCACACAACAAAAACAAGAGGAATTGAGTACTAAGCGTGTAAATTTAACCTCTTACCTTATTACATTTTTCGTGGTTGTACTAACCAAAGTTACTTTATCGTATCCAGTTTATCAAAACGAAAATGTACGATCTATCCATTATACGTGTCTGCTTATTACAGACATGGAATATTAATAGCAAGTATAGCATTTTAAAGGGCGCCTAAATGATGGGTAACATTTTTATTTCATTATACCTTCTTCTTAGATATCAAGGTAACCTTTGTGAGTTAGAGTGAATTTTTTCAAGGTTATTGCATCTTCTTTTAATATCATCATGCTATAGGTCGTTGAATTCATCCTTTTATTGGCAATAACGCGGTATTAAAAAAGATGTATCGACCTTGACAAAACTCAAGACTTGATATCTCAACAAAAATAAACTTTAAAAAAAGTAAAATTACACAAAACTGATTAAATTACTACAAAACTCATTAAAATGTTTTCCGATACAATCAATAGGTAACGAGTTATTTCAGACAGTAGTTCCTATTGACTCATCCAGTATACGTATACGAAAAATTTGTGGTAAAGGAAGACCATTCTTTCATGAAAAAATACTCGCAGTTCAAAGGTTACAGAAATATGTTCTTCGAACAAACAAACATCGAAGCTGCACCGCGCTGCATACCGGACACTTCGCAAAATTTTACGTGTCAATAATTTCGCGCAATTCCAGCCGGTTCCCCGTCGCAACTCGACTCGCGCGCGTTGACGATACTTATGGACAGGAGTGTACGTGGAAACTCGCTAATGTACATTGCCGCCGGAATATCCCAACCCCTGGTGGTGTTTCGGGGAACGGTTGGCCAGCGGCGAACAACTTTTATACGCTCGTATGGATTCCATTAGTAATCTTTATGCGATCTGTTAACGCGCCGTGAAAAAAAAAGAGAGAGAGAGAGAGAGGAGGGAGAAAAAAGAGGGAAGAGGAAAAGTCCCCGGGGAGTCTTTCCGTTTGGCACGTTCGCAGTTTCCCCCCCACGGCTTTTATACAATTTTCAACGGTCTTACGTTACCCGTCAAGTAGACACTCGACTCGTTCGTTCAGCTCGTTTCAACGAGGAAATGGACGCGCTATCGTTCCGCTCGCTAACGTAGCGAAAGGGACGAAGCGTGAATAGTTTTATCGATGCAACCGTGGTACAACTCCCTCTCCCCCCCCCCCCAACCTCGCGACGCGTAACCCTAGAAGCTAATATTTTAGTCACATGGTGTAATATAATTTCTTTTAGGGGTGGTTTGGAACTTAATTTTTAAATTCTCGAAACTCTCACAACTTGCAGTGCTGATTTTGTTTAGTAGGAGAAGTATTTTTTTTTTTAACGACCGAAATCGCAACACAATTTCTGTATAAATCTTTATTGACCATTGTCAAACAAAACATAGCAATATATTCCCTTTCTTTTTTAGCACTAATATTCGATAATATGGCAGTTTCTACCTCTTGTTAAAAATTTCAAAAAAACCTACCTGAATTCATAATTGATAAATCTGTTAGATCAGTTGGAAATAAATAACGGTATGTTAGATTGGTTGAAAATAACTATCCGAAATGAATTGAATGAAAATTCTAACATCCCTTCGACGAAGCCGAATTCAGTCAAACGGATTAACACACTTGATAGATGAATTACTTATATTTAAAGAAAATTATAGCATGAACAATGGTGACTATCGTTTTCAAATAGTCGTTTAGTTCATGACGATATAATAATTGAAAGCCTCGTTAATTCTGTATGTTTAGGTGTATTTTTTATGAACATAAAATATACACGCACACAAATCACTGAATACATTAACAGAGGGGTTAAATTATAATATTGTATTGTATTACATAATTTATCATTCAATTCTCCATAAAATAATTTCTCTGTTCGTTATATTGTTATTCGATACAATTCACATGTTACATATATGGTCAACGAGTTTAACATGAAATTTGATTGCACCCGAGTCACTTTAACTGTTTTGTCAGGGTGCGTGAGTCGCCCCATCATAGATCCGATGCAGAGATCCCCATTTAACCCCATATAAGTTCTTTCAGCACACGATACCGTAATTCAATTTTCACCCTTGTATTTCCTTTAAATATCAAAAATTATTTCCACGAGTTGTTGTAAGGTATTAAGGAATGTAAAACGAAAAGTATTTTTGTGAAAAAAAATCTTGTACTTAGCTTAATAAGACTGAAATATAATGCGTATTAACGTGAAACTTTGCTTTAGAGCTTCCCTAAACACTCTGTGTGGGGTCAAGTTAAATAAATACTGGAAATAAGAATTATCCTTATACATTACATGTGATTTATAATATTTGTACACCTTTTATATTTAATCCACAGTTCTCGATTCACAATCAACGGACTAATCAAATTCAGTACGCTCTTAGTGAAGATTTAAAGATGATACATACGTATTAAATGTGAATACAAGAGATACAAATTCTTCAAAATTCTAACTAATTCGTTGAAACAATAGGAACATACTATACAAACGAAACAATATGAACATAAATATCATAATACGAAAACTAATAACACTGGTCAACAAAATTTAACTTTTTGTTTGTCTTCGAACATCCAGTTGCAGATTTTTACAGATTCTTCTGTGCTGAATACGAATCCGTAAATAGCTTTTTGCCATCACTCTCGGTTTCCGAGAAATTTGATTTAAAAAAAAATGCAAATTTTTAACTTAGAACATTTCCTGTGTTCAAACATTAATAGTTATTCAGTTGATTGTTGCGTCAAATTATTTTGTAAACTCTGCCGAATAAAATGGTACAGGTTGTTATCGCATTATCAACATTTAAACATGTTTAAACAACGATCAAAGGGAAAAGAACACCAATAATGCACTAATTTTTACAGATATGTTTCTATTTATTTCAAAAAGTAAGGGTGCAGGACATAATCTGACTGTATCAGCAGATGCAGTAAACATTTTTCTTTCGAAAAGCGTTAACAGAAATGGTAAGACACGTTTTGTGTTCAATACAGGAGCGAAGTAGTTCAGTAAAATCTGCGACGCTGGCAGTGGTACTCAAAGGCGACAGTCGAACGCCTGCACTGGCCTCCTTTAAGTACCACTGCCAGAGTCACAGATTTTACTAAATTAATTCGCTCCTGTATTGAACACAAAACGCGTCTTACCGTTTCTGTTAATGCAGTCCGGAAGAAAAATGTTAAATGCATCTGCTGACACAGTCACTTTGTCTCCTGCACCCTTACTTTTTGAAATAAATTGAAACATATCTGTAAAGATTAGTGCATGATGGGGTATCCTTTTCCCTTTGATCGTGGTTTAAACATATTTAAATGTTGATAATGCGTTAACAACCTATACCATTTTATTCGGCAGAATTTACAGAATAATTTGACGCAACAATCAACTGAATAACTATTAATGTTTGAACACAGGAAATGTTCAAAGTTAAATATTTGCATTTTTTTAAATGAAATTTCTTGGAACCTGAATGTGATGGCAAAAAAGTATTTACGAATTCGTATTTAGCACAAAAAATCTATAAGAATCAGTATAATTGTTCTTTGGGACAAAAATCATGATGACCAATGTAATTGACAATTACTTATGAAAAGGCAGATGGTCTTTAGGAAAAGAAACAAAGGGAACACTTCACTGACATACCTTTGTTACAATTTTTCATTGTATAATCCAAAGAAATATCCAGATTACGTGTTATTGTACGTTAACAGATTTTTACTGGAATTTCCTGATACCACTATAAAAAAAGAACGGACAATTCGTAATGAAATTAGAAGTCTAATAACGTACACATCTCCGTCGTATGAAATTGAAGTTACAAAAACGATAAACGTGGGAGAATATTATAAGGATTGAGTTAGTAAAGACTAATTAGTCGAACGGAAAGTTCTCGCGTTTCTACAGAATGTCACTGTAACTTCCCAACATGTACATAATTCATTTGTTGGTTATTCTTGTGCCTTCATCATTTCATCTACATTGTACTCTCCCACGTGCTTCCTCCACAATTGCATTTTGAGCCTCCCAGCTTTTATCTTCTTATGAAAATCATTTAAAAACGTGAACTGATAAAATGCATATTCGTAACGTTTTGCTTTATGAGTTTCAAAAATTAATATTGTTGCCAGACAAACAGTAAGAACGATTCGTGAAATGTATGGAGAACATCTCAGTAAGCTTCGAATGTACCTAATGTGGTTTCAGAGATATTGATCAGTAGATTTCAGTACAGATGCTGTACAGTAAATCATCGATGAGTGTTCGAAGGCTCCTCGACACTGACAAGGGAAGGTTCCCAAGTGTAACGCTGACTTTTCAATGAGGTTTAGCACAGTAATAGATCATGAAATTCTGAAGTCAATGGTATTTATTGCAGCCGCATACAGCCATTAGTTTATACAAGATTTAATGTTCAATGCCGAGGGGCCTTCGAGCACTCATCGATGATTTACTGTACTAGGTTTTCGACAGCCAAAGGCAACAAATCTACACGATTTTGACGAAGGTGACAATGATCGTGTATCGTTGCATCGCTATTAGAGTTTCCAATCATATATTGTTGAAACACTTCAATCGAAAATTTCGACAATGCCCTTAAAGCATTTCAAGCTTCGAAAAAAGTACATAACAGTATGCAGAACTACGGGGGTGGAAGTAGACATAACGATAAGCGTGATATTCGCCGGGGAAATGGTTGAATTATTAATCACGAGTAGATCGTTTCGAATACACCGAGCTCATGAGGGATTAATAATTTACGAGTTACGTCAATTCCTGTAAACCCGGGCCCCACGTCGTTGCAATTAACGACGAACCCGAGTATTACGTGGTCAACGGGGCGACCTAATCGCCCGTGAAACTAGACCAGAAATTTTCTTGTGTTCGACTACACTTACGAAGACTTGCGGTGCGGCGAGCCTTAATACGTCAGCTGGGCTTCTTTCATCGATCCGATCCCACCCTATCGTTCAAACATGACGTGACCATTGTGCCCCCGAAGGTTATAGGCGGCCTCTTCCAGTCTCTTAATTAACCCGCCCGTCGTGGATAATCCGAAAGTATGGCTCGCAAGGCTTCTACGATATTGCAGTCCATTACGTCAAAGTTTATCAAACATTCAGGGGTACCGTGATGGCGTCTATTCTATTCGTATAGAATATCCAAAAATGATGGAAATTAAGATAATCGAGTTTAAGTCTGTTCGATTCAGGGACGTACAAGTATAACGTTTTTATTCTTGGGGTTATGCCAAGCTTGTTAACTCTTGGACGACGATGTCTGGGTCTATTTTGACGCAGGATGTCAGAAACTTCATACACCATTCCAGCTGACACAAAACTAATTGAAGAGTACCGTTGTTTATACTTTCGTTTTAGAATAAAACCGGTATATGTTCAAGAAATTCGTTCTAAACCACGTCCTGAAGTCAGATGATTATGGGTGTATCTGCACTTAGACACAGCCATCTACCCAATCGTCAAAAACGTCCTGCTACCGAGGGTTAATATCCTTTCGAAAATAATGTGAAAATTCGATATCAATGTCATCGAACGAAATGTATAATTCTGAAGAGGTTATGAATTTCAAGTTACGACGGATTGAACAATTCTGGACCATAGTCCTAAACATTAGCGAGAAAGCGCAGTAGTGATTGGATCTCTTTTTCTTTCGAACAGCTGAAGAACCACCAATGGTGTCTCCACAATTTCAATAATCGGAAAGAGAAAAAGATCCGACCACTATTGCACCTCTCTCTCTCTCTCTCTCTAATGACGAGGAAGCTCTTCAAGTTGGACGCGCAGTTGTATTTCTTTATAAGTGTATGTTCTAGACACGTTGTTCGATATTCTGACAGGTTATTCAGTCCGAAATTGCATTTAAGTCATGTTTAAAATTGCAGTAAAGTGTGTCAGTGGTTATCACGAATTCAGGATAACTGGGTCACTTCGGTTCTATCTATATCGAGCGATTAAAAATATTCAATTTAAAATTACATATTGTTGCGACGCCATGGAAAGTCGCCCTGAATTCCAGTGAAACGACCCTTACGATCTATCTATCCAAATATGGTTCAATCGAAAGGGTTGTTAAGAGAGTTTGTTTAAACAGATTGACAGGACAGTCTACAACAGATAACCTTGGAGAGCAGACGTGTCTGAAATCTGTTACAGAATTACGTTGTACAAATTTGTATTAATGAATAGTTAGTGGTTCGTGTTAGAATTTCAAGTTGAATAAATAAAATGTCGTGCGACAGGACACACCACAGTGACAATATGTAGCGTGGACAGTAATGTCCCAGTGTGTTGGCAAAGTTAAATGCAGCAAAATATAATTATGGTTTTGTGAAGATTTAATCACAACCTGTTCGAACATTTTGGATATCAGTAAACTAACTAACCACTATTAATTATGTATATACAAAGAAGAGGAATGAATTTGGAATCTTTTCTTCGAACTCTGAATGGGTAATCAACTTCAACGAAATTGGATAGTACATATTTGAACCATTTCAGATTTCAGTCTGTTACATCATAGTTTATCCAACACTCAAGAAACCAGATGACTTCGTTATACGTATTTACCCCGAATACTCACCCAATATTGAGCTCCTCGTTATTTACTAATGGTGACTATGGTCATATGCCGAGAACAAAAAAAAACTTTTGAAAAAAAAACAATAGGTAAACTTTTGTTATGAAAAATTGCACACGCGCAACTCTGGCTACCCGGAAGACCGCTAGCATATACATATAGGCAAACTCCATTGTCATGAAGATGTTAAACTTAAGCAGTTACAGTTCTCCCGTATTAATTCGTTATTCGTAAATACACCCAACTCGGCTGTCCAATCTGTTTCTCGCCAAGGTTCGTCAGATTTACAGCAATCCAGCGTACAGCAGCAACGTCCATCCCACCTCAATTAATTTCTAACCAGCTAGAGAGGTCAAGTCGATGCAAGATACAAGCCGATTTACATGCATACGGGACCGTATTCCGATTTGATGCTCCACTCCGTATGATTCTGTATCCTGCCAGCCAAGTTATCCCCTTTTACATCCCGTACCCATCCACCCACCCACCCTCTCCCGCATTCTTTCTTTTTTCCTTCCTTTTTATTATTTGTACACCGATCCAAGCCGAGATGTTGCTGCAGCAGCAGCAGCAGCAGCAGCATCGTCGTCGTAGACAGTAGCAGCGGCAGAAAATCTCAAATAAATCCTTTCGTAATCCCGCATCGCTCCTTTCAGGCAGTCCGGATTTCCACTACTCGCTTTTATGCCACCTCCGCACCCTTCGAAAACTCTCCAAACCCTTCCCCCCCCCCTCCAGTTATCTGCTGCCCTTCTTTCCTGCCTCCCCTTTCTCTCTATCCTCCGCTGGTCTTCCCCCCTCCTACCCCTTCGTCACCGGTCCGCGAATCTTTGTCCTCGTATACTCGTAGCCGCTCGTTCTCGTTCTCGTTTACTCTTTCCGTATGGCCGTCAATAGCGACTTCCTGCCTTCCGGCATTCACGGGCTGCCGTCATTACGATATCTGGCGACGCAGAGCATTCGGAACAACCTTCGCCCGGTCGCTCGTTCCGAAACAATTTTCGCTACGCGACCGCTCCCGTCGGAATTGGATATTGTGAGCTCCTTGCCTCGGATGGGGAGGAACGAGCAAAAAAAAAAAGAAAGGAACAGAAAGACTGTATTTATTTCGTGAAATGCAACCCTCCCAACCCGTCCCCCCACCCCTCCATTCACAGGCCTCCAACGCTATTACGCGGAGCGCGTCGCACGAATTTCTGGGTTAGAGGCACCCGGGTTCTGCGATGTTCCACCATACCCCCCATCAGTTTTTTTCTTTTTTTTTTCTTTTTTTAGGACTCCGCGAAGGGAACATAATTTAGGAAAGAAATTAAAGGTTCCTACTCTCGTGGCTGAAAGAGGCTCCATGTACAATTGATGTGGCGAAAGGGGGTGGGGGTGAATTTTTGAGAGAGATACCTGGAAACGAGGACTCTTGAGATTGAATGTGTGCTTTGGGTTTCGTTAATTTACCGGCGAAGAGCTTATTCGGAGGAACTAGCGATGATAATAATATTGTTTAACTGTTCCTGGGACAAATATTTGAGCGGAAATATTGGTTTTTTTCATGTAATACATACTTCATGTTTCAATATTTGAATAGCGTGAATTTGTGGCGTTAGAATCCGTGTAATGTGCACAGATGAATGAAAATGGCGATTACGACGATTTATTATAATTCTATAAATTTTAATCTTTAGAGGACGGAAGCCTATTTTTCGGTCCCAGAGGAGTCGCTTGTTATTCGTAGTATAACAACGTAACAGATATATAAAAATTCTAACTGGAAAATAAAAATAATCATGAAAAAACGTGCCCGTCCTATGAAAGTTAATGCTCATCGCTAAACAGTGGATTTGATGCATTTATCGTGAATATGAATGGATGAAACAGAATCCCGTATAAACATCAGTAAAGATTACTATAAACAGCGCTTCAGTTTCGACCCAATAAGACCTTGCATAAAGGAAGTAAATGTACAACTTAAATTCAGTTCCATAAATCAACTAGAAAAATCAGAATTTCGATATAGAACAACAGTCGTTTTTCATCGTCCAATAGAAACAATTGAAGAAATCCTACACACTTTGTATGAACCTAATACGTTATTTACCATTTGCATTAAAATCGTACTGCTAGGGCGACTTGAAATTACAAAATGAACATAACTTTAATAATAAGCATTTATAAAGCCCGGTAGGGAAAATAACATTTTTAAGTTTAAAAATTAGAACAATCGACCTTTTTCGGAACGAAAGCTTGTTCCTATTAAACATTTGTAGGGTACGAAAGATTAAATTACGACTACTAGAAATTATTGTTCTCTGTGATCGTGCTTATAGTAATTATATTTCTCTAAGATACAAACTGAAAATACAAGTAAATGAGGCAATCAAAGTCGTACAATATTTGTGGCGATACACTAAAATTATGTATGTCAAATCATGAAAAATATTAATATTCAATCTGTTAACACAATAGTTGATATCCAATAATTTTGTAATATAAATTGACAAACGTATGGACACATTTTGCGAAAAAAATGAATAAAACTCTCGTGGATGAGATGCTGATGGTAGAACTGCTGGTGGGTGAGGGTAAATCCTGAGGGAAATATTTGAGAATGAAGGCTATTGAAGAAGAGTGTGTTTCGTTTAGGTTAATATGCAGGAGAAGTGTTACCATTCTGCCATTAATTAATTACAATGCTTAAAGAATATAAGTATTATTGGAAACAAGTGGCGATATTGAATCGGTGACGAAAAACTCATATTTCGCATCAATATTAATTCAATAAGTTGATAAACAAATATTAAGCCACCAAAAGTGTCGACTTTCTAAAACAAACTGAGTATTACGTAAAACCACGAATGTATTTTATTATACAAAAGAAAATTCAAACTGATCTATATTTGAACTATTAATAAAATTAATTTAAATTATTAATTGTAATCAGTTTTTCGAAAACATTTTTACTCATTATCAGAAGCTAAATCGGAGCTCTGTATGCTGTAGTTGCACGTTTAATTAAAATTTTTCAAGAATAAATGTGCGAACGTGGAATTTAATTCGAATAAATTACGTACTTTAATTCACATTAAGCGCATTTGAACGAAATTCTTTTACACACCAGTTATTGATTTGTAGAAAAGAGTAATACCTATATCCATGAACAAAAGAGTGCTTACTGCGTATTACCAGAAATTTAATAACCTATATTCAGGATTTTTACTCGTGAAAAGATAATTAAAAGTACCAGAAACTATAAGATCAATTACTTCAGATACGGAAACGGAGGTCTTAATAAGACTATAACATATTTTTGGTTGATATTAAAGTGAATTAGTCTCTTAATTGACGAAATAAATTTTTCTTTAAACCTGGTTGCTTGCAAATAGTCAACGAAAATCCAAATTTGCAGTAACATTCGCTATCTAGTGATTGACGCCGCATTTGTCACTATACGAGCATTTTAATCAGACTGTTGAAAGTTCTGACAATTTGGCAACGTTCGTTAGGCCACATATCATCAATTTATCCAGTTCTCTATACATAATTATATCATACTTATTTTCTTGCAGATTGTATAGGTATTAGGTACTCATTAAACGAGCATATTTCAGACAGTGAGCAAAATGGCTAACGCCTGATAAACCAGAGACGACAAACGACGGGTTGTTCAACATGCATAATATTTGAACGTGAAATTCAAGAATAAAAAATAATGAACACTAAAATATCGATCGCCTTGAATATTATTTAGAGGGTTCAGAAGTCAATCAGTGTAAGTCACTCTTTCATTAAAAATGACTTCTGCCGTGTAAATACACTTTCATGGTTTATTTTATACGCAACCAGTTTCATATGTATGTATCTTGTACATATGAATAATTATTTATTTGTTAATAGCATATATTAGGTACTTTTCACAGTCCATTTTCTAAACAATTATCTTTGTTAACTTACTTTGTAAGTTACGTACACTGATTGACTTCTGAGCCCTTCATTTGTAAACTGAACACTAACAATGAAATTTCACTGAATTCGGTGAATTTTCATGTTGAAACCTTATCATCCCCCCACCCCCAGCTGCAGTGAAAATGTAAACTTTATTTTCCTACTTAACCGAACGTCCCCTAAACAAATACACAACGTGAAAAAAAAACTCAAAAGAACACTCGTGCAGAGTTAGAAAAACGAGGCGTACATTGACAATTGCGGGTTGAATTTTTTAGCGCGAATTACGGGTGCACGCGAGTACACGCATTCCACAGCTCTCGAAACTTCTATGAAAGCGTTATCGAGGCATTCGCTTCCTTTGAATCGTCCACGAGCCTATCAGAATCATATTTTTGCTTCTTATTCGTTTGCCGAGCACGCGAAGAAAACGTGGAATTTCTTTTTTCCACGTCGTCTTCGTCGTCGTATCCAGGAAAAAAGAGAGAGAGAGGGGAAGGGAGAGAGAGGGAGAGAGAGAGAGAGAGAGAGAGAGAGAGAGAGAGAGAGAGAAAAGGAGGGAAAAGCCGTGTTTCTAGCCTCGAGTTCTGTCACTTCTATCCGGCTTACGTTAAGCCACTTTTTATGCTAGACCTTATTCGAGGCTTATCGTGACAAGATGAATGCAATATGATATCAAAAGAGGAAGGAATTCCATAACGGAGTACACAGTCCGCTTCAAAGGGCGCCTCTTCACTTCCGCGACGGTCGGTTATTCACTTCTTCGCGAATTTTATTGAAATCCCCTCTCCCGCCCCCGTACGATCCGTGCGTGTATGTTTAAAGCGGAATCGCATAAATATGTGATCGAGGGACCGATATATGGAGTCGCGATTAAATTCACCGCGGCTCGATTCACTTGATTACGGAGACTCGTGGTTCTGCTTGTATGTCGCATGGAGAATTCGATATCGGTATAATATATAGTATATTCTTCACGTTGCTACGTGGATAACGTTAAGCAATGACTTTACCGGAAAAATACGAAATACGAGATAGTTGATAGAAGATTCATTTCATTTGTTTATTTCGACAGGGACGAGAAGACTGTTTATATGTAGAAAAAAAAAACAATATGTATGACACATTTAAACGTTGAACAAGAACTGATTAATTTTGTGTTTCCTCGAATATACAGGGTGGGCGGTAACTTGTGGTACAACCGGAAAGGGTGATTTGATTTTATATAAAAAATAAATCGAAAATATGGAACAAAAGTTTGTTATTTGAGACTTCGTTTTCGAGAAAATTGATTTAGAAAATCTGTTAGATACGCGGTGCAATTGAATAGGATTTAGCTAGCAAGTCTGTTCATTACATTCCATTTCTACTTATTAGCACAACGATAGACGCATTTCAGATTAATTGTCGAAGTTGATTGTCCCGAAGAAGTCTTAAATGATAGAAATGTTTCCTCTTTCTTCGATTTGTTTTTTCTATAGAATCACCATCCGACCGGTTGTATTACGATTATGAAGACAACCGGCATAGTTTTACAAAGAACTAACACTGTTAAGTGTAAATTTCATGAATGTATCAGGAAAATTATCCACACAACACGAGACGAACGGCTATTTCCGAAGATACTGATATGTTCTGTGTTTACAATTAAAATAGAAAAAGAGAATATCAAGTCTGCAATTAAGAATGGTAATCATAATAATCAGTACGTCTTTATTACGCAAGTTAAGAAGTAATAATTACTTAGAAAGTTGCTTGTAGAAAAGTAGTAATTACTTGCGTAATAAAGAACTGCAACTTGTAAGAACTGAACTGAAATTAAACATTTTCTTACTTTAACTTTGTATTTATGTAGTTTCAGTTTTTTACTTGCATAAAAAACTGAAACGAAATATAATTTCGTATAACGTACCATAATTTCGTGTAATTCACGAGATGAAATGTAAATTGTATTCGAAAACATTTTATACATACATGTACAGACTGGTCTGATTTCAGTGGTATAAACAACAAGAGGGTGTTTCTTCGTGAAAAATAAATCGAAAATCTAAAACAGAACTTTCGCAAATAGGATTTTGTTTTCAAGAAAAAATAATTCCGAAAATCTCAGCCATCCTGCCTGTATGTTACTTGTCATTTCTATTTACTCTATGTATAGATGTACATACATATAACGTGACAGATAAATCTCCAAAGACAATTTTCTCAATAGTAAAACCGTACCTACATGGAAAAAGTATACGTGAAACTATCCATATTTTCCACTTTTCAACATGTTTCACTCTTGCGACTGCTAATTTTTCTATCTAAACCTTAAAGTGTAATTCAGTCTAGAAAATACACCCAGCATTTAACTTTCTTTATACGTTTAAATAAACTTAAAATCGTGAGTGATCTCTGATGTTCTACGTAAGGTAGTTAAAAAAAAAGTTCGATTATTATATACAAATGAGTTAAATTGAGGGGTCAATCCTTTCAATATTAGAACTTAGAAACTTTGTACAATCGAAATCGTAGGTCGAACAGATACTTACGATTCGACTCCTACTGTCGCGAACTTAAACGCGTGAATCCTCATAGTAATTCATCCGAGTTTTTTGAACTTGGGGTTGCTCGTCGTGATACGCCAAATTAATCGTCGACAATTGGTTCAAAATAGTAGAAAATTAGTTGCGTTTCTGTGGTCTTACGAATTTTGAACGAGTTTGAGACTGTTTGTGGACGTTTGCGACTGTTTGTTAACGTCATAACTGTCTACGAACGTTTAGAAATGACTGTCCGGCTGATACTTTTTGGTTGTGATTGTTGTAGAACGTGACATTACGAATGATTGGCCGAGACAAGGCTGAAAGGCATCGAGAATTGCTTGGCAGACAGAGAAAAAAAATCTAAAAAACGATACAATACGAAAAGAAGTTAACGCGCAAAACGACGAAAAAAATATTTCAATGAAATACTAATGGAAATTTGAAATATACGATGGATGCTCGAGTTTCCATGTCTAAACAAGACGTATTTATATTGTTCGTCTTCCAATGTCCCATATACGTATCTACATAGACCCCAGAGTCAAACTGTATTAAGTCCACTTTTTTTGAACAATTACGTTTTACACGTTTCTCGTATGCAATTTTTCACTCCTTCTGATGGTAAAAATAATTTCCTTTTGAGTCGATTAGTTTTTAATATAATAGTGTAAAAAATGATATTTAGTCCATATTTTACTCCGAGCCAAACAATGTAAAGTCCATCACATAAGGGACTTAACCTTTGTGTAGGTAACCCGGATACCCTGATACCCATTGCTAAATTTCCTTTCACAATTTGTTATGTTCTTGTCTAAAACAGCACTTGGTATATTATAGAAAGGGAAAACTAAAAATTTCGGAAAAATATGAAAGTAAAATTACCTATGTTTATATCTAATCTGTCAGAATAGATGTATTCCGATTGCTCAACAACCGTGAATATTTTGTTTGCCCACACAAGGGTTAATCTAATGCTCACCATTTCTAAGTATCCACACTTAAGTCCATTCAATAGTTTGAAGGTAGCGATTGTTTCTCGTTGAATTCTTACCGAAGGGTTCCAAGGTTTTTACACCCTTGATTTGCTCTCTTCTAAAGTTTGGTAAATGTGACAATATACTCTGGCTCTGGGGTTCAGATATATAGGGTGTCCCAAAATACCTTCGACTTCCGAAAATGAGGGGTTCCTGGGATGATTTGAAATAACTTTTTCCTTAGCAAAAATGTTCTCCGAGGCTTTGTTAACGAGATATTAACAAAAAATCCCGACCAATTAGAGCGCGAATCTGCCGACCAAGTTCCCGCGGTAACGCTGGCTACGCGCTGCGATTGGTAGCTAACGTTACCGCGGGAACTCGACTAGCAGACTCGCTCTCTGACTAGTCGGGGTTTTTCGTTAATATCTCGTTAACAAAACCTCGGATAACATTTTTGCTAAGGAAAAACTTGTTTCAAATCACCCCTCGAGTCTCCCATTTCCGGGTCCTACAACATTTTTGTTATACCCTGTATACATATAACGATTTCGACTTAAAAGCTTTCAAGCTGACAACACGGAGGAAACAGAAAGTCGAAATAACCGGCGACGAAATCAGCTGTATCATTAAAGCAACGTTTCTTCTCGAAAATATGTCTGACAATGAGGGAAGAGGGGAAAAGTTCGAAGCGTCGTCGCGAGTTAACAATGAAGATGTCTGGCGAAGGAGGTACGATCGTTGGCGCCGTCGTTAGATCCTCGCGGCTAAAAAGTTTCGTACCATCGAGAATACGTCAGGACGCGTCGTCGTGGCACGAGAACGGGGAAGAGCTTCGTCGTTACAGAGTCATTCGTAGACGCCACCGCCGCAATTAGTTTCATTCTTTCCCGACGACCGGGACCGACCCCACCTTTACTTTTATGGGCCAGCATTCGTTTTCTCGAGGCTTCGAGGAGGTGTGAAATAGAAAACGAGGAAGATGTAACGAGGAAAACTGAAGTATTGTCACGTCGAACACGGAAGTCTCGTGGTTCTATACTTATATCGTACTTAAACACGGAAATTCTTCGTTAACCAGGGAAACTACTGCAAGGGAAAGTACTGTGTTCGTTTTTATGGTTTTCGTTAACGAATGTTAATCCGTGAAACGCATTCCTTTGTGATAACGAATTGAAATAGTATATTAATGGAAACTAAATAACAGCAAATCAGAGAGTTTACTGTAGTTGTCTCGTAATTATTATTACGACAGGAATATGAGCCGAAGCTGTATTATACTATGGTTTATGTTTATACATACACAGTGGACTATATTGCCATGGTCGGGGCTGTAGAAGAGTAAGTTCTAGCCTCGGCTGCAGCATCTGCGCAAAAGCTGCATCATGCTGGTGCGCCGGCGTACGCAACGTGGTGGGAGAGCGAATTTGTATGCTCAAAAGTACGTGTGAAGGGGAAGTGCCTCGCGAGGCAATATGTTTAGTGGCAATATAGTTAGAGTCCACTGTACATACTTAGTTGGTATTGAAGTCACCGTTTTACGAATTTTGAATTTTTTTTTCGTAAAAGATACGAAATATTAAAGATTATTATTTCTGTGAAATTTGATTAATAAATCTTTAAAACTATTATATTAATCGCATCTGCGTCACCTAAATAACACAGAAACTAGTAAAATGATAACTACACTGCGGATTCTATGCAATAGCCTATACGAGTATGTGAAATATGAGAAATGGTAAAGTTAACATCGGATCTAATACATATATTTTCTGTCTTCTTCTAATAATAAAATCATTAAGAAATGAAAGAAAACTCAAGCTTCACATCTGTCTTTAGAAATCACTTCAAAAGTTGTTATTTTGTATAAAAGTCCGCAGTCTAATGATGACTTAAAACACACGCTAATTACATATGGAGTACTCTACACGGTCTAGTTTCGTCAAAATGCTTTCATATTCATCATTGTTCTCAATTGCATCTCATTTTCATCTCTTTCTTGGTTAAACAAATTTGATTGCAACAGAATTATGAACTCGAGCAACTTCTCAATTCACATGAACCACAACATATTTTCATTACACATCAAGACCTTTTGCAGTAATCGCAATAAACAATCAAATTTCCATTACTATGTAGACATTATTACATTCCCCCGCCTCTCCGGTATCGCCCCACTTTCATACATTTCTAAGCAAATTCCATGTCCAAGAAAAGTAACTACATAACCCCTCATCCGTCCTTTGCGTCAACTTGATACATTTCTCACCTAAGAAATGATATTATTCTACCATGTGTAGGTAAATTTACGTGACGCTTCGTGACGTTTAGTTTAAAGAATTCGCAAATTGAACTGTTTATTTCTGCATTGTATTAATTTGACATTGATTAAGTTGAGAAAATGACGGATGAATATTAAACACTCCAATACCATTACGACCATATTAAAATTTCAAGAAAATCATCTTGTAATAACAAAAACGAATGATCAACTTTTCACAGAACGGTCTACAGAAATGCAGTTTTTTGCTCGAAGCTCGAGCCTCGGCCGCTTGCCTTTGAAGTCTTCCGATATAGAAAAGGATAAGCGACGTAGAGAACAGACAAAGAAAGCATCTCTTTCCACTCGATTCGACTGATGGTTACGCCGACCAATGGTTACATTATAATCGACCACACAGTCCGATGGTGTATGTACCGTTTCGGCCAATAATAATAAGACGTGTGAATGGAGGTGATTCAGCTACATTTTATTCGTCGACAGCTTTCTGGGCAGTCGCTGACGACTGAACGCTTTGACTAATCGTCGTACATTCCCCCGCTTCGTCCGCCGAGTCCGTCGAGCGCATACATTGTTGCACGGCGCGCCGAGACGGCTTCCCATTCACGAGTCAAAAAAGATTACATTCCCGGATATTGGCGAGACAACGCTAATGCAACGATGAAACTTTTTTGTTTTTGATTCATTGTTGATGAAACGTTTACTAGTATATTGGTGAGATTTTTCTGATTAAAATGATACCAAACACGACATAATTTCAATTATATTTACTCATGTAGAAAGTGTTAATAATTCATATTTGTTCATTATCGTTTCTGATAAATCATAAGTAAATATGGTCCAAATTATATCGTGTTTGGTATCATTTTAATCGGAAAAATCTCACGAATATGCTCGTAAAAGTTTCGTTAACAAAGAACCAAAAACAAAAAAGTTTCATCGTTGCATTAGTATTGTCTCACTCGATACCCGGACATGTAATCTTTCAGCCGGCGGCTTGTAAAAGGGAAGCAAATCGACTCACACTTATCGAGACATTTCTGTACTGTGGTAAAAACTGTTCACCGTCCTGAGTTCGTCTCCATCTACGCTTTCCCGGCCAAACAAATTTCTCGGATACTTATACGACGGAAACGTCATGTTGGTGAACCGGGCGGCGAGGCGCGAAGGGGTGGGGGGGGAGGCAGGGAGTGTTTTGTTTTGAAAACTCGCATGACATTAAAAGGGATGACGTTCAGGCTGAGCGACACTGGCGGTTAGCAGGGATAAACTAAGGCAGACCGCATTAGCCGAGAAGCTTATGTCCTGCTAGTCGAGGCGGCGGAGACGGCGGCGGCGGTGGCAACTTCGTAACAACAATTACTATTCGCGCAGCAAGATGTACATTTGTTGGGAGACCTTCCAAACTGTCGTACCGTCGCTAATAAAACTGGTGCAGCTGCAACCGGCGCGCGTTCGCCTGCACTGAATATTGTCAGCGTGGCAATTAATAATCATTACATTAGGCGAACCGACCGAGCCGCGCGCTGTTAAAGTTACGCTCCCACCACCTACCATAAAATCTATCTGTTTACGATCCTCACGGGGTAACGGTGGCGAGAGGGAGCGGTGTGGTGTCATTTCTAATTCCGTAAAATTTGCACCGGCAACCGCGTGGATACTCTAATACCGATTTAACATGACACCTAGCGGTGTTTTGATCAAAGCTTGAATAAAGTATGGGCCACGATCGAATTTACAGAGGATAAAAATTGAACCAACTGAAGTATTGTACTAATTGTATTGTTCGAGGATAAATAGGAAAACATAAATTACAATTTCTTTTTAGTATAAACGAAGAATCAGTTTGCGACTGTTCTATACAGGCTGTCTCAGGTCAGGTAGTACAAACGGACAGGAGATTGTTTACATGCAAAAACAAATCGAAACTATTGAATAAAATTTTTATAGAACAACATTACTATTCTTATTTCGTCGAATATATGTATATGTATATGTATGTACATATTATATATTGCAATGCTGTAGAAAGTCTCGGAGTATTTGCTCGTTCCTACTTTTCAGTAGATACTAAGCGAATTTGTTTACTTTTTTCTCGTTTTACTCGAATCTTGATGATCTTTAATAGAATGACCAGAATATTCTAAATGATTTTAACAATACTTTCTAATCTATGGATATATGTTTTAACACTGACTTCCATGTCATCCAAACATGGGTGACACGTATATTGTATAGAGGACTGGATTATTTAAACAGTGTTACAAAATTATGCGTAAAATTAATATTGGGGTCTAATTTAAAACATGATCAACAGCCTCTATTAACTAAACGCATATATTTTAGACGATTAATGATTTAAAAAACAAAATAAAGTGTGTCTGACTACGTACAGCCTTGTTTACTGTAACAGTCAACGTGTTAAATATCCTAGGCGTCTCAGATCGGGTAGTACAAACGGGCAGAACGTTATTCTACGTACACGCCAAAACAAATCAAAAATATGGAATAAAACCGTTTCCTATGATGCATTGTTTCTGAGAAATCAAATCTGAAAATCTGCCGAAATCGCGTGCCAATTAATTTATTCTACGTACACGCCAAAACAAATCAAAAATATGGAATAAAACCGTTTCCTATGATGCATTTTCTGAGAAATCAAATCTGAAAATCTGCCGAAATCGCGTGCCAATTATATAGGTCTTGGCTAACGCGTCTTTTCATTGCAGACCGTGTCTACTTAGTACGAACACAAATACACGCGATTTAAATGAATTTTCAGAGCCAATTTCCTCGAAAACGAAAACAATTTATTGTCTTTTTTATTTATTTTTTGTTATAGAATCACCTGGCCGACCATGCAGGAATCTTATAATTGTTCCAAATATGTCCCAATCTGGATGGTTTATTGTTCCAGTATAATCGCGAACCAATTGTATATTTCTTAAATTTTTAGAGGCTAAAATTTTGGTGGTATCTTTTATTTTGGAACACGAGGAAAGCCTACAGAGCATCCAATAACCTACAGGATGTCCTACAATCAAGTGTATACACTAACTCTATTCAGCCTATTCGGTATACGCTTGGATGTGTATACGTTTTTTAATACATGTAAAGAAATTATTGGTAAACCCTCAATAAAATCTCGTGTCATAAAATTTACATACCCACAAAAATAATGAAGTAAAATAAAAATAACTTATTTATAGTATTTGACGTAGTTTCTTGTGAATTTCTTGTTGAATTTTTATGTAACGGCAATAATATTGTTTTTCAGAAACTTTTTAGCCATCCTCATTTTAGGTACAAATCTAGAATTTTTAATCCGTATTTTCTTCGACTTATGTTTTCTATTACATTTTATGATTTCTCTGCCAGTACTATTCTATTTTTTCGAAATTGCCTCACCGTGAACGCCAATAACGAACGTGTTAAATAAATTGAATCGTTAATACAAATGAACTTATACAAGTGTAAAAAAAATAACATTTCTCCAACACCATATAACAGCCAGAATTCTTTTAAATAATTCATAAGAAGATTGTACTGGATTGACTTTGTTACTATAAACGTAAAAAGAACCCATCCATTTGTAGCTGAAACTATCGTTAGCTTGTTTTTTTCTTAGAACCGAAAGTTGTTAATTTTGACTTTAACATTAACTATAACTGTACACTACAACCTTGTGCACAATTTCCCAAAGCAGACGGTATCGAAGAAACGATGGATTCTGTAACGTTCAATATTAACACTGAACGCGTTAAAACTTCGGTGGAATGAACTCCTACGAGATTCAGGAATAACACGAACAACATGACAAGGTTTCGTCTCGATATCTACGTGTCCGGACCTATATTTCCATCGCGCTGTAACAAGAGATATGGGCTCGGAAATACTCCGCATGCTCGACGCCGCGCGTCGGTGTCCCGATGCTGAATTAAGATTCACCAGGCAATGAACAGAATTTCATTATTCGAGTTGCAATTAAACTGCGCTCTCGGGCGTCTTCCTTTGATATAATCCGATTTTGTATAACGTTCGTCGTGATACACACGACCTCTCTCTCTCTCTCTCTCTCTCTCTCTCTCTCTCTCTCTCTCTCTCTCTCTCTCTCTCTCTCTCTCTCTCTCGCTCTGTCTTTCTCTGCCTCTCCCTCTGTGGCTCGTGTCCCATTAAAGGCAAGTGTGTCAATAGGTGTTGAGTTACCGACGGTTGTGTCGTAAATTCGGATGGAATTTCAACGGCATAACAGGGAAATAAATTCAATATATTATGTAAGCACGCCGCAGAAATATCAGATTCTAATTACTAATACGATGATCGATCTAAATATAATCGGGGATCCACGAGAATCCCTGCCAATCCCGTACCTCTGCCAGATCGCGAAGATAACGAACGAGTGTACCTACATAATTCAGAGACCCCTGGAAAATTCTTTCGGATAATGTTTCAACGTTTCACGTATATTTACGATGATTTATTCAAAACCGGTTGCACCGACGCGCTTTGATATTCAATTACGAAGACAGAAATGGCTCGTGATTTATTTATTCGCTGAGGGACAGGGATATCTTCCCAAATAAATATGAATGAAGCGATTGAATGGAATAGAGAGGAACAAATTGGTCGATTAAATATCTAGTCTTTATAATGGACATCTCAAGGGTTGATAGTCGAATAAACGAAGTTTAGAATTGATCGTTCATAGCCACCATTCGTCCATGGACCGTCATTGCGATATCAGTAGATATAGTTCATATTCTATGGGCCTCATGAATATCTAACTAATACAATTATGAGAACTGACAATTGTAACCCTTTACCATCAACTTACTTTTAGCAGTGAACTCTCGAAAATGTATAGTTACGGTCAAATTTTAATTACTTCATTTCTAGTTGAAATACTGATGCATAGAAAAAGAATCATTAATATTCGAGAAATTATAGTAACTTTTCCTGGTAGTCGTTTAACGAAAGTGAAAAATTTTCACTAGGGGCAAGTGGTGGAGATAGCTAATGTAACTACATATGTATACATATAATATGATCATTAATCAGATGTGAACATTTGCATACTGTGTAGACATCTTTCTTTTCAATAAGCATTTCTGCTGTGCACCAAAGTTACTAACCATATTAAAATCCGCTACAAATAGTTTGTAAAAGACATTTCTCAAAACCGAACAATTTTAAAATACCGAAAAAATTTTAAACCGTCTCAGATTTTCGGAGTCACATTAAAAGTGTATCATTTAATTAAAGAGAATTTAGTAAAACACGAAACATAAAATATGCACATACGGCGGGAATTAGATTAAATTACAGCGCAAGGATGAAATAATTGCAAGGAAAGATATAAAATAAACTCTATCTGGATGGAAATTAAAAGGATACCCATGTCCTATGAACGAAATGTCATGCAAATTTTTGTGTTTTTTAAACATTTCGTCGGAAAACAAGTCGGCTCAAGCAGTACATTATGGGCCACCAATTACAAGTTTAACACCCGCTTAACGAGCCCGATACGAAATTGAAGAAAAAGAACAGTTCGAAGCCTCCATAGCCAGTATTAATTTTCCGACGCGGCACTAAATTCTCGCATGATTTATTATTTCAGCCATCGTCCGATTAAATTGATTCCGCCAGATAGGCTCGCACGTTCCATACATATATAGGATGTTAATAAAAATTATGGAACACTTCCGAATGGTAGATTGTACACGTCACACTAACTGTGAGACGAAAATCAAGAACGATGAAATTGCATTCGCGGCTTTGTTTCCGACTTATTAATTATTGAAAGATACGGACGAAATATGCGGCAAATATCTCTGACACGGCGAGTTATTCTACTTAAGAGGCGTACACTTCAATTGTTTCACGAGTTGATTACATTCATTTGGTTTATTTTCATTCATAAATATACAGTGGGTGTAAAAAGTATTCGTACACCCTTTAAAACGGAACAACTCTTTTAAAATTGGTCCAAATGACTTGAGTTTTTTTTGTGAAGTTAGAGACATGAATGTACTAAATGATGTGAAAAAGAAATTTGAAAAAGTTGCAATTGGTCCGAATCGCGAAGAAAATATTAAAGGTCGTGTTTTACAACTTTTTAATCTGAGGCTATAATGAAAATTTAATAAATACATATCGAAGATTTATGTTAGTTATATACATGTTGAAAATTTCATCAAAATCGGTTAACGTTGCTACGAGATACAAACGATTAAAAATGTTGAAAATCGCAGTTTTTCCCGACTTTCGATCTACAACTGTAGTAAATCTAACAATTCTCACATCTTTTGATGTCTGTCGCTCGTTTCTGTATTAACCGATTTCAATGAAAGTTTCAGTATGTACATAACTAACATAAATCTTCGATATGTATTTATTAAATTTTCATTATAGCCTCAGATTAAAAAGTTGTAAAACACGACGTTTAATATTTTCTTTGCGATTCGGACCATTTACAACTTTTTCAAATTTTTTTTTCACATCATTTAGTAAATTGGCGTCTTTAACTTCACAAAAAAACTCAAGTCATTTGGTCCAATTTTAAAAGAGTTATTCCGTTTTAAAGGGTGTACGAATACTTTTTACACTCACTGTAGGTCATTGATCGATTTCGTGTATCAGCTGGGAATAAATTGTTGTAAGTCGTATGTATAACCCATCGAGCCAGACGTATTTCACGCCGTATTTTGTCCATATTTTTAACAATTAATAAGTCGGAACCGAAGCGTCGAACGGAATTTCGCCATTCTTGATTTTCGTCTTACAATTAATTTGGCCTGTAGAATTCACTATGTGAAAGTGGCCCACATTTTTATTAACATTCTGTAAGCAGTAATGCCCGGTTAATATTTACACTTCTTGCCCAGTTAGGGGAGAGTGAGGTAAACACAAACGCAATGATTACTGTGTATTAGAAAAGGAAAACTAATCTTCTCCCTCCATTAGTTGAGAGTTTAGCTCGTATCCAGTGCTAAGAAGAAAGTAATAAACAGAGGTCGCGCACGCCATTCAAAATGGACAAAATTGATTATTTTCACCGTTTTTCAAGTAACATTTTGTCCATTTTCAATTGCATGTAGTTAGATTTATTCAAATTGAAATAAATCCATATTAGACAACATTTAATGACTAACGTGTTGTCTGTTGTCTGATTTTAACCTCTAAAATAATTTTTTTTTATTTTTTGACGTCGTGGAGTATTGACGAACAAATTGGGTGGGGGCTACTGAAGACTGGATCATGTGTTATAAATGTAAGTTATGGGCAAATGAAAGTGGTGAAACCACATCCACAGACTTTCTGTGCAACTTATGTGATAATTAGTTTTTATTAGTACTCTGTTCGTGATAACCCCATGCAGTGTTTGTGATTACTGCATTGCAGTCGGGTAATCACGAACAGGAAGACTTTGTTTTTTTTATTATAATTTTTCCAAAATTGGATATTGTAATTTATAGATGAATAGTTTAAGTGTGATTATAAGTAAGAAACAAATTCGTTTCTCACTCGGATTTCATTTTATTTGTTTTGTTTGATTAGGTGTTCGTAATTACCCCACGCTCCCCTGGTACATCCGTCCCTCGATTTACGCGGAATGTTTGCTACATGTGATTCTTCTTTATGCGAATAAAAACTGTTTACATGGAGTCTGCCTGTACGACAAAAAAAAATTCTCAAGAGAAAAGGCAGTATAAGGTATAAAAATATAAAAAAAAAATCTAGATGGAACGAATACTGCGCGTAAATCGAAGGACGGGTGTAATCGCAAGCTGTCCGAGCCAGTTCTATCGACTTTATAGTCTCTCTACGTCACACCGGTCGCTATAATAAGAAGCTTTCCCCGTATTTCACTCGCACTTAATGTTTTTCACTTCACCTCTCAATCTATTCAGTGGCAAACGAGCTGGAGAAAGAAAACAGTCCTTGATAATTCCTTCAACTGCATCGTCCTCGATAGTGTTCGCAACAAGGTGTACCGGATCCGCGCACATTAATCGAGCATTACTGTGCTTTAGCGTTTAGAAGTTTAGAATATGCATTGGGTTGAGTCATACTTAATTGCCGTACTTTGGCACCAACTTTATTACTCTTCTAAAAAAAATCACAGGATGAATTAATCTAAAATGTATTCCCCATTAT
This sequence comes from Dufourea novaeangliae, assembly GCF_001272555.1. Lineage (NCBI taxonomy): Eukaryota > Metazoa > Arthropoda > Insecta > Hymenoptera > Halictidae > Dufourea > Dufourea novaeangliae. The sequence goes on along the minus strand of NW_015374021.1, from coordinate 51,321 downwards.
TAAATACAACTTTTTCCCATTTATTTGGCAGCTTGTCAAACCCTAAAGCAAAAATGTTAGGTAGTCTTGACAAAAAGAACGTATCGATGAACTGCCGTATCTCTGAAATGAAATTTTACCAAACTAATTTCGGCACTGTACGTTCCGATACTACACCTTCACCAATAAAGTCACATATCTTATTCGCAGTACTGGTTGCATTAATTAGCCGTTCTGGAACTTCCACAACAGTACACAACGAACACGCTGTTTTGATTTCTCCATTTTAACTACACCAGAAAATTGTACTATAGTACTCGACCTACACTTGCTGACTGTTGTTTTTCGACTGCTTTATCATTAGACATAAAGCAACCACCGTGACGGCAAGGGACTACAGGTCATTTGGAGTTCCCGAAAAAAATGTATGACCCAGTAAAGTGCATTGTTCGAGTACTTCCCCAGTAAATTTCTTCTAAAAAATTAAAAATTCTTGTATTATCTTCTAGTTCAAACCTAGCGATCGTTGGCCAAAAAAATGCTCTACACACTCTATAGAATTGACACCAACATCAGGACTTTGTATGAAAAAAATATTTTTGTATATTTGAACATACACATGAATGTGTATGATAGGCTTTGCAACTGACTTCCAGTTTAGTTTATTGCATTCCCAGAAAAAGTTTACAAAAGTACCTATAATTTTCAAACAGCCTGGAGTGGGCTAACGCCTTTAGGTGGTGCGAGCGAAGTGCCTCAATCAATCAACGCACTTTACTCCAACTTACTCCAACGACAATTACATATGACCCAATCCAATATACAGTAATATTTCCATGAGTACGTCGCACTTATGGAGACATTACTGTACTTCAGAGCAATGTTTTATATTGAAACACCAAACAAGCAAAAGCGCCGTCTACTGCAGAAATCCGTAATTACATTTCGGCCAATCCAATATAGTACATGTACACGTATATTTTGTATTCCCTCTCAGTCGGCGTTTCACGTGATCCGCGATCGAGCACGCGAATAAAGGACTGCCTCCAATTCCTCCCGAAAACACCGGTGCCTCCGCCGCTTATCAATCCCACCGGCCCTTTCACCGACCGCGATCGATTACGATCCATTAGGCAGATACTAATCGAGCTATTTGCGCGGGGGAATTCGTCCCGCGTTTACCGTTCGTTCTTCTGTCCCTCCTCACCCTCCCCATGGGTTCTTTATACTCCCCATTGACGGAGAGGCACGTTCCTCGGTGCTCGCGTGCGAGCACGCCACTCGCGGGGACAGGACGGCGCGGCGTGTTTTATACGACTCGTTAGGCGCCAGGATGGCTGGCCACGGTCTCGTAGAAGTCGCCGGTTTTCTTCTCCGCTCCTATCGTAGAGCCCGAACCCACCCTTTCCGCTGCACCGTTCGCCTGCACACTTCCGTTCCCCGCAGTGTGCGTGTGCACACGAAGGAACGAATACAAACAGATCTGGTCGAAGTCAGGTCCGCAAGAGTGTTAAATGTAGGATTGTTGTGCTCGACAACGGGTTTCGGTTATCGTAGAATTTGAAATTTAATAGGAATTGCTCGATCGCCGTCCCCTCGAACGGACCGCACTTGGCGCCGGGAAACTTCAAAATGGCGCCCATACTGGGTTGCATTCGTGTGTTGACCAACTGGCACCAAATAAGCATTTTCTGTTATCCTTTATTTTAATGTTTTCGGGGACCTTTTATTAGTAGATTAGTGACGATTTTCAGGGTGGTTATAGGACCAAAAATAACAGTACAGTAATGTCTCGATGAGTGCGACAGACTCGGTCCGTTTCGGAGCAGTCGTGGCAAGGCGGGAAAGTTCTCAGCACCTCATAAATTTGTTTTTTGCACAAAGGCGAGCCTCTGCTTAGACATTGTTTAGTTTGTTTTGATGGGATCCAGATGGGTACCCCCCAGTGGTAGGAATAACGTCGTTGTTCGTGTCGCATTGATCGAGGAATCACTGTATTTACATAACTCAGAGATAAGGTATTATTTGTGTCGTTTAAAAAACTATCGGCAACATTCATATCCCCGAAGAAAATGCAAATAAACGACATCCGATTCACGAAAGTTGTGCATACTTAAATATAATTCAACTTTTATCAAACACAATTTTTAGTAAAGTTCAAGCAAATTCCTGAAATTTGGTGGCAACACTAACGTTGCACATCCTGTATTTAACGGTTCTTTTTTAATTGCAAATTTCGACAGGGTACTCTACTCGTTTTAAGGTACTATCTAATATAGCAGTCAAATCGGTTATGTTAAACACTAAAATTAATTAAGGAAAACATCTCAGAATCAGTTAAATTCTGTCATTTTTTCCATGTGCATTAAAAGGCGGATATTTAAAAAAAATTTATAAATAAACTTCATATAAATGACCAGTCACCTTCAAATTTAATATAATAATTCCGTAATGAATTTAAGACTTGTAATTCAATGAAAAACGTGTACAAAGTCGATTTAATCTTATTCTGACTAATAAAATTCGTAGAATGTTCAATATAATACCAACGTCAAATAAAAGCTACCTACATTGCAACAACCTAACAAAAGTGCAACACGCAACTGTTGCAGAAACACGTGACTAGAAACGCGTGTAAATGCCGAAACATTTACACCAAACCCATGGCTAACCTACCCAACGTTATCGTTGATGATTGATTCCACCTTTCCCTATGTAAAACTTTTTGCTTTGCTCAGTTTCGTTCATGAACAACAACGTCCACCATTCCTTGACGCAACGTATATCCAACCAGGTTTATCTACAAGTATCGACGTCGAAGTTGCCCAGATCCAACTGTATAATTCAATAATTAGAGTTCCACGAACCTCGAATGAGAACCAATAATATTTTAATGCCGTAAGTGACTTTCAACATTAACGTCTGTCGAAAACACAGTACAAACTTCTTCTTCTCGCTCAAATAAATATCCCCCATGACGGATCGCGGCCACTCATCTACGCCCACGTCGTATTTGTGCCATCAAGTCTACCCAGCATTATTTCCCCGGGAGTAATCGTTAAACGTCACGGGATCCAAGAGAGAGAGAGAGAGAGAGAGAGAGAGAGAGAGAGAGAGAAGCGTCCAAGATAATCGAACGACCGCGTCACAACGTCGCCGCTCAGCTGATGTCTCCCCTCGCTCCCCAACCGTCCACGGAAGCGGAACATACGAGGAGAAATGTCTACCTCTATTCGCATGCAATACAACGGGCCACGATTACCTTCCGCCTCCCCCAACCCCCGTCGACGGCTTCCAGGAACGGCGTCACTGTTTGGCGCAAGAGTGTTCCTTCGTCACGGGGTTAGCGGTCGAGAAGGGGTCGGTGTTAGTTGCACGAGAGAGTTCAGGTTACCGAGTGTATGGTGGGGCATAGAGGGAAATACGAGAGTGGGTGGATGGGTGGTCGCTGGGTGGGACGGGTGTACGAGGATGCACGACGAGCAGTGGCGCGGTTAGATGGACGCGTATAGTGCGTTTCCCTGTGTTTGGATGCGTTTGTACGCGCGGTCGAACGCGTGGAACAGGGGCCACTAGTACCTACCGCGTGTGAGTGGACTAGTAAACGCGCGCGAGGGATACGTAGGTTCGGAGGGCGGCTGGTTGCCGGCTGGGCGAAACAGGGTAAATCGGGGTAAAAGAGAGAGATAGAGCGAGAGGGGAAGTGGTGGACGAGGTCTGAAGGAGGGGTGCGAGGAGGCGGGGGCAGGCAATAGTCGGAGTGGCGCCGCGACTCCCGTGACGTCTGTCGGCGCGTTGGCCAATCAATAGCATCCCCATGGCAACCACAGATAACATCGGACACACACCGTGCCCGCACAAGCACGCCGCCTTTCGGGCACTCGGTACTTCCTTCCACCGATGCCCAGACGAAAGACCGACGCGGGGCTTGTTCAGGAGGAACGGGGGAAGCGGTTGCTGGCGGCATAAGAGGGGGGGGGGGGTTGGGGGCTTACCAGCCTCTATCGGAAAGATTCCTTTCAACCCACTCATCCCTGCCTAACCCACCCACAGGGCTACCCTTCTTTGGCCTCGCTCGCTTCCACCTTCTATCGTTCACTCCGCACGCCTTCTTTTACTCTTTTCCTTTCGCTCGCTACCTCGTCTCTCTCTCTCTCTCTCTCTCTCTCTCTCTCTCTCTCTCTCTCTCTCTCTCTCTCTTTCTCTCTACTCTACTCTCTCACCTCTTTCGGTTTCTCTTCTTTATCTCTGTTCCTGTCTTTTAAGTTCGCCAAGACCCCCTCCCCCCTGCCCCTCGTTTCCTCGCCAACCGTACGAAATATAGCATACCCAAGCCCTTGAATCTCTAGCGGTTTAAACGAACTCGAGAGTCATCGGTACCAACGAGTTCGTAACAGCTTTGCATTTACCGATCCTGGAGTCCTCTGGTCAACACTCTGAACAGTTCGATAGAAACAGCGAGAGAGAGAAAGAGAGAGTATCGGGTGTCGAATCGACGCCCAATCAAACGCGTGCGTGCAGAATCGTATAACAGAGGATACCTGGCAGGCGTAGTTTTCTTTGGTAAGTTATCTAGCTTTTTGGATCTCTCGATCTGAACACTTTTGCGGCTGATGTACTACTGCTGTACATTTTTTCAATCGCCAATTCACAATTGATCACGTAACAATACGTATTTATGATTTCAAATCATTATAGCTCTGAGAAAGTATTTCAATACAGTTCAAGGAATGATAGAAATTGTTATTGTCTATAACGTCAGATTTTCACTCGCGAGGTCTGAAGTTACCAGTGCTGTAACTGTTAGGATCACAACGGGAATCTAATTTGGCCCGTGTGGCTGCAAATATCGCACTGTTTTGGGGGTGCTGTCTCATATAACTCGAAGGAGCAATCAAGTTCTTGGGAAGTGAACTCAACTACATTTATTGACTATCATTTTGCAAGAAGTGCATAATTGCTCTTGCATGAAACTCACTTCATAAAACCTGTAAAACCGAATCTAGGCCCGCGAACGCCTTCCAATCTGGAGGAAGGGTCACAACAGCCGTATGGCGTGGGGAGAGACTGCGATTCGGCAACATCGATGACTTTGCTCGCGGTTTCTATATCCTCACAACGATTCTTAAGGACTGTTAATTCAAAATGTGAAGTTACAGTCTCGAAATCTTCGGTTGTATATAACCTTGATGGTCATGCTGAACCCTCTAAACTATATGTTCCTTGAAAGTTTTGGCTGTCAAATTTCAGTGACACTTTCACATTCCCATAGAAAATTAGAAAAAAAAAACGCGTTCCGTTTACTGTGCCATAAATCCGCGGGATCAACAAATAATTTACTATTTGAATACTTCTGTTTATAGTTTTCGACATTTCGACAAACTCAACATTTAACCCTTTCGAGACTAACGGGACGAAACATCCCAAGGTAATTGTTATGACATCTGCTGGTATATATACTCTCAAAATCAATTATTTATTTTCATGCATGAAGTTTATTAAGAAGCAGATATATTAGATGTTTAAACTGTAGAGTTGGATTCTGTATTACCTAAATGTTTTACACCCTACCATTGATAATATTATAATTAATTAAATTACTTCATTAACCATTTGACTTTGTTAACCATTTTGTAAGACATTTCATTGGAGAAACTTGTTTCTCAGTTGTTACAGTATATTCTCGATAACTAGTCGGAATGATTTCTACGTTAAATACTTCTGCTTCTTCCCCACTATTGGAGGGTTCCACACAGGAAGCTATGCCCAAAATGCTGTTCATGAAATGACAATTCAGATATGTAGAGAAATCATGTCCCTCTGCGATAACTGCTCCAAAGCTGTTTCGACTTTCGAGCGTTAATCGAAGATTTGTTGTATAATTTTTTCTCTGATCATTGAGACCGATTTTTCCCTACATATTTAAGTGTATTATAGCCCGTACTATTACTGAACTCGTCGTTAAGAAAGAATCCGTCTCGAAAGAATTAAAGAAATCCTCGTCTATAAAGAATTATCATCAACGCGAGAGCTTGTAACGCTGGATAGAAAATATGTCACGGATTAAGCATAATAGATTATTAAAATAAAATAAATAGAAAATTAATATAAGAATATAACACGGCGAAATATTTCCTCTGTAAACGGTTCACCTTCTCAAATAACGCCCACCAAAATCTAAATAACATCCAAGAATAATGAATTGAATTTGTGATGTAACAACTTGAAGAGTCTTTTTTGAATGTCTGCAGAGTATGTTAACGAAGCGTCTACGATCCAGAGAAAAAGGGCAACGGTACAATGCTACATCCTCTGCGTATTGGATTGCGGGGTATACGAAGAAAAGTTGACTTGCGTCGAGAAATATCGAAAGATCGACGGTCCCGTCGACGTCAGAACACGCAGCAACAGGAGGGGTATTGACGAAGGACCGGAAAAGGATCGTTCGTGCATCGGTGCGGTAGGGGTCGGCCTCCCGTCTACAGAACTTTTCCTCGAGTAAACGCAATTAAACGATGGAGCAGCAACAGCGCAATTTGCCCGGAACAGCAAGCGGAGAAACTCTCCTTATGCACAAGTGGAATAATCTCGAGAGGAAAATCGAGGGTTCGAGCACGAAATCGATTAGTCGTGGTGCTCCAACCCGAGACAGTTCGTTATTTGCGGAAAAAACTACTTAAGCTTGTATTCCTCCTGAATGAAATATATAGAAGGGGGTTGGTGTTTGCCTCGACCGAGTTATCTGCAATAGTCGACGACTTACGGCATTTGGGAAACCTCGAAATTTTATACTTTTTTCAGATTTTATTCACTACGTATGTGTTCTGTATAACTAATTTCCAATATACGAAAAGAAATAATCTTATTACTACTATTTTCTTCTCACTTTTGATAAGCATTCCTCCAAAATTCAGGTCACAAACTATTGTCAGCTTGAATTCTCGCGTTAATTTAACTGTCAAGATAAATTACTTTAACTTTAATACTCGGAGAAAATTAATAAACATAACTGGTAGACATTGTTGTGCCTGTAATTAATTGCTGTCACCTTTATGCCTTCGGCACTGATTCTTCTTGTTCAAAGGCGTTCTAGCCCGAGGTTGATAACCATACGGCCATCTTTTATTAAGAGAAATCAGTTTTCTCAAAATTACTACGTACACTATATTTCAATATATGATTTAATATAAAGTGTAAATTATCTTAAACAATGCCCACTGGAGGGTCTAACGATAATCTTAGTATTTTCACTGTTATGTCCCTTTTCCGATATCGTCTTTTTTTCGTATGAATAAAGGAAATAATAAAAACGATCAGACAACAGGGGGGGTTCACAGATGTTCCAGTACGTCTCTTATTAATTCAATAAATCTCTAATCCGAACAATTTTTTTGCGCAATTTTTGTTTCGCAACGTCAGAATTCCGATTGCCAAAACATCGACACTATCCATCCTATCAAGGTTTCATTCCCTTTCTCCCAAAAGAGCTTCCAAGATACAAAACCATGCAACGATCCATTCATATATTCCTTATTCAAATCCTGAGAAACCATTAATTCCCTCGGCAGCAAATATCTACATTAAAAAACAGAAAACAAAGAAAAAACCAAAAAACATTCTTTCGTTGAAGAAGCTCTCAAAAGGAAAAATGTCCAATCGTAAAACTATTTCACAGTTCTATCCCCCAAAATGCATAAATATAGGATTCTATTACCCAGAAAACAAATTCTAATCGCCAAAAATTCTGTTCTCTTATCAGACTCCAGAGGTAAATATATGTACAGAGGCAAAGGAACTCGGTGAAGAGGGTGTGTGATTTAATGAGATGTTTTCACGAATTGCACCCACGCGCGGCGGTAACTAATAATTCGATTTTACGAGCGACCGCGCCAAGTGCCCCCCCCCCAACCCATATTCTCGGTGTACAGCGACAAGCAGCCGGAAAGCGTCGCGGCGCCAGTGGGGCTGGAGGCGCTGGAGCCCCATTCCCACGCGGTCCATAGCGCCACTCGTTCGTTCGTTCGTTCTTTCTTTCCTTCCTTCGTCTGTTCATCCATTCGCATTAGTCGATCAGCTGGTCGAAAATGTCAGGACTCACAGTTGCTGGACTTCGTCCAACCGGGTTACTGCTTCGTGCATTCCGCGTCGAACAACCCCTCTCACACTTCGAACTTCGTCGCTATCCTCTTCCTACTACTTGAACGTCACTTTGAGACCCATTTATCCTTTATTCCTGGACCAGTCGTTTTTCTTCTTCGTTAGGACAAGAGACGGTCATTAGTCGGTTGAATCTAAAAGGAAAACTCTTGACCCGTACGATCCGAAAGTCGGTCATGTCGTCAGTCGGGAGGATTTCCCCGGTTAGGCGACCCTCGATCGCCGTCGAATATCGTCGAGGAGTCCTCGATAAAAGTTTTACGGCGACAGGAATGGACGGGATGGGCACCCTGTATGATAATCAGTCGCGTCTATCGGACCATGAGTCATCGCGAATGGTAACTGGAGTAGCGTAATTGTAATTCCGAGTTTCTGACTACAGACTCCTCTCGATTATCGTCGCGAACTTGGGCCCGCGCCAGGACAATAATCATATATAGGGAGACATACTTCAGACACTCGTAAATACGTTTTTTTTCCCGATGCCCGAGCCTCGACAACAAAGGGGGAGGGGCAAGAAAGTATGCACTTGACAGATTCCGCGACTCTCTCCCTCCCAGTGGTGGCGATAACGCCTGGACAATAATCGTGTAAAACAAGCCAGACGATAATCGAGAGGAGTCTTTAGTCAAGGAGAAGTTGTACGGTTGTAAACACGTCGATGGACTCGCGGTTTCTAAAAGAAATTTAGTGAATGTCACTCAGATGATTTCTGGAAAGTATGTATATAACGATGATTACCTTCAACTTGAAACTTTCGATTAAAGTGTTTTTGGAAAAAAAGAACACGAGAAAGAATATTCTCGATAAAAACTTTTAAAAAAGGTTTTAGAAGATTGCTTTTCTTTTTCACTGTTTGCTTTTAATAATACACTGATTAATGTTGCACCTATGTAGTTAGTTGTATTCTACCAAGAAATATATTCTTAAAGAGTGATACATTTTTGTATCACAGTACACTACTAGCAAAGACTATTGTCTCACTTGTGCACATAGTGAAAAACTGTCGAAATTCAATGTTCCATAACTTTGTTAATATTCACCAAAATTTTTTTAAATGAAAAGCAAATTAAAGTTTGAACCTTCTACTTCTGGACCTTTCTGTTCGATTTTATTCAACTCGATACCCAAGAGGTAAAATCTCTTCCTTTAAAAAGAGGGTCCTGAAATTGTAAAAATTTGTTTGTATTTGAGGACGAATATACCTCACAGACAACAGTGTTCGCAATTTTGGCTATAGTGTCGAAACTTATGATCCTTTGATTTTGAAACAAGCCAAACTGTATCCATAGCGGATGCTTTTTAACGAAGTTATAGCCAGTTACAGTAATGCCTGCCTCTTTATGGTTTCGCGTCTTTCGTGCATGGCGCCGTTCAAATTGTTTTTCGAGCAATGAATTACAGAGCAATAAAGTAGACAAATTGTGGTATTAATTTAACAAGAGTAAAAGTAAAGTAATAGTACAATTTCATAATAAAGAATAAACAATAAATAATGGTATTAATACATATTACTTTCGGTTTAAACAAATTTTGATGAATATTAACAAAGTTATTAAACATCCAATTTCGACAATTTGTCACTAGTACACAAATGAAGTAATACTTTATCCCAGTAGTATAGGGTAAATTCTGGAGACACACCACATGGGGAAATACGCCACATTTGTAATATCTTCCGATTCGAAAAAGATAATTCCATATGTGGCGTTTTTTATAGCCTTCCTTGCGTACATAAGACAACAACTTATTGTTAGTATCTGCTGAGCTGTCACTGCACATGTCATATCCAGGAAATATTAAAAGAAAAACTGTGCGAACAATTTCGTCCGAATTTTGTGTACGTAAGACATTAATGCCTATTACAAGCGTAACGGAGCCAGGACAAAGTTAGTATCTATTCTATTGTTTGATATAGTTTCTTATTAATTAACAAACACTGTGTTTTCAATGTTATTTTTTTTTAGTTTGTTTTTTCGGATATATTGCATTTCTCCCAGAGAATAAGGACAGACATTACATAAATTAGGGATCATCTGATTGGTGCTCTAGCTGCATTATAATTGTTGAGTTATAATATTAAATTATAAATATAATATTGCGTAGAGTGTTTGGAAAATGAATTTTGCTACCAAGAAGAACACTGATTGAATGAAATGCTGCTTATGCCAAAAATGATTCCATGAGTCTTGCACAATGTATGTCCTACAATGCAACAATTGTAGGTGAGAAAATACAAGAGTAAAAATATGAGAAGGAATTAGTGCACGTAACATCTCACTCTATGGGTGTGGAATTTCTCCTACACGATTTGGGAGAGACGTCACTTCGCCGACCTGTCATTTTTAAACATTTTTGTTGATTTTTCACGAGAAAAATTTAGAATTATATGAATAAATGATTGTTCGGTATTCGGCGCAAAACGAAATTCTTTAAAAATTCATAATTGTGTCTAATTTATTCCGGTTGCGTCGGCCGAAAGCGAAGGATCGCGGGCGCCTGGGTTTATTAACAATATTTCGACAGGGCGCTGGGCTGGAGAGAGAAATCACGGTACTGCGAGATAGCCAGTTTCTGAAGTTAATAAATCATACTTGTAATTACCAGTAATTTCGCCGCGGTTCTCGACGCGCATCGCGCTTTCCGACTGAACTTTTCGTATAACTGGGAGCAACTTCCGACGAAAGATCGCCGTCGGCAAGTTTCATTCTTCCGTCGCGGAGGAAGCGGCAGATGCAGCGAACGAGAGGGAGAAAAAAAACGGGGAGAACTCTAATAAGCCATGGAACGGATGGATTAGTGTAATATTGTCTTTTGGTTGCTTGTCCCGCAACCCCTCCGCTCCCTTTTCGCTTGCTGAGTTAGCGGCAGAAGGTGGTGTTTTGGTCGATAGAGAAATTAGAGGCGATTTTACTTGAATCATACACAATCAGTGAAGTCGATACGTGCGAGTTTCAATCTGATATTGCTACGATCGAACAATTACATCAATTTCTCTTTGTCAACTAAAACGACGTATTCATTCATTTTCGTATTCCTTTGGACGTTACCCTCATATAACGTCGAATTTAATTACAAAAGTAGGTATAACTAGATTAGGATTTTATTCAGCGTGTAACGCGCGTGTTAACTGCAAAATTCAGAGAAACAAAAAATTTAAAAAAGGATCAATGAAGTTCTATTTTCTATTTTCAATTTAACTCATTTTCTTTTAGGAGTACCTCGGATTTAATAAAAATGTGTATTGATCATTCTGTGTACGTTGGTGTTGAATTCTATTTTACTGACATTCACACTGCAATACATTTTTAAAGTAAATATACACATAAAATGAATTCGTTGAACTTCTGAAAAATTATTAACAATATAGTAACTGGCGTGTGTAGATACCAAGAAATTCGTAAAATGGGGGGTTATGAAACAGTGGTGAATCTTAAAAAAATATTTTTAAAAAATAAGAATTTATACGAACGTCTGCAATTTACTATTAATCTATTTTTATTTCTTCCGAATAGATTGCGTGATTCTAGCTGATAAAATTATATTAACATAAGTTGTTTACTCCGAAAATTGGGGCTATTGAAAACGCAACATCCTTATCCTTAACGAGCTTTCTGCTATTTATGTTTAAATAATTGTAAAATAAACTAAAATAAAACTCACACATCTTTAACTGATCTACAGGAATACACCGTAAGAAATAACTAAAAATGCTATGAGAAACGGAATGGAAAAGTACAACAACCATCACATGTCCAGACAATCAACAGACTATACAAATACCACCAAACCTGACAAGAAACGAAATTAATGTTGATTTCTTGAAACAAAATTGCACATACAAAAATAACCCACTTCTCATTTCTTCTCGAGAAATAGTCCTTCAGTTTGTGACGAAAATGTAACATACAAATAACTGTCAACCACTTAATTATATACTGCAGTTAATACTCGACATTACGACAAAAAATAACATAAGCACCAATTTAAAAAAGAACTTTTCCAACCATACAGAATATTTTTATCCGCTCTAATTCCTCAAAGAAACAATAGTACTTACAAGTGTAATGTAACTGAATACTGTCGGCGCTAATAATTTTTGGCAGTTGATACGACGTAAAAGAACAATTGATAAACATTTTCTAAAGTAAATTTATTACTTTAAAATAACCATACAGGTATCTAAGGTATTATTCAGGCATCGTTCATTCTGTTCATTTCGATTTTGAATTTCATCTGTTCATTGGCAGTTTGGAAATCATTCTTTAACTGCCCCTGCACCTAATAGTAATTAAAACAATAGATTTTAACACTCAATAGTTATACGCTTCGCAGTTCCAACAATAGTGAAACTACTAGCATTTCTAACGTATGTATTAGGTTGTACCATATGAAATTCCCGTGTCTATTGATCCAAACGAAAACGCTTATTTTTGAAAAAAAAATTTTTTACATCATTGAGATATGCATTACGACTAATAGCTTTCTTCAAACGAGATATTATCTGATGCGTTCCAGTTTCACAAAAATTAACATTTGCAGAATGTATAAATTCTTCAAAACCTTCAAATATCGACTTTCAATTAATGAATGTTTGCTGTCTTAACAGCTCCCAATAATACAAAAAGTGATCGAGGAAATATCCGGTGAATGTCGTAACTAAAGCAAAACTTTACAATTTAATTCAGTTAACTCTACCATGACATAATTTGAATTCATACTGAAAAAGTATTCCAAACTGTTCCTTTGACCATATTGTTTACTTACGTAAAATAATTAATCAATAACAATAAGAATTCGATAATCAAAAGTGACGAGAATGCAGATTACTATTATAACCTCTGACTAGCACAATAAACAATATAAATCATATGTAATGTACTAATCGCGATTGATTATCAACTATTCGAATTTCAGCAATCCGAAGTGCTAATACCTAATAACAAAGTAGAATAGAAATATAATTGAACATAGTACATAAACGACAGAAATCTTTAGCGGCAGACGTGAGTTTCCGTGTGAAGTATATTCGTACGATTAAGTAGAAAAATAATGAAACAAGTGTTTTCTTAAACTCTTTCTCGATTTGTAGCTTGGCGTGGCATCGAACAGGCGTTAAAATCTCCAGAAGAAATACGTTAAACGTTTCACGCCAAGCAGCATTACGCGACTGGAAGAAGCGCGAAGGGATGGGGGTAGGGGTGGCTTAATTATCTATCAGCAAGAAGTTTAAACCGGATGGGAATTAAATCGAAGCTGAACGTGATCTTAATCGTAGACTGTTAATCACTCGATTCACGGCGTGGGAATCGAAAAGTTTTCCGCGGTACAAAACTTGCGAATCGTTCAACGCCGAGAGGGGGGGGGGGAGGGGGTAGAAAAACCGGGACGAAGTGATTGATACGGGGCAAAAAGTTGAGCGAGTTCGGAATCGTTTAGAAAATTCGCCTGTTAACGAAATTACCGTTTATCCCCTCCCTTCTGCCTGCTCCTCTTCACCCTCACCCAACAAGGCTCATGATACGAACAAACGAACGAACGGGCGAGGGGGTGGCTCGATACTCGTGAACCCTTTCACAGTTTTACGAAACCAATGCCTATCCGAAAGTTCCCTTCTCTCTGTATCAATGCAGCTGGTACCGTACCAGTCGCGTGTTACTTCCACCGTCGAGGCACATGAGCACGGCTATGCCTAATTAATGTTATTCCTGTACGGTAGTCGTCAGGGAATCATCGACACTCGATTGAACTGTTCTTTTTTTTGTCCATTGTCGCGATTAGAGTCAAAATTATATTGATACAAAGATTCGAACTAAGACCAAGAGCGCCAAACCCCGATTATAACTCGTTACAGATAATTACTTACAGAGAAGAATGACATTAGCCGATAAGATTGCCTATAATAATAAATCAGAAGCGTATAGAGAGTTTTTTCGGCTACTGGTGCTAAGGGGTGATTCTACGTGACAAAATTAAAAGAAACTCCAGAATGACGAAATTGTGTTGGGGGCTTCGATTTGAAGTTATTAAGAATCAAAAATTTAAATCAGAAACGCCTAATACAAGCACAATCTGCGTACAAATTGTAAGCGTAGGGCACGTCTGTAGGGGTACGCACACTGTGGCGTCACTTAAGGAGAATATACATTTACCTCTAGTCAAAAAAGTGATAGGTAACACAACTGTACTGGAGCCTATGTAGACTATGTAAAACGCACGTAAAAACGCACACAGGAATCCGTTGCACGAAACTGAACCAGATTATTCGTTCAAATCCACAAGGACAACACAGGCACACAGACACAGAGAATAAGCATTAAATACACTAATTTAAATTAAATTAAAATTTGCAATTAATTGGACAGAAAAGTAATAAAGAGTGCCACTGGTAACTGTAAATTGTAGTAATAACAATATCTGGTATGATCGAGTAAAACCAATGTTTTGAAACAAGCCTTCTTAATACTTCGTCACAGTCAGTCGTACGAAGAAAGTCCGTAAGAAAGGTCGTTTATATTGAATAACAAACAACCACGCTTTGGAACCAGCGAGGTGTAACTATTATCATACAAATTAACTTTGTATAATAATTAAAGTCTAGTTTACAAAAGTATACACTGCACATAATTAACTTGAACATGCCATTAATCACTAGTTCTGGTGGTATTAAAAACGAGACTTAAATATTGGCAATACGATTATAATCTTTATTCCAACTTGCTCAGATTTAACCCCTTAACCTACGATTTACTTATCACATATTCCACAAATATTTATAACTTTAGGAGGGCGCCGCCGCTAATATTTATATTTGGCCCGATTATCGTATTACGGGCTATGCCCGTAATATTCACTTTTGGCCCGATCATCTACTACGGGCTATGCCCGTAGTTGTAGGTTAAGGGGTTAATAAAAATTAATTGAAAAATTAATCAACAGGCCAACAAATCAAGGAATGGCCAAGAAAGGTCGGAAAGTTAATCTTTTCGATAAACTGTCTACATTAGAACATGCTGAAAATATACTATTTCATATACCAGAAATGAAAAATGTTATGAATTGATCTTTCAGAATCGATTTTGGTCCTGATTAAATGAGGATCGTGCAAAGAAAATGCGCAAGGATTAATAGTGATACAGAGAAAACAGTAATGTTAAAATATCTGGCAGGACGACAGAGACGAAAATGACATTTCTCTGGTTAGCGACAATAAATGAAATTGAAGAGAACGGTACTGAAAGTATTAAAGTGTTATCATCTTAAATAATTTCTAAACGCCAATAAATTCAATATACAGTGGTAAACGGACTGACTCGCAAAAAAAGACGAACCCTTCGGAAATCAGTTCCCAGATCATCGGGCATCCCCGAGGTCAGGAAAAATGGTCGTCGCGGAGAACAAAGCCGGGAATCCATTCGTACGGATTAGGAATGCATTCCCTCTTATAAACGTCCACGGGAATCAAAGAGTCCTAGATGTTAAATAGATCGATTTCCCTTTATCTCTATCCTTTTTCGTTCCTTGAACCAAAGGGTAGGGATAAAACCCTCCACCCGTGGGGAGTTGTGCCTGGCGGAGGCCATTGCACACATACCATTCCAGAGTCTCAAGAAATTTTCAATCAAACGTTTGGAATGCCCGGGGCCATCTACATCGAATGCCACGACAGGAAATAATGCGTGGCCGCGGCGGCCGAACCCGTTTCCACCCCCCTGCCACCCCCCGCGACCCGCTCAGCATCGTCGTGGTTCGGTCGCCGCCTACCCAAAGACCAGAGGAAGAGGAGGTTCACTGCTGATCCCGTAGGTAATGCCCTCTCTTCCGCCGTTCATGCCGCCGCCCCTCCGCCCCCCGAAGAAAGCACCCTCTTATTCGCGACGTACCAATAATGGATGTGGGATTAAAGGGGCGCAAAGGTTTACGGATTCGACTCTCGTATATACGAAGTGCAGACACATTTGATTTACGAGCCCGTCCATGTTTTCTGGATTCTTTTCCACGTCAGCCATCCGCCACGGGGATATAAAGCAGCCGGGGTCGGAGGATCCATTTTTGTTTATTCTGGAATTCCAGAGCAAGGCCGTGGCTCTGCCCCCTCGCCCCCCACGCCCCTCCAACACGTCAGAAAACGACTTTCGACTCACGAAAAGCCACCCACTCCCAACCACCCCCGCCCAACTAAACCCCGACGATGCTCACTTTTTCTTTCCCTTTCTACTCAACTCGCCCTAACCCTCTTTCCCAAACTGCGCTTATTTCCTTACGGCCGTCATGAAACGCCGCTGTCGGACGTATAAAGTATGGCGACAGGTGAGAAAAGTTTTTCCCCCCGAACTGAAATCCGCGGGCTTTCGCCTGTCTCCTTCTTCGCGTATTCCCGCGCCGCGTGAAAGTATGACGCCGCGCCGGGAATGGAGCCAGTCCCGAGGTAATGCCGTCGATGCTTCCCCGACAAATAAAGCCTCCCCCCTCTCCCCCACCGCCCCTTCTAACGCCCCCTTCACGGACCATTTTGGAGATTCGATAAATTCGGAAAAATTGAATTAACGCCGCGCCGCGACGCGTTTGCGGCGAAATTAAGCGGCGCCGTCCAATTTTCAAACGGAATAATCGGATTTCGAAGGAAATTCGGGACGTTTTTGGAGCGAGTGTAATATAGGTAATGCACGCGTGAAATTAGAATTTTGTCTGGTAATTGTGGACCGTAATGAATAGAATTTTCGAACGAAGCGTCTCTGAATACCAGAGTGTCTGAATGAACGTGATTACACGGATTCTGGTTATGTTGGATAACACAGAAAATCATCGGAAGAAATTGTGATTCGGAATGAATTCATAAAACACTTGTGAAAAAATACATTTCCCCAGATTTCGAAGTTTTACTTGTCTTCTAAATATCGATATACATTGCGTGGCGTAACTATAAAACCACCCTGTAATTGTTTTTATGAAAACAAGTATGCCATGTTTGAAATTGTGTGGAGAAATAATGTTTTTACAGACAAGGAGTCGTTCGTTTTTATTAAGGAGCCTTACCACTGTTAAGCCCTGCAAATTGTCATTTTTGGGAATGTTTTTTCAGTGAACGAAATGTTGAACATAAATTACGTGTTATCTATTTATTAATACATACACTTATTGAGGACATAAACAAAACTTTTTTGAAACTTTAAATAGTGTTTTTTGTTTTTTATATATCGCACCGAAGTCAGCGCCTTGACAAATTATGTAGTGCTGGCGTAGGTGATTGTAAAAAAAACTGTTTGACCAATCAGTATGAAGTGGCTATCGCAGGGACCACGGAAACGTTTTTTGATCAACAATTTCATACCTTTTACAACGCAAAATAACTAAAAAAATTTGTTCGATGTGTTTACATTAAATGCATTCATTGTAGACTAAATCTAAAATATAATAAATAAAATTTTGTTTGTAAATACAGTTCTCTTAGCCGACAGCCGACTGTAAACGTACCAGTGTACGCCACGAGGCAGGGAACGGAGCAAGGGAGCCGGATTATGACTTTATTTAGTGCAGCCTACTACCACTTTTATGAATCACAACTTATTTTATCTATTTATTAAACCAGTAATCTGTTACATACAAAGTGTTTATTACTGTGACTACACAACATTATTACGACAAGCTCATTGGACGGAGAAACGGACGCGACTTGTCGACAAACTTAATGTAATTGATCTAGCTGGTCGCGCCGCGTTTAATCGCGAAATTATATAGACGCGTCCGCGGCGAAACGATAATAGTACGGACGATAGCGAAGTAATCGATCGCTATAGGCCGCTGGTTAATGGAAAATGAAATTGTGGGCCGAGTACTATACCGAGAATTTTGGATTATCCGCGCGTCCTAATAGAAAGCCTCCCCGGCCCATTAGTGCCAGCCATATTGTTTCTGGCGACGAGAGGCGCCCAAGATTGCCCGATACGCAATTAACGGGAAAAGTAGCAGTAATTGCTGTGATTAACTGCTCTATTACCGAAATTCACGGAACACGCGGTTAATAACGGAAGTGACGCGGCGACCACCGTGGACCATGTCCATTATGCAGGTGCGTCGACGCGCGCGCGGTCGGTGTCTGCCCGACGTGAAAATACCGCATGAACTTTCGAATTAATTTCGAGAGGAGGATGTAATAAAGAGAGAATTAATTGGTCGTTTGGCTGGAAAAACCGGAAGCTTTCCGATAATAGGCAAAGAACGAAGCTTTGGCGAGACAAATTTATGTTAATTCGGAACATTACGAGGTACGCCGGCTGATCAGTGCTCGGTTACCCCGGGATTAGTGCCCGTAGAACCACTCCAGTAACTGGTTTTGTAGTACCATCTGCCGGATGCAATGAAGTTCCGTGAAATAATGTTACAAATCTTACTTTCATTGGATCCTAGCTATCCTAGCTAGCATCAGAGTCCTCTAAATTTTTTTTCTCTACTCTTAACACGAATAAAGATAAAGCAACGCTCTTAAAGATTTCGGTCAATAGATGAACAGAAGGATAAAAACTGTTAGTTTGAATAATATCTGAATATGAACTGTCATATTTTCAGAATCATACGTTCGTATTCCTATCACTAGATCAAAGCTGTTGCTTGACAAGTAGGCATGTCAGTGTACGCACATAACCTCTGTCACTCGTTTAAAAATAAGAAGTCCGGTCGAAAAGTGCACTTTGGAAGAGCAGCGTTCAGTGATAAGATTTTTGGTTTCTGAGGGTAAGAAACTACCTGGAATTCATTTCAGAATGTTTATGCAATACCGGTGTAAGTTGCACGAATCGTGGAAGTTTTTACAAACGGGTTCGATTAGCTTGCAAATGGTCGAACAGATGTTACCAACAGGCAACATACGGTAGCACCAATCGCAGTTTCAACTTCAACACCTTAATCTCGCATTAACGAACTTACTCAAATCGACAGACAAATTACAGCAGAAAAAAATTGCAGCAAATTAGGAGTCATTACATCGAATCGGGTTCCGCAACAACGAGGAAGCGAAAACCAATGTGCAAAACTGGCTCGCACAACGAGACAAAGAATTCATTACTGCTGGAATAAAAAAGCTAATAAATGGGGAATAAACACACTATTAAAATAATAGCCGTTTGTCTTTTTACTTATTGAATGACCCTCGTATGTACTCATAGGTAGAACACTAATAAAAAGCTGCTTTCGAATTAATGTGTAATAAATCACTCTACTACTTTATTTTTCCTGCTGCAGAATAAATGAAGACGAAATAATACAGTAATTCGCACGTTTAATTGACACTCAATTTATTCGTCTATCTGCACAAGATCCTTGCGCGCGTGACAATGTTCCGTTCCGTACTTCGATACAGCCAGACTAACCTCCTCCGTCGTTACGCGCCAGCTTAAGAAGAGCGAAAAGAAAAAGGATGGATGGAGTAAAGAGAAACACAGACGACGTAGGGGAGGAATTCGAGAATACCGGGACACTTGGAGAAAGTGTCGAGATGGTAAAAAGGAGAAATCAGCGTACAGCAAGGACCGCACAAGCTAGTCGCCAAATGTGCACGGGCGCTGGACCTTCACGACGCCCTAAGCAGGAAGTTAAAGTCGAAACAGAGAGAAAGAAACGACGTAGAAAAGCTGAACAAAGAAGGAATATTGCAAATGTGCATGATAATAACCAGACTCGCACGAGACCGTGAGAAACGCTAAAGCGAAACGAAAAAAATCAAGGACGTGGTGGCAGTCCTAAGGTCGCCTCAATACTAATGGATAGAAAAGTATTAAAAAAAAGAAACAAGACTCTAACTTTTCTTATGTAGATTACTGTATTCTTGTACTGTTTATTCTATAATGCAAACAGATAATATAATAACTCAATCAGATAGCAAAGTACCAGGTAGAACAACAATAAAAATCCTAATTTTCTCGAATTAATGCTAATTAAATCATTCCACTTCCGTGCGATCTTGACTTAATAATCAAAAAACAATAACGACAGAATAATTGTCGAAAGCTAAAGGCTGAACATTGAATAAACATTCTACTTTCTCCGAATTGCTGTACAAATTGGTAGAACGCGCTATGTTACCGATCCCGAAAATATTCCGGATGGGACTGAGAGAAGATCTGTGAGTCAGAAGCCAACGACCAGGTACAAACACCGTGCTCCTAGGGTTAATAACGTTCGCGCCTTTAGAAAGATCTTAACTCGAAGGTTCCCCGGCTCGAAGCACAAAAGAGAACACGCTGGGCACCTGGGGAAAATTGGGTCTGGTGGGCTCCTTTGTAGCCGGGCACTTGGAGAATACCTAATGGTAGGCGAGGGCGCGTGTTTACCTTCGCAGGTGTGGCGATCAAAAGTTTCCGCGTCGACGTGGCTCATTTAACTCGCGCGCGTGTCCCACGGCTTTGTCGTTCCTCTTGCGCCAACGAATTTTCATTCCACAGATGCTGACCCTTATTTCCTATTTACGAACTTCTAATTGTGTCTCTTGATCATTTAAGCAATCTTTGAATGCATTCGGAATTGGCGTACAATCGACGATAAGATTATACTAAAGTATGTATTGTATGTGTTACAGCAAAAGCGTGAAGTTTAGTATATACTTACTGGTTAATGTATGCATTTACGTACGATTTTAGCAGAAGTTTGAATCGAATATAAGAATGTATACTATGTCTAGTAAATAATGTATTCATTTACAAGATATTGTATACATTTCTTACAGCACGTTAATGAAGGCGTAATGTCGAAAGTATAATTTTTTAAAATATACGTGTATTTTAAGTATAACAATGATAACTAAAAACTTAACACTTTATTTGGTAATCTAGGCATCTTTTTAAAGAAACTGGTTGTTTTTATTTAATAAATATAAATACATAGGTTTGGTTAGGTTATATTTTTATACACTTAGAAAGAAACAATATCTGTAATGTAAAATAAATACTTCAGTTACAAAGATATCAAGTGGCCTCTTCAATGGGACAGCCCTCATCCTGTTACTCAAGGGGCTTATCGCATCTAGCCCTAAACCATCTAATTAGCTTATAGAATGTATTTATTTTTGAATACTGATTTACTTCACTAAAAAAAAGTTACAAAGATTAACAGAAAAGTTTCCTTCATACTGGTTTGATTTATTTTAATAATATAGCCTAAATGATTTTTCCCCGTGAAATTAACTAGATACCTATGTAAACTGTAAAAACGCGACTCTATTAAGCTAAAATTTATAAGTTATATGATTCATGTTAACAAATGATAGCAGAAGCATATATTGAAATTAATACATTTTTGTTTGTGCGTGCGTTTTCTAAATCAGAAATATAAATGTATGCATTTACTAGTACAATATAAATTTCGTTCCTTGTGAATACATTTACTAAACAGATTAGTAAATGCATACATTGACTAAGAAATGTATACATTAACTGAATTAACGCTTGTACTGTGACATATATACACTTAAGTGGTTACCAAAACATGTAGATAAGTAACATTTATGTATATTTATTTTTTAAATTGCGTTTTCACTCTTCACACACGAATAATCTATTCTGCCTGTAAAGTATGCAACTCGTGAAAAAGTTCAAGGTATTTAGTAAATTTTTTGTTAATTACATATAATAAACAGCAACAGTGTAGGTTTCTATAACAGTTATTTGGATTTAGTATGATAGTAAATTGTCCAAATTTTTGCGTGATTTCTGTTAGAATCTGGAAATGTAGATAAAGTAAAAATATATTCTTATCGCTTCAGTAAAAGTACGCACAAAAAATGGTCAATAGTTGCGATAACAATTAATACAAGTCATTATATTAATTAGTACATAATATTTATGTAGGTGCTTTAATTTCCTTGTCTGTCAATAATACTTGCGGTTATTAATCGATGAAATGTTATCGAAGAAAAATCATTTCTCAATTAATCATGAATGAAACTTCGTTTCCAGCCAGATTGTATTACTTGAAATACAGTATTCCACCCTTATAGTCGCATCGCTGGAGACTGACAAGATGATTCTACAAGGTGTCCAATATTTAACAAATGAAGAATAGAAATATTATTATAAACGAACGTCTCTTGACGTATGTCGACATATTCTTGAATGTTCTAAGACGATTTATTGCAGAATTTATTATTTTTATGTCTTGAACATAAGAGATATCTCTGGAATCGTAAATTTTTTCTAATATCCAGACATCGCTGTTTAGATGGGTCGTTCGGGTAAAATCGTCTCGACGCGTAGTAAATGCGTGACTGCGGCCTATTTAATCGTATCCAGGACTCGACTTGCCGTAAATTAGATAAAATTGCCCATAAACTTCTGCCGTATCTACCTATTTACGTTCAGGGACAGACCTATAGATCGTCTCGTGACGGTGGGCGTAAAATGTAGAACTGAACAAAAATATATATCACGTTATGACAACGCTACTTATGCTTCAGTTACCCTTTACTTCGTACGTTCGCGCAAGACACCTGTGGTCCCCTGGAAAGATTTTACTGGTTCCTATATTTCTTCGAATTTCAATTTCACTTCAGAGAAGATTTTTTGATATCTACGTGGATGAGCGAACCGTTTACGAACACCAATAAGTTAATCTAAACTCCATAACAATTCTACCGACAGCAATAAATTTCAAGTGACTTTAATCTTCAAATACACGGAAAGTGTCTACGCCATTCCTCTTTTTCGTAATTTTAAGAGGCAGCAACATGCCTAGTCGATCATTTGGACGAAAAAAAAAACATTTTTCGAGTACAATAATTTAGGAAAATAGAAGACTTTTCCGTGCCAATAGCGTATGTCACCCGTGTCTTTGAGGGTTAAATGAATTTCCCGGCAAAACGTGTTTTTCTCTTGAAAAATAAATCAGAAATATATACAATTAAATACTGTCCAGTTGGTCAAACTAACTTGTAAATGTCGTTAGAAATTCCATACCTTCTTACATTAATACACAAAATCTAGGACTAAGCGGAAAAAGAAAAACGATGTTTCCTATGAAAACTTTGTAGCACATTAAAAGTAATACGCAGACTTTCGCAACTGTCAACAAAGTTTGAGATTTTTACCTCTTTTATACGCTTATACATATACGCCGTAAATGCCGTATAATCCGTTGTAACATTTGAGTACGCGCCGACCGGAATACAAGCACAGAGTTAAGTTCAAACGACCAAAAATCTCAAAAGCTTTTCACGATTATAGAGAAAATCCTCGGTCTCTTAATCGCGTCGTTACACGGATTAGCAAGTTGTCCGTGACAACAAGTACATATGCCCAGACAGGTCCGCGAAGTGGCGAGCTGCTGACCCGCCAGCAAACGTTATTATTATACAGCGATGGTCAGAAATTCCACTCGCAGCCGTTTATGCATGGAACTGGACCATTCTGGGATTAATAGAACGTTTTGCATGTCTCTTGGTTACTCCTCGCGAAGAGGACAAAGGGGATCGGCTGGACACCGGTCCAACGGGTCCGGAACGCGGAGGGTCCTATGGACAACGGAGAATGGCCAACAGCCACATAGCGTCACACACAGCGGTCCATTTGACGAATCCAGCTGGGACAAAACAGTACTTATAAGGGAACTTCGGTGCCACGAAAATTCCGATTGTTTTTAAAACTCCACGGGTTTGTATGGGATCTCGATAGATGGCAATTTTTCGTTTTTCCTGATATTCAGTTCTTCACGATGAAAGCACCCTGTTATGTGTATTTTTCTATTTACCTGTCTATATCTTGAAAACTATGGTAGATATCGACAAATCTGTTAGAATGAAAATTTAATGGTTTCATATGCTCTCTAAAAGTGTGTAATGAAATAGTTACAAATTTGTTTGTCTATTTATTCGTTCATATACAGGGTGTAACAAAAATGTTGTCCGACCCGGAAATGGGGCACTCGGGGGGTGAATTGGAACAAGTTTTTCCTTAGCAACAATGTAATCTGAGGCTTCGTTACCGAGATATTAACGAAAAATCCCGACCAATCAGAGCGCGAGTTTACCAGCCGAGTTCCCGCCCTAGCGGTGCCTACGCGCTGCGATTTGTAGCCAACGCTAGGGCGGGAACTCGGCTGGCAAACTCGCGCTCTGATTGGTCGGGGTTTTTCGTTAATATCTCGGTAACGAAGCCTCAGATTACATTGTTGCTAAGGAAAAACTTGTTCCAATTCACCCCCCGAGTACCCCCTTTCCGGGTCGGATAACATTTTTGTTACACCCTGTATAGAAGGCCCGCTTCGCTTGGTGCTCGGTGTCGCGACGCGTAGTTTGTTTTCATTATCTTATGAGATGGTCTTCGTCATACAGCAACTGCGACTTTCCAATATCAACCGTAAAATATGTGTGCGACAATAAATAATTTATTGAGAATTTTTTATAGAATGAAAGTAGTTTGAAGTTAATGATTTGGGACTTGTTGGTTTGAGAATTCCACTCCCTTTGGAGTGTCTAGGGTTAATCCTCCATGGCCTTTGTAACAGGTCCAGTGCCGATCACCAGTGGCCACCACGGCAGTTAACGTTGTCAAATAATACAATTTATCATTTAAACAATCAGATTGAAACAATGTACATTGAATTAATGTTCGGGTCTGTTCTATACGATTCCCATCTGACATCTTTGTCCCTTTTTGTCATCACCTCAAGCTTTTCCCTTCGAGCTTACCGACTCCTGCATTTTATTACTCGTGCACGCGTGCTTCAATATGCAGGAAAACGTCCATGAAACGCATAAGAATGTTATTAAGCTCGAGTGCTTACGGCTTTCCGCGGTGAAACGCGAGAGGCTGCTGCACCCGGTGTCAGCCGGTTGACGTGCAGCCGTTTATTTTAGGAATCTAGCTAGACGAAAGTAGAAAAATTGCTCGGACACTCGTGCAACGAATTTATTCCCTAAAACAGACATACCAAAGTACGTAACAATGTTAAACGTTTTCCCTATATATGTCTTTAAATCCTACTGCAATACTGAATTTGAAATCAGGATACAGCCACGGAAGCAAAGAAGTCCATATCCATAGTTACATACACGTTTTCAATGCTACAGTATGGACGTGTTTAAGGGGTCATGCTCAGTCAGAAATTTTCAAAAAATCGATTTTTCACTTTCTACATTTTCTTTAAGTATAACATCTCGAGAATATTCTGTGCAAGTTTCAAGGTAATCCAATTAAAAATGACAGAGTTCCAGGCGTTAAAAAATGAACATTTTATATAAGTGTAAGCTTGACTTGAAACTTTAAACGCGTTTTTCTCGAAACGAAACTACATTTTTCAAATCGGTGATCAATATTTCTCGAAAACTACTGTGTCGATTTACATGAAGCCTTTTGCGCCTTATTTCAAATCAGAAAAACTTGTCCTTGAACGAAGATTCTTTTGTTCGTTCCATACTTTTTTTCTAATTGACCAAAAACGAGTGATCTTTCAGGTGAAAATTGCACTTTTTCAGGAAAAACCCTACGTTCAAGGACAAAATTGGTTCTTCCATTACATAAATCTTACTGAATTTTTAATTTCAGATGAACCGTTACGAAGTTACAGTGATCACGGCAGACCACTTGTTGTGCAGGGGATCGGGAGATCCCTCACCATTTATTTACTAATAAATAGTTTTAAATAAAAAAAATTACCTTATAATCTAGAAACTGTAATCTTTGAAAGACAAACAAATTTTTTGAAAAAGGTCTTATAGTTTTCGAGAAAAAGATTCCCAAAGAACACTCTTTTTTCGGCCTCCTAACTGAGCATGACCCCTTAACGCGTTCCGTGGTACAGTGAAAAAGGCCGTACGCAGCCAGATACACTTTATTTTGTTTTTCAAGTCATAAATTACCGAAAATGTGTGTCTTTTGTTAATAGAGGCTGTTGGTCTTGTTTTAAATTACAGTTCGACATTAACATGTTCCGTGCCACATGTACCACCGATCGCAGACGTTAAACTTTCCATTGAGGCTGCGTGTACCACCGGTGGTACATATGGCATGGAACGTGTTAAGTGACAATAAGTTTGGTGCATGAAAGAATATTTATAATAGATACAGGAGTATACTTCTGTTTTCTTTAATCTTTGTTCATTTACGTCTGGCGAACTAACGTTTACCGTGCATGATTCTCACAACAGTCGTACGTATGTAGTGAGACGTACAGTTCGAATTGCTCTGGATTTGCTCTATAGTTTTGTAGCGGCCAACGGCACGTACAAAGAAAGAACATTTGGCGTGTAAATGGTTGGCGAGTTTTATGATACCAGCACCAGCAGAGCTATTTTTGAGAAAGCCGTTTTCTTTCCGCTTTCAATTGCAGTTTTAGACGACGCACATTTTTGCCTTTAGAGACTTTCGTTAGGGGCCTCAATAGCTATGCGGGTATCATAAACCTCGAGTTTCCGAAGGGTTGCGAAGCGGGGCCAGATGACCGGCGATCGGCCACGTCATGCGCCTTGGGGGTCCGGAGGAAATTCCGCTGCGTTGCCAAACTTCCGCCATGGGTCTCACTCCCGCCAAGTCACACCCCTGTTCCGAAGGAAGCGCGCTAAGGGCGCAAGGAATAGGTGGCGTGATTGGACGATTAGGAAGCGCCTGATTGGTTAATGCCGACGCGCTACATTAACCAATTAGGATAACTTCCGGGGTTTTGACGAGCTCCTCGAAAAGATGAAGCGTCGAGGAGGACACTTGTTTTACCGACGACAGCGAGAGCAGTTCGTAAACGAATCTTGTCTGTTCATAACAAAAAATAAAGACTTAGCCGAATCATTGTGTAGATCATTTATACGCAACATAGTATCCTTCAGTTTTTTATCCATTTGAAAGGTTTATCTCCTACTCTACCAAATTACGTTCAGTAAAGATTTATTAAGAATATTAATAATCTTGTAAAGAATGGTAAATACTTTGTGATAGAATTACGTTATTATTCATTCTTTGATCTGAAATGAGTCCTTTAAATAAAGAGAATTTTACTTCTATACAGAGTAACGTTACTTTTCTCGTGTTACGAACTGATACAAGGGCGATCCGCGAATGTAAGGTGCTGAACACGTGTTACACACCTGACATTTAAATATCGTACTTGGAAACTTCTATCTGGCTATCGATTACGACTGCAGATATGTCCGACCCCCACACCCCCCTTTTCCCCTCTCTCATACTTTTTTTTTCACCAGTAACACCCCTTTCGAGGGAAGGTGCCTTAAGATGCTTTACAATTCTTATGACTCGAAAAAGTTCGTAAACTTTACGTATAAATTAGCTATTAGTGATCTTAAAAATAATTTATTATATTTTTAATAGTAACATCCTTCTGACCTTATACACCTCTGAAATTATCTTTTCCAATTTTCGAAATCAGTATGGCACAGTGGACGCCGCAATCAAGTTTAGCACCTATTACGATTTTTTAATTATTGTCTCTCGTGTGACGAAACGTCGTCCTTTTAGTACCCGTTTAACGCGAGGGACGAAACATGGGTCTATGGCTACGAAGCAGTAATCGTGGCAGTGGGTGAAAAATGACGAGCCACATCCGAAGAAAGCACGCGTGTATTGTTTAAATGTGAAAAGGAACAACTTTTAATTCAGCTAATAAGCTGGTAAATGTGTCACGATATAATTTAAGTTCATACTTCGAAAGCCATTCAAAATTATTCTTTCGACACCATATTGTTTACTTGAATAAAGTAGTTAGACAATCGCAGTAATAATTCAATAATTACCCAAAATAGAGAAACAAAGTATGTAATGTTATAATTGCTGACTGGCACGACAGACCCGTGGTTCATATTTAGTTGCGATCCTACCCCCGAAGGTAGGCGATGGTCGTAACGCTCGTCGCGTCTTGGGCCGTCGACACGGTCACCAAACCGTCATAAACAGGGATTCCTGGACAGCTGCACATCACGTGCAAACCATTCGCGGCTCTTAAGACCGTTCCTTATATTTCGGCGCTGACTTCCAGGAATCCAAGTAACAATGCCTACACCAAACCCTACTTCTTCCAACTCACAGTAAGTACTACCTCTTGAAACACCTACACCAAAAAAAATTCTGCATTTCCACCAATTAAGAGTCGATCCGTTCCAGCAAGCACCTATACATTCCCTCATTCAGTAGAACACATTCAACCGTCAACAAGAACACATTGATCACAACCAGTACACACATACACATACATTACACTGTTAAGTTTATATTAAAGTCTAAGGGTGTTACTATGTTGTGTCAATCATTTAAAACACATAATACCAATCACCATTATTGCATCATCTTTCCAGCGAGCTCCGCGGTATTAATTTACCAACGAGCAGCGGTTAATTCGCAACCTTATCGCGAGACGCCGCATCATATTTAATTTATCAATCGTGTTTGATTATCCAACTATTCGAATATCGACAAATTTACATGGTACAATCTAATATTTATAGCATGCGTGAATACGAAAGAAAAAAAATAGTGAAACGAAAAAAATGTGGTACAATTTGAATAAAGTTATCGTTACGATCTTGTTCAAATACAAAATCTACTAAAGGCAGATGCAAGCTTTACCTAAAGTCCAGATATCGTAAATTCGTCTATGAAAAATATGAATTACCATTAACATCCGCGGTCAATGCGAACCGATACGTTACAAGGTTTCAGTCTCACCTGAAGGGGAGACCGAGGTTGAAAGTAACAGGGTTTATAACTTTCTACGATAAATAAAAGAGACAGCGCTATGATAACAAATAATCAATAAGTTTTAATAATTACTAATTATGATAATTAATTGATCCTATTAAGGAGATAATGTTATGTTGTGCTAATTAAAAAAAGACAATTTATGTTATATTGAGTAGCTATTGAATGAGAAATAATGTTGCGTTGAGCAAATTAAAAAGAAATTTATAATGCTATATTGATTCTTTGTAACTATTACCAATTTCTTGTCTTTTACTGTGCACAATTCTGCTTAATTTATTTGTAGTACAAGTTTAACCCAGTGTTGTTACTTTCAACCCCAAGGTGGGGTAAAAAGTAACAATCCGGCTCGATCAATTTTCACAGTCATAATTTGTTTAACGATTCATTGAGAAACATTACATCGCTATAAAATTAATTTTGCTAATCTCTCGCTAAAATATAGACTTTTTTATTTTACGAAAACCAACACCTGTTTCTTTCTACCCAGGTTACCCCTACCCGAATTTTTTCTCAGCTGATGGGTAACATTTCTATACAGGATATTCCGTCGACGAATTTCTCCCATGTTCGTGTCACCGTAAGGCACACCAGCGGAATAATACGGCAGTCAATTAAAACGGGGTCGCCGACGTGGCTTGTTTGTCGTAAAAACGCACGAATTGGTGACTGTTTTCTTTGTTTCCTTAGGCAATGGCCGCTCGAAATGATTTATCGTCGACGAGTTTTTAGCTATTTCTACCACGGCTATGACAGCCGGACTAATTAACTCCGCTATTGTTGCCCTCTATCTCACACGTAGTCGCGAAACTATTATTACTCACGCCATCGTTACTCCATGGCAATTAACGAACACAGTCCGAATATATGACAGGGGTGACGGGATGGCATCGGCCGCAATCCTCTTCTTCCTCCCTTCGACCGCCTTGGCAAACGTACCCCAATTTAGTGGGTTACATACATACACACATAAGGTGATACGCGAGCGTTGCACGCGCGCGCGGTTGGTGTGAGTCAATTTTATTACGTTTCGAGAAATTCGTGCCTGGACGGCTTTCGGTCTAGGGAACACGGAGTTAGGTAATTTAATTTTCAAGGTATTTTGATTTATGCTACTCTTACTTTTAGATGGTTGTACAGGGTGAGTGAATAACAACTATTATCTCAAGTAATTCATTATCTATATTGAGTGTATCAGAAAACGTTTTAATGAATTATATGACATTTTAAGGGACGCATCGAATGGATACGATTTGACTTTTTTCTCATTGTGAGTGTGTCAGGCGTAATTTTGCGGGGTTTCTCTCGAAATTAATGCGTAATAAAGGCAACTCAACGTCATTATGCTATAGGTCGCTGAATTCGTTCTGCCATCGATAACAACATGGGATTAAAAAAAAATGCACTGACCATGAAAAAGCTCAAGGTGACCTTGATATCTCAAAAAAATAACATATAAAAAAATCACATTTTATCCGTCCGATGTGTCCCTTAAAATGTTACAGGATTCATTAAGACGTTTCCTGATACGTTTCCTAAATAGGTAACGATTTATTTTAGATAGTAGCTCTTATTAACTCACCCTGTATGCAGGATGTTTCGAAATATGTGGGCATAATTTTGTATACCCATATCATGTATATGTTTATGTAAACTTCATTTCTTATTTTAGCGTACTGAATCCATCCCTGAAGTTATGCCCACATGTTTTGAAACACCTTTACATGTACATGTACATGATGCAGCAAGGTGTGATGTTACTGATACGCTTTACCTTCATTCACGATTCGACGATGGACCGTCGTCGATCGTTATGATGGACTGATGATGGTTGATACCGGTTGGAATTATGATCTCTTACCTGAAACAGAAAGAAATCGTTCGCGTTAGATATGAAGGATTTCATTTATTTACAAAAAATTATAAATGCGATTGTCCTGTGTTTCATTTCATTCAGAGGGGTAAATAAACATTTTTACAATCTTTCCGTAAGTATGTTGTTTCGTGGATACAGGGATAAGTTAAGTCATACATACATAGAATGAAAGAAACTGAAGATGTTTTTTGATATCTGATCATTTCTTGATATCTTTGATAACTAATCTTTCTTCGCAAGAATACTTTATCGAGAAATTTTCTGACTTCTCATTTGTCGAGCACTTGTTCGAGAAATATCTTATAAAATTTGTAAAGAACAAAATAGAAGATTGGAGAAAATGTTGATTATAGACATTAACATGGTCGGTAGTGCTAAATAAGCAGACGAAGAATGACGCGAGAAAGAAAATTTTAACTGTTACATTTGACAATATACTTTCATGAAAATGTTACGAACATATTAAGGAGATTCTCCTGATGAAAATGAGGCCAAACACGATGTAATTCGGACTATTCTCAATAATACACCATTTGAATCACGACGTAATGCATGAATAAAAATTGTTATTGCTGCATTCTCCCTATTCAAAAACATATTGAAAGTCTGAAACAAATATCATACATTGTAGATAGCGGAGCAAGCGTTACAGAAT
This sequence comes from Dufourea novaeangliae, assembly GCF_001272555.1. NCBI lineage: Eukaryota > Metazoa > Arthropoda > Insecta > Hymenoptera > Halictidae > Dufourea > Dufourea novaeangliae. The sequence goes on along the minus strand of NW_015374021.1, from coordinate 19,970 downwards.
TTTCTCCAATTTTGTGGTCGAAGGTTCTATGTAGTTGGAAAAAATTAAAAATGCTAAAAAACGCTGAAAATGATTTACCTTTTTTTTAAACACCTGACCAAAAAATCTGAAAAATTTGAAGGACAATACTTTTGGTAATATATTCTTCATGTAAAAATATAAATCTAATCGCTACAAAACTTCATTAAGAAATTCGCATTTTCAGCATTTTGTAAAGCTTTTAATTTTCTCCAACTAGAATTTTCAAGGAAAAAAAGTTTTTAAAAGCGCTGATTTAAATATCCACTTGTAACAAAATCGAATTGAATTTAATGATATATACCATTGTCAATAAATTTCTTTTCTCGAGAAATGAAAAGTATCGAGAAATCAGAAACACTAGATAGAATAGTTCAGATGTGTCGCGGTCTCCAAGGAAATTAACACTTAGATTAGAGTCTAGAGTGGATTAAAGAAATAATGAATTTTTAAGACATACGCTATACTAACGAGTTCCTTATTTTACAAACTGTCAACGTCACTGAGTTCTAAACGATGTTAACGTGTCAGTTGTCGAGTGAGTTCTCTCTTCCTACATAGAGAGTGTTTATGATTTATATTGATTTCATTGTGCGTTTTTATTGGCTAATTTGTTGTTTAGTGGAAAGGCTGCGTTTGCGTGTGATTAGTCGTGTCTCTGTATGTGGGAGAGTGGCAAATGTTGACGCGATGGTTTCATTCCTTCTCTAGGGCCCTGTAGGGATTCCTGAAAATTAGCTGCGGAAATCCCGATGTGCTACGGCTATGTATAAGAGTTTCACATGTTTTTGTCATCTGTTCCAAAAATCCCAGGTTATAGTATTAATTATCCCAGATTTATAAAGTCGTTCAAGGTCATTTCTTGCAGTTCGCGATCACCTTGAAATCTCAAAGGCACGTCCACCTACAGATAAGATTTGCGACCACCACAAAATATCCCCCTTGAAACCGAACAGGCTTTGCTTGAAACCTTTCTGTTCCATAACAAACAAATCAGACGATAATTGCGTGTATCACTTCAAACGGATCACCCTGTATACTTATATAAAGTGCGTTGCTCGGAAGAAGTCCTCCGAGACGGCATAGGAGCAACGGGGGTCATTTCGCTCGCAAGCGGTGCTGTGTGCTCTGATTGGTCGATGTCATCGCGCTGGCTAATAGAGACAATGCGTGTGCCTAACAACCAATCAGACTCGTATACCCTTCGGAGGCCCTCTTCTGAGCAATGCACTTTACACTCGTTGAAGAGCTTGGGCGCGAGAAAATTCCTCGGTTCGAAGAACGCGTTGTGTCGCGGCCGTGTATTAAGCGCCGCGACTTTCCTTACTTCCCTAACGAGCGACACGACGTAACGATCATTCATACCTGCCGGACGTAACCAAGTGCACCGGGGTTTAATATAATGTGCCGTTGGGGGATTTAAATAATTATTATAATGAGGTGAAGCGTGGATACCTAACCGACGACACCTCGCGTGCCTCATCCGTAGTCGAGACGTGCGGCAGAGTACCAAGGGACGGGAGGGGCGGGGTGGAATAGTGGGTGAGGCTATAGGGAGGGGGGCATGGAAGGAGGAGGGGGAAGGTACTCCAATTTCAAACTCTGATATCAAGGCACGGGGAGCCGGCACAGAACGCGCCGAGCTACCGGCCGTTAGCGAACCTTTCTCGTATTACTAATTAATTATTTGCGGGTTTACACCGCGATGGGAAGAGATTTACCATACCCCCGGGGGTCCGAGAATTTCGTTTCTTGCCGTTTGAAATCGGTTTTGGATTTAACCGTGTTTACGGTTCGCGGTCGCACACGGGAGATAAATGATCTCATAATACGGGTGGGAACGGGATCGCCGGCGGAATTTTAAATCAGTTCCAGCGAAGCGTAGGGCGAGCCATCTGTAATTGTCGCGCGCGGTTATCACCCGTTACTGGCTGGATTTGGCCGGTTGATGATCCACCAGCTATCTCCATTCCAGAAGCTGATTCATAGTTTAGATAACGGTCTGTTTATTCGAACGGATATTTTATTTGGATAATATGTAGAATTGTAATGTGCTTCATTGGCTTATCGAACCAAGACGAGTTTATTCGTGAAATTTTCGATTCCTGTACCATAAGACGATAAAGGATCATTAATTGATAGAACTTAACTTGTACAGGTTGAATATTTTTAATCGAATGGTTAAATACCCGAATGTTACTATTCGTGACACTGGGTATTTACAGTGGTATTCACATTTTCGTTTGCATAAAAGTTTACCGGTAACTGTTCAGAAAATTTGAATATTTTCATTTTGGGATGAAATTAGGCAAGTCGATAGGAGGAAGATTTAGGAACAAAAACTTCTTCAATTGGTCATAGCATAGAACAACTCTTAACGCCCACTATTTCAATACCTGAAAATCCGTACGGTCTCTTAAGGGGTTGCTCTATCTAAAGACTGAAGAAAATAATCACATTTTGAATTTTTTTTTATGGAACTGATAAGAGATAATCGAAGAGGATTTTCTGGGATCAATTTGGAAAATGTTTTGAGATAAAATGAATATTTTGATAATGTAAACAAAAAAATGAATTTATGAATATATTTTCAAATCCGTATAAGCCTATAAAAATACAGTAGTCTCGTGGCGTTGTGGATTACTCCTTCTGAAGAAGGTCCAGAACACAAATTCAAGCGTATGTTTTATAGATGGTCCTTAATAGCACAGACAAAATTGACTGAAAAATTTTAACAATGACAGAAATGACGTCCTTTAACAGCAAAATATTTATATTTTTGATAAGAATCAAACATTTTCAAGAGTACCAACGAGAAAGTAATAAACTTAAAATTATTATTTTTGGTCCATATTCTAGAAGACACTTCTTCCAAAGGTGTTTGATAACTTTCAAATGAATCTGTTCATAACTTTTCGATTTATTCAAAACGCCAGAAGACTATTACATTTCTCAAAGCTCGTATGAATTTGCGAATATATGTACCAACTCTCTTTTAAGAATTCAATATAAAATAAATATGTGTAATGAAACTTGACATTGTTTACAAAATATACTTAAAAGTATAATAATAATATAATTTCGTATACAGTGATGGATCTGTGAGAGTGTATACATAGGTATACGCCGTCCGCAGTGAAAGGGTTAATACAAAGTGGCTTCACATTACAATTTTTCGTGTATGTTCATGTACTCCTATAAATAAAGAATGAATAGTTTCAACCACAGACAACCCAGAATACAACAATCTGATTGAACTTATAATTACAGCCAGCAGCGTGTATCGAGTACCTAATTTAGACTCCATAAATCTTTCATTAAGTCGTGTTAAATTGCACTCTTGATTGTTGCTATCCTTAATATTTACATTCTTCCCTAGATTCTTAAAGCTTAGTTATCAATAAAGATGTTCTATTATCCCAACAATTCACTTATCCGTACACTAATGCCTTCCAATTAATTCAAATATGAATCGATCTACTTCATAATTTTCTCAGTTCCCATCCCCTCCCCGCATAGAATGACTCTGTATCCATTCTTCATATAGTATAGAATATTCACGTTTCGAATCACGAGTAATTTCCAGAAGTGCAATGAAATTATACGACGAACAATGTACACACCCCTAGATCCAAACAAACATCGCTGCGCTTTGAGGAATGGCTTTCCCAAGTTCAGTGTACACACCGGGGGCTGATGCTATCTGTAAATATGCATGTCTTTATCTATCATTTACGGGCACGAGCGCCGCGAGAAATTTCGTTCCACGGCAGAAATATTTCCATTCGATGCCCGTTAGCGGAAAACCTCGTTGCTTTTCATTTAATATTGCAGTCTGTTAACTGCGCCTCCCGTGAGTTCTCTCCTCGATCATTCTGTCCGGATTTCCTATGCTTGTCCTCACACAGTCATCTTTCATTAATGGTTTCAGTAATGGTGTAGGAACAATAAAAAATACACGCGGCCTGTAATCGGGGTTAGGTCTGATTCAGATCTGAATTATACGTTTTGGTAGAATCAGAAGATTTTTGTAATAAGACGTTTTTTTGGATAACTGATTGTTTTGTAAAAAAAAGAAATGTAATATCGATTGATTGGTACTGATACTTTGAGACGTAATACGTGAGTGAATACACGCGGACAAATGGGCGATAACAAAAACATACAAGCACTCATTTTCCATATATTATAGGTACATAAATGGATTACATCTGTAGTCCGAAACATTTCTACATCGCCTCGAAGAGAAAGATTTGCCCCGGAAGACCTTTTTCTACGGACTGAAGATTATCCTGGACACCGGTGATTAGCGAGAAGTGGCGCGTAAGGGTAATTGTAAGAGGATCTTTCACTTTTCACAGGTCTTTAATCCTTTCCTTACTAACAGTCACTACAGTCACCCACCGCTGAGCGTTTCTTGTATCCTAAAGGTGACTGAAGTCGCACGACAAAATTTTGCAACAGTCAAGAGTTTACTTAGATTTAATTAATTTCATTTAATTACATGCATTAATTAAGCAGATGTTACACTGTTTGCTAAAGTGTAATCTTGCGACTGAACTGTCCCCTACAGTGGGAGCATAACCGGAGGCAAATCCCGCCGTACCGAAAGGGTTAATGACGTAGCGTACAAAACATTGTACATTTAGCGATCTATCGATTGCCCTGAATTATGAAATTCTTTCTGCTATTGTCTCGTAATACCATGTTTCCAGATTATTTTTTAAACAGCTGATTCGTATCGTTTATGTAAACTTTGTCCACGACACATTTTTCTTTATTTATATCCTTCTACCTTTTTCATTCCTTTTCGCTTCTTGTACACTGACGTGCAAACTCGGCTTCCGCTAAGGGAAAAAGTGTCGTGGGGGAAGGGCCTCCTACCACTTGATTAATTTATTTCAAGCACTGAAATAAAATGTTAAACCGAATGTTAATTTGACATACATTTCAATACTTCCCGATACCAAATGATAAGAGGCCCTTCCCCTAGTGGAAGCCGAGTCTGCTCGTCGGTGTACTGTTTCCTCTTTCCATCTCTACTCCATTAATTAAAATTAAAACCTCGCGAAGCCACCGATAAAAGCGATAAATTTATAAATTTCCGTATCTAAAATCAGCATAAACATATTGTCCGCCTCAATGAACGGTTAACGTTATCGGTACGAACATCGGTCAATTTTATTCTAATGGCGCGTAGTGCCTTGGAACCATTAGCTCACACACTACTTCACTTCAACACGGAAAAGAGTGACCATCGTTTTTACGCCGCGGGTGCAACAATCCAAACGATTGATTAAGACATCACCTATTGGCTGCTATTTAACAGGTTGGTAGATTCAACGCGATCAACAGCTAAGGAACTATTAGTAAATAATTGAATCACAGTAGCAAATGTACATTCACGAGAAATAGTAAGAACTCTAATGGAATAACGTAACAATTTCTTCTTTATCCCTGATTTAAGGGTGAATCCACAGGCTTCTTATCTATAAACACTGAAATTTAAAAGTCTAACCCTTGAAAGGCGGACGTTTTTAATGTTCACACAGCAGCTGGGTCCGTTTTGACTCGAACGTCATCATTTGACCTGACTTTGCCTACGACTCAGTACGAACAACTCGTAGCTTAAGTACAATTCATATGGTTGATGAGTTCGATGGAGCTTCTAACAACTCGGATGCATATGAATCCATGCGCCGTCACAGGAGGATTAATAGGCTAGCGGTCAGTAAACTGTTCAATATTTCATCCCAAGAATTCCTTTCATAATTCAACGACCAACCTTATCCGACGATATTGTATACTAAAAAAAAGGGAAAGAAAATATAACGCAAACATGTCGACTGCAACTTCCACTGTTCGAAACTGCCTTCGCCTAAAGGAAATCTACTTTCAGTCAATTCGGGTGGCGGCTCTCGAGAAACACAAGGGAATCCTTTCCAGAGGGTAGAGAAACGTCCATACACCCCTTCCCCTCCTCAAACACCCCATGTCCCACATCCCCGTCCCGCTAACATGGATAACGCAAATAAAAGAGGTGGTATTCGGTGGACGTCGAACGGGCGGCGGGAAGCTCGTAAGACAGCGTTCGGCGAGGTGAAACGTGAGAAAGATACACGCCGAGGGGTCAGAAGCCACCCACCCCCTTTCTCGGCTAAGGGTTCTGAAACCATCCTCCCCTCTCTTAGTTTCACATGCCCGGCGCATTTTGGAAAACTCGAGTTCAGCCGGGCTTATAGTTGAAGTTTGATACGACGTTGACGGTATGCGCGTTTAGTGAAACGGGTGGGACTCTGTACGCGGCATGAATAAAACATTTTCAGCCTCGTAAAACCGTTTCTTCCTCCCATCCACCCCCCACCGCACCTATTCCACCCTTTTTTGCCGTCTTTTTTTCTCATTCCCTTTCACCCTATCCATCCCCCTTCCTTTTTCTCGAAGGGTTGCGGAGTCTGGCTCGCGAGACCATTAGTATGACAGCGTCGGACCGACGTCCGTGCAGACCCATGGTTTCAACCGAAGAGTTACAATGGAAATTACGGAAAAGCAGCGGGGCGAGCCACCCCCCCCCCTCCCGTCAACCCCCAGAAGAGAAAAGAGGGATAATCGAGACTGGGTGCCCCCGGGAGCACCTGTTTTCCGTACGGATTTCGTTCGTTCACGTATAATAAACTCCCTCGTAAAATGTACCGTGCAATTACCTTTTATTAACGGGAACATCGGGACCCGCTTATACCGGGTAGGTCGACGGAAATAGGTTCGGGACTTGAATTCTTATAGAGTCGACGGAATCGAGTGAGAGGCAAATACTCGTTCCTGTGATTATTGGATAAATTTGCGAACGGATAACCGGGACGTTTAGCCTCTGGATTTCTTTGAACTTTTAACAACTCGGTCGCGACGTGGAATTTTTTGGATCATCCCCATGAGTAGTGCGGTTTTCTTGGTATGTACACAATCGGCCAAAAGTATGGTACTAGAGTTCGATTCATGGAACAGTAACTCATTATTCTGTTACGATGTAACAAAAATTACGGAGTCAGTACATATACAAACTAAAATTATTTATGCACCTACCTAACAGACAGGGTAGTTACATTTAATATCGTCACTCGTAATATCTCATGGATGAAGTGCTAAAATCTGATGGTAATGAACTAAATTAGTGGTCTAGCATGTGTAGGAAAACGTACTGTGATTTCAACGCCATATGAACAATGCGTAGCAAATGAGAATTACTTCGATGAATGTTGATCGTGTTAAACTTTCTTGAACCGTGACAATTTTACGGCACATTGGGAGAAGGCAAGTTTAAAAAGTCTATGAATGTACGAGTATTTACTGGGAGTGTTTAATTAATGACATGCTTCAGCAATTTAATTGGTTTCAACGTTTTTGTTAACGGAAATAGTTTGTTTGTGTATTGGCCAGCGTGTACGCAATACCTCCTATCAGAGATGTACTCAATACCGTCTATGTACCTTCCAGTGTAATGTTTGCTACAGATGGAGACCCGAAATTTGCAAAGTTACGATGCTGAACTTTCTATGCCCAGCACGTAAACGTGATTGTCTAAAAAAAAATAATACGTAATAATATACACATTCTGAAATTGTATTTCTTTATTTTCATAATAAAGATACTTTTTAAACGTAATCCCATTAAAAAAAGAAGGTTCGCGAAAAGACTCCGAAATATTGATATAGTTAAAAATAATAAACACACATGTAATTATAACTTTAAAATCTCATAACTACGCGAAATAATGTACATTTTACAGATAGGCGATATTATGTGAACTATTCTATGATCCTGATGTTTACTTACAGTGGGTGTAAAAAGTATTCGTACACCCTATAAAACGGAATAACTCTTTTAAAATTGGTCCAAATGACTTGAGTTTTTTTTTGTGAAATTAGAGACATTAATTTACTAAATGATGTGAAAAAAAAATTTGAAAAAGTTGCAATTGGTCCGAATCGCGAAGAAAATATTAAGGGTCGTGTTTTACAACTTTTTAATCTGAGGATATAATGAAAATTTAATAAATACGTATCGAAGATTTATGTTAGTTATATACATACTGAAACTTTCATTGAAATCGGTTAATACAGAAACGAGCGACAGGCATCAAAAGATGCGAGAATTGTTAGATTTACTACAGTTGTAGATCGAAAGTCGGGAAAAACTGCGATTTTCAACATTTTTAATCGTTTGTATCTCGTAGCAACGTTAACCGATTTTGATGAAATTTTCAACATGTATATAACTAACATAAATCTTCGATATGTATTTATTAAATTTGCATTATAGCCTCAGATTAAAAAGTTGTAAAACACGACCTTTAAGATTTTCTTCGCGATTCGGACCAATTGCAACTTTTTCACATTTTTTTTTCACATCATTTAGTAAATTAATGTCTCTAACTTCGCAATAAAACTCAAGTCATTTGGACCAATTTTAAAAGAGTTGTTCCATTTTAAAGGGTGTACGAATACTTTTTACACCCACTGTATATTCTATTTCCACAGTTTCTACATTTTAACAGTATCAAGCCACCATACACGAAACAGAAACAATTTCTTTTTTATCCAAGATCAATTACACACAGAAATATCAACCCTTCGATTCACAACGATTTTAATTTGGGTAAACGATATTAGGTGTGCTTACCCTGTATGTCTTTCGATCCTAACATTCTTGAACACTCTATATACTCTTTGGAAAATCAATATCATCTTGTATATAAATCTCGTGCATCGTATACGAATCAGGATTTACGGTGAAATTGATAGCGCTGCTGGCATTATCCGGGTCGAGAAGAGGCGGTATCTTTTTGCGTATGATAAACAATGAGCGTTGGCAGTTTAATAAAATGAAGTTGGTTAATAACGTTTTACGAGCAATTCCGCGACGCCGCGCGAAGGTGAACGAAAATCCGGGGAAGCGTAGACTGGGCGGGTGTGGCAAACAGGTGTTTCGGTGGCATTATTAAGTTTGATTCACCGTGTTTCCCTTGCAGCTGCGGCGGTGAGCCGTGCGCCGGCCATAATTTCCATTGTAACTTCTCGTTTCGAGTTTCCTCGGGAAACTTTCAATCGGATTTGCGAAACGATATTACGGGAATATTACACAAACGATTGAACCGAATCGTTATCTGCTCGAACGGGCACTTAATCCGCTGCCCCGGATGCAGTTCGCCACTTTTTGCGGATCCTGTTGCCACCCTATTTCGCCCATCCATTTCCCCACCCTTTCACGTTTCAACCCTACATTGATTGTCTTGCCCACGTGTACTGTTCCAGGCAACTTATACAGCTACTATTACTACTACTATCGACTTGATTAAACTGAATTGGAATGAAATAAAATTTCGATTACATCGCTTCAGATTTTCATTTTATTTCGTGTGTGAATAAAATTGACAAGAACACGGATGCAAATACGTACGGTCGTACGAAAGTTGTGACCACTACCAAAAAGGGTCAACTTGTCGAAAAACTACTTCTTCACCGATTTTGATGATTTTTGAATATGTTGTAGGAATCAACGTTCTAAATAACTTTTACCTTCCACGAAAATGTTGGTCGGCCCTAGTTTCCAAGATATTCGCAAAGAATTGTCGGTACCAACACAGTGAAGGTAGAACTGTTGTTTAGGAGACCCACGTCCGATGATCTTGATATTGACATATGTTGTTGAGGTCATCCTCGTAAGTGACCTTCAGAAGGTTTTAGCCGCCAGTCGATGTTTATAAAAAAGTTATTAAGAAAAAAAATTTGTCCGTATACATATCCGTGCTGGCAATAAATAGAAATGGAATACAATGAACAAACGTGTTAGCCAAGTCATCATCCAGTGCTAACCACGCACTCAACATCCTCCCACACAACATCCACCACCCAGTGTTAAACACGCACCAAAAACAGGAGAGCAGTGGTACCGACAGTTTTTTATGAATATCTCGGAAACTATGGCCGACCGACATTTTCATGAAAGGAAAACGTTGTTCGGAATGTTGAGTTCTACAACACATTCAATAATCATCAAAATCGGTAAGGAAGTAGTTCTTCGACAAGTTCACCCAAAAAAACTAACGTATGAGTATCTAATTTTTGTAAAAAAGTATTTACGTTCAGAATTGTATTCTGCAATGTTTTGGCTGATATTCACATTCTCTTGAGGTGAATGAAATTCTATATTTACTATTCGCTGAAAGAAAAAAACAACTGTGGGAATTTGATATCAAGGATAAATTCTACACCGTGGTGGAAAATTTACGATAACAAGCGTGTAACGATTTCATTTTTACTGTAAAAATGTTCGTGGTCGACTATTCGTGCACGGCTATGTGAAATAAAATTTGTATGTAATAATCTACTGCTTTCCATAAAAGACGAAATGAAACATTTGTGAAGCATAGCAAGTAAACACAACGATAATTACTTGAAATAAACAGAATTAATAAACAATTCACAGACAAATTATATTCGATATATCTCGCGCTTTCGACAAATTTCGAACCTCAATTTTTTGAAAAACTGAACTTTATTTGAAAAAATGTCACGTATCCGATTGATACGACAGCTCGTAAGTAATGCCGAGTTTGCTACTATTTGTTGAACTAAATCGTCGGTTTTTTCGATCAATTTCGCAACAATATCAGGTATCTGCTAATTCATTGAAACTACAGTTTGCCATCGCTTACAATCTTTTTAATAATGATATGAATCGTCTTAATAATATGCTTATCTGTTTTACATGACTGACAATGGTCCGAACGCATAGAAGTAAAATAGAAGTTAGAACAACGCAGACAAAACGTGTTGCTTTTATATACATACACTATCGTCCATAAATATCCGGACACGCTACATTGCCGATATTAAAATGTTATTATTCTTCAATGAATAATATCATTTCCGCTGCTATTTATCAAAATTAATAGTTTTCCTTTGACTAATTGTACAATGGTACTAGGGCTCTCTGATTATTAATTTTTCTTTAGCACTCGAGTTTGCAATCCCTTGGACTGTTAAACTAATTCCAACCAAACGCCTGCATCGTCTTATTGCCGTGCTTCTTCGTCGTTACACGATTGATATTCGTCTAAACACCGTAAAAGTACAACAGAAGTTAGAAAAGGGCTACTACAACTTGTATCTTTAATATTACATTCTATATACATATACCTTTTCATTCCGACTTTGATCATAGTACTATATATCGATATTACTTGTTAATAAATATCGCTTACTTCTTTAACAATTTAATATATTCACTTTGTGCGAGATAAAGTTGTAAAAGTCAGTAGATATTTCATATAAGAAACATTTAAAAATATTCTTAAAATACATTTCTACAGATTTGCATCATCGTACAAATGTCTAGATGGGTGTCCTTTCATTCAACATTGCTTACAGTACTTTCATCGATATCATTGCTCAATAAGTTGTATTGGTCCGTAACAATTGAAGATATGTGTTCACTTTTGATAAGACAGAATGATAAAAATCTATAAATGCAGGTATACTCGTAGAACAAATGTCCGTATCTATAGACGAAAGTATATTTTCGAACGAAATAAGGTTCGAAAAAGGATTCCTACAGGACCAGCGAAACAATGAAAATCTACCACATCCCGCCTCATTAATAAGGTATTAAAATTATAAGAAATACAATCGTTAAATTCCGCAAAGAAATTCAGAGAATAAACCCCGAGCAACCAGCGGAACGGATGTACTCGTCCGGCGGAATGCTCGAAAAACGCAGCTGCAAAAGAAAGAGAGAGGGTGAAAAAAAAGAAAATAATATCTTCATAAACTGAGAAAAGTTCCCGGTAGAAGAAAACAGGGAGGAGAGACGTGGATGCAAGGGAAATAGGTAAATTGGAAACGGAAAGACGTGGAACTTGCGTTTAAAGAGAAAATAAAATAGCAAGTGAAGAAGAAAGTACACTGGAAGGGAAGACCGCGGAGATGGTGGAAGAGATGGAGGTGGAGGAGGAGATGGAGGAGGCGGCGGCGGCAGAAGCAGAGAACTCTTCCGCTGATGCATTAACCGCAGCCGGCGTAACGAGTATTATCCGGGACGTGCGGTCGTTCACGAACTTTGAATCAGATTTTAATTAAACGAAATTGCGGAATGATATTTCACGGCCAGTTACGCGGCCAGCAGTAAGTGGGGCCCAAGGCTCCGTCGTCGTGCGCGGGAGATACTCGCACGGCCTACGGGCAAGTCAGGTGTGTGGGTTTGGACGAAATTAAGTTTGATTCCGTTTCTTTAGTGGCAGCTGTACCAGCGGTATCCGTTCGTTCCTTGGTTCGTTCGGCCGAAATAATTTGCACCGGGGATAATTTCACCCCGCGCAATCCCTTCGAAAACTTTTACAGCCGATTCCTTCCGAAGTCGGGATTACGTGATATTTCAATGGCCCGCCCGTAATTGAATCTCTTCCAGCGATGTCTCGACTCGAGTTGAATAAACACCTCGGTAGAGCCGGGGGAAACGATATTCGTAACAATAATCGCTCGTGGCGCTGACACGGCGGGAATCGCTATGATTTTACAGACTAATTGCAGAGGACACGTCTGTCACACGGGTGATATTGACTGACGGGAAGAGGTAATGTGCTTGGAATTTTATTCGGTGTTCCCGTCCTAGGTATGTAGATATATCTCGTGAAGTACGAATAGTTGATTTCGATTCTAGTTATACGTATAGCGTAAACGCACCAACGAATGAACATTTAAGGTATTTAGTAACTATTAAAGTCGAATTTTATATGATAATAATATTAATGCATATTTGGCAACATGATAATTAGATCTTTTAATATCTATATACTTTTTATAATGTATAGATTTAAATTTGCAAATTTGGAAAAATGTACTTAATTAAATTAAAGAAGAAGGATACAGATGTCACCAGTGAATGAACAATATTAAGTAAATGAATATTTCTAACCAATGGCGTGAAAATTGTTTGAATATATAACAATGAATTGAAAAACAAAAAACACTATTCGATCATTTGCTTATTTTAATCACTTAATTTACTTGTTTTTATATATAGAATGTTCTTTCACTGGTATGTGTTCATTTACTGGTGCATCCACTCTATGTACATATACATATTTGTATTGATATTGTCGTTTAATTCTGAACACCAATTTTTCTTCTTAGCAATGTTTCCTAGCTTTCTTTTTACGATATAAATACACTACGTGGCATATTTATAAAACCACCCTAAAATTTTCAGTTCTTGTGTATTAAAAAGTTAAAAGAATAAATTATAGAAGTTTGCAATAGTATCGGAAAACGTGTGAATTTGGCGAAGAACATGCAATCGTGTTTACAAGTGTATTTATTTAGTCCACCACGAGCTCTTATCACGTAACAAATATTAAAGTAATAACAGATTTGCGATTTTCTCCAAAATGAAGTTAAAACAAGTAAATCTCCAAAGGAAAATTTTTTTTCATAGTTTATCGATCCCCTACACCTACGCGCTCCCGAAGTTTCGACGTTTAAATTGGGAACACCCTCTTATATTTTAATAACTCTAAAGGAACCATTCGACCGTACTACATCAAACGTCGGTACGAGGTAGTACGAACGTCAAAGTTTAATCGTAAGAAAGTGTACCGTGTCGTGTAATATGTATAGGTATCGGACATCGGTGTAAAGAAATATTCGAGGTTGTATTTCAATCCGTCGTAGCGGACGCTTTATGTACCCACGTTCTATCCTTCGAGGGACTACGGATGGATAACTGATAGGGGGAAGAAACGCTGGTGACGATACTTTATGGGACCTCGAGTTTTTTTTTTATTGCGCGAGACTTTTAGGACATCTCTTAAGGGAGTACGGTTTGCAGTAATACGAAATACATATACTCGTAGGATACACCGTAAAGGTTCGACATATTGGTACCAAATATGAGCTGCACTTCTTTTATGGTGATAGCCCCGACGCTGTGTTAATCCGTGGGAGGGGTGGAGGGGCAGAGTGAAATTGCGAATGTTTATGGAAGTGGCATTTTTATAGTTCAATTTGTGAAATGGGGATGAAATGGAAATTTATTACCATGCAATACGTCAGCAAATTATCTACGGACCACATTATTCTTCGACGCAGGAAATACAATACCGAGAAACAATGGTTTGTGATTAAACGAAAACAACGCGTACCATATTCGGTAATGTTCAATTTAGTAAACATAATTTCAACATCAATTGATTTGTATGTTATACACGTTGTTTTAATGTTAAGTTTTAATAAACTGTAATACATTAAAATCAAAGTTGTTGCTCCCTTCAGTAAGAAGGTGGGTCCTCGGAGTTGGAGTTTATTTTCAGTCGGCACAATAAGTATAAATACCTACGAAACAGGAACGATCGTCGCATCAACCACGGGTCGTAACAGATACATTGGAATAATTTTTTATGGTACCCGGTAATTTATATTATTTGTTAACCAATTTTTCACATTTTCAAAATACTTCGCGAGCGAATTAATCATTCGTCGACCATATTACCCTAATACTTTTTTAACGTAGAATAATGAAATGATTCGATCAGTTTGACTTCTGAGAGATTCAGTTATAGTTAAGCGGGGGTAAATAGAATACAACAAGATGAAAAATTCAATGAAGACTGAGTAAATGAAACGTGAAATTCTTACTTTATCTTCAACTTTTCCAAACATTTAATAAGAGCAACAAATGTCCGGTGTAATCTGGATTTTTACAAAAATTATTCGAAAAAATCCAAGCTCACCTAAACCAGAGATTGGACACAATTTTATTCGAATAGTACACAAGTGAAAAGCAGTTCGTTTGAACGTTTGAACAGTTAATGAGATTAAATAACTATTTACCAAGTGTTTACTCATTCAAGACGAAGTATTATTTCATAAGAAAAATTGGAATTACCATGTTCAATCGATCAAAAATGGTTATTAAATATTCGTTACTCGAAATTCTTTATCTAGATAATGAATTTATTCATCCCCGATGTAAACATCCAAAGTTTATCGGCGAGTTTATCTGTTAGTTACAGAGAAGAATATAGAAGTGCTTAACGTTGTAAAGAAGTTCCGTCCACAAATAAACCATCGAATTCCAGGCGGGCTCGGTCCGATGCTTCTTAAATATTTCATAAGACTGAACTATTCGGTGGAGAAAATATTTTTCCGGAATCGTCGACCGCGTTATACCCCGGGGCCACGTATTAAAATGCTTTCCCATGAACGGTGGTTTTCGGTCAGTGTAACGCGTTCCACGTACACCATTTACAAAAGGGGTTCTTCCTCCATCCAATCCACGAATTACGGATGGGTGAGTCCACTTGGGTATTAGGGCAATAATCGTATAACAAAGGGATGGTCACCTGATGGTCCTTCCGGCTGGACTACGGTTGCGCTTTGTTAGGAGAAAATTTGTTGAATCTGCTCCCTGGGCTTCGTATAGATTCGCGAAAATGACGCCCATATCAAAATCACCCTACAAATTGTCACCTGCGAGGGATTCGCCCGTCCAAACGAGTCTCGCGCGACTATTCGGTGGCGATTTATTAAAGGAACTCGTGAATTGTTATTTAATATCTTTCGAATATTCTCGTAATTTTTGTGAACGTTCCATGTAGTCGCAGATATATTGGTCGTCATACGAAGTAACTTTTGGAGGTAACGACTTCTGAAAATTTCAGGATACATTTATTCACTTTACATAGAATCTAGTAATAGATTAAGTACGAAATACTTTTTGTATTCTAAGGGATCGTTTTATGTTGAAATACGTTGAAACCCAGTTTCATTAATTTGTACACCATTCACGAATAATCTTAGTTTCAGCTTCTGGAGTACATAATTACTTTCATGTTTATTATTACCGATATTAAAGTGACTTTTAGAATCACAGACAAAGAAAAATTATTGGAAGCTGCGTAAACACGATACCACTGAGCACATTATAATAAAATGAAATTAAGAAATTTTTAGGTGAATAAATAATAAAATGAGAACTTATACAAAAATACAGTTGAGTACAAATGACGAGTTTTTTTTTAAATTTGTTTCATCATCTCAAATATGTATTTCTTAGTTTTTGTTGAATATATCGATAGAAGTATTTCACAGCTGATTAGTTTTTCATGTATTTAATAGCTACACCCTATAGAGTTTTTTTTCAAAATCGTGGTAAAATTAAAAAGGTAGCTAGGGCCAACCAACCAATAATTGACTGCACACCAATGAATGACCATTAGACAAAGAACTGTAAATTATAAATGTAAAATTATTAAATGTTTATAAATGAAGTGTAGTTGCCCTTTTAATATCCCATATTTTTAGTTTAACGTATTGAGCACAGATTAATAAGTACAATTCTTATTAGAAATATTTCAGAAATGTAGCAGTCATTTACTGGGCATTTACACGTTTTGCACTTTATAAGTAGCTAATTTTTTTTAAATTACGATAATAAGTAATTCTTTGTAAAAAATTTCAAGAAAAATAAGTGTAGTTGCAATTTCAACAGCTGTTTTGTTGTTATAAATAAATACATTCAACTATTAATCCCAAAACGTCCGCAAAATTCAACAATTCGGTCATTCACTGAATGGTTTAGTGTCCTACCAGTGACTCTACTCGTCAGGCAAGAGTAAGTATAAAATCAAGAACATTTTGTCCCGTAAATTTCTCATCTCATTTCGGTAACTATTGTCTAGAATTTTGCCATCTCAATTCTACTATCTGCGCTAGGACGACTCCAATTTCACGAAAGATAGAATCAAAGAAGCTTGATATCACCTCCCAAACAGTTACTTGAATTAAAAATTTAATAGAAACTACTGTAAGATTTTGTATTGCACTCTTGTACGGGGTGAGTCATTTAAATCGATTCCCTCGTATATCCTCGGAACCGTTGATGGTATCGAAAAATGTTTCAAGTAAAAGTAGCTGGATTTCGAGGGGTAAAATAATTTCATGAGAGTAGTTGTTTATAATTCGACACGTAGAGGACACATGAAAGACAAACGTGTCTTTTTTTTTTAATGGAATCGTATACTTTTTAATCATTCCACTCAGAGAGACATCTTAATTTCAAAATTACGAAGTATTAAAAGTAATACGATGTTTACCTTCTTAAAGTCGGTGTTCAAAATTATGCCCTAAGCTAATGGTTTTTTGGCATAAATAGCTTAATACGGGAATGAAGAGCAGCATCGATTAATGGATGAAAAAATATATGATTCGGTTTAAAAAAAAAAACAAATTTGACATTCGCATACCCTCTGCATATCCAGCTAAAAAAAGTTACTCACATGAAATTATTTCCCCCTCGAAACTATTCAACTTGTATCTGAAACATTTTTCTGTTATCGTCAACGGTTTCCAAAATATCCGAGGGGATCGATTTAAATAACTCACCCTGTATATGCCATGTATGCATAAATCCACCAAGCACTGATAAGGTATCCTAACCCCTTCACAACAACCCGATACCGTTGCTCCAGTCCTGGCTCCGAGATACTTCGCACTGTCGTCGTACTGACGCTATCGAAGATACGTCATAATGTACTGTCACGAACTAAACAACTGTATTTCGACGACTATCTGAAACAGTTATACATATACTTCTGACGATTATATTCGGAAATTACTGTAAAAATGTTGACAGAGTGGTATGAGTCAATGACAAAGGTCAGAAAAACCTTGAGCTTCCAATAAACTTTGTTGGTATTGATTCATTTCTGATCACAATCGCAGTCAATAAATTGTTATTCTACATAGATCTCTGTTCGATCGTGTATATTACACTTGTTCTGCATAGTATTCATCATAATACCGATATCCCGTCACCAAAAAGACATCACATCCGCGGCCATGAGAGAGGGCATGGTACCAACAAGGTATAGAAGCAGACTTGTCACCTTATGGAACTTGGCGGCTAACCTAATCTGTAGTACCGATACAGTAAAAAGCCTGCGATTGTTGTGACCTCTACGTTGTCAAAACGGTGGGTATTTACACTAAAATGGTAATGGGGAGTCGACGCCTCAGAAAAGTAGGCCACAAGAATACATTGGATGTTAGGTCTACTCCTGTACCTCATCGGTCACTATTAACAGTACCCACGTTATTTCATATTTTTCATCTTTCCCCACACTAATACTTATCCCACGTACAATAGATTGCCCGCGGCGTCACCCAACGAATTGGTCGAAAAGCATTTCTGCACACAGCAACGTAGAAGAAACTAATTCGAATCGACGCGATTACAGAGCTCGCCAGACACCGGAGAGCCTGATCGTTTTCTAGCCATAGACCCCCGATGAGATAGCACGGTAATTGCCACTCTTTCTTCTTCCGGGCTGGGTATCGAGCGAAACGCACAAAGCCCGGCCAAAGTAGGAACTAAATCTTTGTGACTCCATTATTGGATCCTCATACCTTCATAGGAGGGTGGGTGAAGGGAGGTGATAGAGAGAGAGAGAGAGAGAGAGAGAGAGAGAGAGAGAGAGAGAGAGAGAAGGAGAGAGGGTTGGCGGGAAAGGGGGCAGGGGGCGGGTAGTAGCACTGGCCCGATATGAAATCCGGAAAGTGCAGCCCCCTCGGTCGGTGCAACCGGGACCATCGTGCGGTGAAACGGCACCCGGATCGAAAGTTATTACAAATTCCAATCATAAAGCCCAATCGATAAGCCACGAAGCTTCAAAGAAAATTATAAGTTGAGCATCATGGATCCGCGGGATAGGGGTGCTGGGACGGGCGACGGTTCAGGGTTAAAAGGAGGGGGAGGTTTGAGGGGGTGGGGGGTGGTGGCGGGGCAGGTCGTAAAGCCATGAAAGCGCCTCCAACAAGGCGGCATTGCAGGCAGCTTTTAAAGTTAATAAATTCGTCGGCTTGCTTTACTCTTCCAACGGTTTTCCCTTCCGCTTGCTCCCAGCTATCTCTCTCTTTCTCTCTCTCTCACTCTCATACACACACACACACTCTCTCTCTCTCGTCTCTTTCAATCGTGTTTTCCCTGTTTCGATCCTCGATGCCCTCTCTTCTTCTAGCTTTTGTTCCGTCGTGTGTTTTTCTTTGCTTTATTATCAACGACCGGAGGGAGAAAAGATTTAAACTTAGTTTGAACGGTAGAACGAAGTAAACGTATTCAGTAATATCCTATAGCAATAATGAATGAGGTTTATATTTACCGGTATCGGAGGCGACGGCGCGTGCGACCGATCCCGGAACGATTTCAAGTTGACTGGCGGGGGGGGGGGTATTTCGATGTCCCAAGTTTCATCTATTTGTTCGAGTTGCTTGATTTTGATTTTGTATGTAACACGGTATGTCATTCTGTTTGGTAATGCTTGATAATGAATTCACATGATATGAACCTACGATTCGGAGTTAGGACACGAGAGCAATAAATGCCCATCTGCCAGGAACGCTTGTGTAGTAACGGTATCGACAAACCCAAAAATCAACATTTATGAACAAAACGTACATATTAATAACTATAAAATAAAAGGGCTGATTGATACCGGCAGCGCCTGCACGATAATCCGCTCATCTCTTGTTACTAAATTCAAAATGCACGTACACACTACCACGACCGTCGCGTTGAAAGGATTTTCGGGACACACAGTTCTTTCAGATTCGGGAACACGGCGGAAGTCTTTGAGATAGTGGACGGAAAAGATCACAGCGGAGAACTCGACTTTGGGAATATTACCGCGAAGGAGAGACAGGACAGCACGAAATTGCTTGATGAATTCGGCGATAGAATATCTCGGTCTCTGCGAGAGCTCGGTAAAACAAACACGGCGTCCCTTGTAATAAGATGCATGACAGAGACACCGATAACTTACCACCCGTACCGTATGGCCAAAACAGAAAAAACAATTCTTAGGGATATGATAAAAGAATTACTGGACAACCAAATAATTCGGG
>NW_015374020.1:4703397-4782368 GCF_001272555.1 Dufourea novaeangliae | reverse complement strand
GTCGTGTTCGATCCATCGTTTAGCGCTCTGGCGTTCTCGTCTTCGTCGCTCTTTTTATTATTCGGGAACCGGGAATATATAGAGCAGAACGAGGGTGGATAGGAATGTGGCGAAAAGCATCGCGGACAGAACGCGATCCTGAATAGTACGGGATGAACCTGCGGCCGGCTCTTCGGTATCGTTCTTCCCTTCGTCGCGGAGAAGGAGAAGAGCGGAGACGAGACGCGCCAGAGCATCCAGCCCGTACGCGTCCATGTAACCCACGTCCATGATTGCGTCCGCGTCCATTAACACCTCCTGCAACACCAACAACGATACTACTCAGTCCCAGTCTCTACTTTGTCGCTGTTCGATTGTATGTTTCCTCTTTTATATATATATATTTTTTTTATACAAAAACTGCCCCTGTCCTCTTCTCCCTCTTTCGTATAATTCTTCCTTTTTCGAAACGACAACATCCTCGAGTTCAACAATCCGGACTATTTGAAAGATTCGTTTTTCAGAGGAACGATAAACAATGGTCGTTCGTTTTAAGTGTTTCGTCGAGAAAGCGATTGAATTTAGTATTCAGCATTGTTCCAAAGAACACACCATAATCAGAGATATCAGATAGCGGCTGACTTTGGTCCCTTCACAGGACCGATAAACAAACGCGAACAATAGTAAGATTCGACAAAGGATGAACGGGTAATTAAGTCGGGATACGCCGATCGAGGAGATGTTAATTACGAATGGTTTGATCGTGGAGGAACCGATCGGGAGAGAAGACACTCGGTAGACGCGTTCAGAGCGTTCTCCGATGAAGCGACCAGCGACACAAAAGCGAATACGAATCTAGGCGCATGCAACTACAGCTTCTCTGCTCCTCTGCGATTAGTCCTTCCAAATCGATGGAAACGTTTTGGAATGTTGACTGGATCGCACAACCTCGTGACTGAATCGAACTCGGGGACTGACTAGTAGTTGTTGGAAATATCATGGACAAACGTAACCGACGGTGGTCGAAGTATTAGTTACCGACATTGTCGACGGATCTTCGATCACGACGATCGGACGGACGTGCGTTTCATACGTTTCCGCTCGAACCGTACGAGCTACATCATCGACTTATGGCTTCGACCCTTTCGAACCAGCGGCGCGAAATGTATCGAACCGCAACAGAAAAAAATTTGTTGGACAACAGAAAGAAATAACAAAGTAATTTCGTTCGAACACTCGGTATCGCGTATGTTGCGCATGCCGCGTTACTATGAGCGGAGAAACAAGCACAGAGAGTCTCAAAAGAAGGATCAGGAGACTAGGTGTCGGAACGTTAGCTTACCTCATCGACGCCTATTTTCCGACACGCCTCGAGAAAGTTATCGACGTTTCGCCTGCATCTCGCCATTGTCAGTTTGGGCTGCGAATCGAAAGAAATCGATTATACTACTATCGAGATCGAGAAACGAAACAACAAGATATAACGATGCCAACAAATACTTACAACTGCCGGCGAAGGAACGTGAATACTGGCAACCGATCGTGGTCTCACGTGGTTCGCCAAATGACAGAGAACAACACCGTCCGTTAACGCCGGGGCAAGATCTTCCGGCAAAGCCATCTTCAGTCTTGTTTCTATGTGCTGAGAAGAAATTCAAAGTTCAGACGATTCGATGTCGTCCATTTCCCGTTGCCAATAAAAACGAACACTCACGTTTCGGAGCTGCTCGATCAAGTCAGCCTCCTCCTTGGCACGCTCGAATTCCCTTCTCATAGTGAACGAATACTTTTCTGGAACGTTGCTGTTCCACGTGACCGATCGGGGAGATTTCGGACTTCCGCCGTTTCTGCTCGGACTCTTGTTACCTATCGGACATTACGATCGTTAGGTATAAATAAAACGGTAAAACCAGCTATCGTTTTACACATGTCGGACTTTTGATGCTTTCCAATTACCTTCCACGTAACCAACGGCAGTTTTGACTAGTCTAGGAGTGTGTGCAGGACTGGTGCCCGAGGACAGAATGCTCGTCGAGGTTTTGATTGGCGAGTTAGGCTTCTTGTACGGTTGCTCCAGATATTTCCCGTTCTTATTGTTGTACTCGTTATTGCTACCGTTGATGATCGGTGTGTTTTGGTAATTGATCCGCGACGGTGTCACCTTCTGGACTGGTCTTTTGGTAGCGTTCTCCTCGTTAAATATCTGTTTACCAGTCATAGCAATGGCCTCCTTGTTGTTGCCCGAATCCGTCTCGTTGCTTTGCGATTCGTTGCCCGGCGGTGTGATCTGTTCTCGTGGCCTGTACACGCTCGGTCCTTCGCTGGCCCGTTGTTGTCTCAACGCCTCTTTGTACTCTCTGAAAAAATACCAATGTATCGAAGCTTTCGAGTCTGCGGGACCTCGAGTAACGCAAACCCATACCTGTACGTTTGGATGTGATTGAGGGGCCTCTTCTCGTCTCCGTTCAGCAAAGATGTGGCAGAGTTCGCGGTCGAGTTTTGCAAGGGTTGAACGGACTGGGTGTTCGTCGATACTGGTTGGGTTTGGTTCAAGTGAGAGGTTTCAAGGGGACTGTAAAATAACGACGAAGAACACACGCTTTGATAGTTAAAAGCAAAAGCGGCGGCACGAGAGCGTGAGGCTGCGAATAGTCGATATACCGTGACAAGTAAACGCACGGCGTTTTGCGATGCGTAGCGGTTTCTCATCATCGGTTTATTAACGGATCGCTTACCCTGGCGGCGTTATTGACGCGTGATAGAGACCAGAGGTCATCGGTCTTCTGACGTCGGCCCCATTCTCAGAGGTGCTTCTCTCTAGTCTCCTCTTCTCCAGTTGATCGTGTAGTATCATCGCCTGCGGACAACGTTTCATAGAAACAAGGGGGAATGAAGAGATTCGAGGAAAAGGCGATCGCGTCGTGGCATCGGTTGGATGTCGAGCGCAACAATCGCGAGGAACGTCGGCCTCCGGGAGTTCTTTCAATGGGTTAAGGTCATTCAACGGAGGCTTGAACGACGGCCAAACGCGTCTCGAGCAACACTGATATCATTTTGAAGGGGGTCGCGCGCGCGCGCGCGAGTTCTATTCAATCGCTAAATATAGACGTTGTATCATACACGCCACTCCGGAGGAGAACCTCGGAACGTTACAAAATTCTCGTCCGAGCTGGAAACCGTAATCGACGAGTGAGTTCGTCGTATAACCGCTCGTAACCTACCTTGCCAAGCTCATCCTCGAGAGACGTGTGCTCGCCGGGCGAGATGGTGCTAGGTGTCGATGTTCCGCTGCATGATCCGTTCACGGCCACCTCGTGCGGCAGAGTGATCGAAAGCGGCGAACATTCTTGCCGCCACAGCCCTCGAATCTCGCCGTCGTGTACCTGCGCGCAAAAACGTGTCCAGCAGGAGGATAACTACGCGTGAAATCGTCGATCATCGTGTGCGTGGTGGTGCGTTTAGAATACGTTTATTTGCGGTTTTTCTTTTCTACATGTCGTTCGGACGGGACGGAATAGAAAATCGTCCCCTGGACGAGATGAGAGAGAGAGAGAGAGTTTCTACGATGGATCAAGGTTATCTACGGGTGGATCTACGGGTGGATCTACGGTGGTCTGGCCGGCGTAAAACATGCCGTACAGCCGGGAGACGAAGCGCAGAGAGAAGAAGAGGGCAAGAAGAAGGGCGAGGAAACTAACCACGCTGTGGATTTCTTGGGACCAGCGTTTGTCGACGCCGTCGCTGGTGCTGTATCCGCTGTCGACGTTGTGTCGCCTGTGGGACCTCGTGTCCAGGGTCGCGTGACCCCTGACATCCAGAGGTGTTCTCCGACCGCGACCGCCTCTGGCTCTATCGTGTTTCGCCGCCTGTCTCTCCAAATATTTGAAGATGTGCGTTCGCCCGCGAATGCATAGCTGCGAACAGACAAGGAAACCCGAAACGATTGGTAAGTCTCGACGGAAGAACGCTCGTTGATTCGTACCAGGGACTTCTACCGAAACGTAAAACACCGATATTTTCGGTTGTACCTTCTCCCTATATAACCCTATATAAGCCCTACCCTTATAGAAACCGAAAAACTACTGATATTTATTTGAGGTTTGATGGCATAATACCGATATCAAAATCATACCGGTTTAAGTCCCTGGTTCGTACGACTAGACGGGAGGTTTTTCGTTTATTTTTGCTCACCGAGGCAGGCGGCGAGGTTAAAGGATTGTCGGACAGCCGAAAGTCGACCAGGCTCTTCATTTTCCTCATCTCGTTCGGAAGCACGGATATTCGGTTGCCGCTGATATCCAGCTTCACGAGTCTCAGGTACGTCAGTTCTGCGCAAGAATGGTGTTCGTTTACGATCGTATACGTGGCTCGATTACTGGGATACCGTCAAACAGAGAAATCCATCGAATCCTCGACCGATAAAAAAGTACCGGATGGGAAGGCCGCGCGGACGAAAGAAGCTTTAATGCATTAAAGAAACGTTCAGCCGGTTTCCGTTGACGATAGCGCCCGCAAACGGATTCCGATCTTGCGACGGTGTGAGTGAACGCGCAAACGCACTCTATCTTGTTTCAATTTTCCCCTCTCTTTCTCGTTTACGAAAGACGAGACCTTTAAATGTTGTCAGAACGTGGAATACGCATTTCGGATGAATTATCTCTGTTGTACAATCAGCGAAGCTTTAAAAGGGATAAGACGATGAAGCTACCTATAGGCAGGTGCACGAGCATGTTGCTCCTCAAGTCCAAGGACCTAAGACGCGCGAGATCGCCCATCCTGGGAGGCAGATTCGTGATTTCGTTGCAACCAGCATCGAGCTCGGCCAGCGCCGACATTCTGCCCAATTCGTCCGGCAGCGATGCTAATCTATTGTGAGCGACCAGTAACGTTTGAAGCGGTAGCCTGCATATCTCCCGAGGTAGAGACGTCAATTGGTTCCGGCTGTGAACAAAATCGTCGAAGAAACTCGTCAATATTACACCCCGCAACGTGTTCCGTTCGAGAAGTATCGTAGGCATCGTCGTCGAATTCTTCGTGCCATCATACTACAGACCTAAGATCGAGGTAGTTGAGGGACTGGAGCATCGCCACAGTTTCCGGTATTATTCTTATGGCATTGTGGTACAAATGCAGCTTTTCGAGAAACGGAAACTCCGTGACCTCTTCCGGTAACTCGGCGAAACGGTTCTTCGAGAGATCTGTAACAAAGAATACGACAATGATACTCGTCACGTATCGCATTGCGATGGATTCTTAATATTAGTACAGATTCTTCTCGATTATCGTCTGGGTTATTCTACACGATTATTGTCCATTATCCCCACCACTGAAGGTGGGGGCTGTCAAGTGCATAATTTATCCCCTCCTTTTGTTACCATGGCTTGAGCTTTGGCCAAAAAACGAATTTACGAGGGTTTGAAGCATTTCTCCCTACAGAATTATTATCCCGGTGCGGACCTGAGTTCAGGACGATAATCGAAAGGAGTTTGTATACATGTACGCTGTCGATTCCACCATATATTAACTCTTTTAGTATCGTCGCGAACAAACGATAGTTCTCGTCGTTAAGGAAACCCGATTAATTGGGGAACATAGAGTAGGTACGATTCCCGTAGCAACAGCTGTGCTCCGGTTAGGGTAGCCTTCGAGTTCGTTGGGGGTTCTTATGAATGGGGTGCGCGACGGCCACGTGCGTGCAGAGCCTCGAAAAGTTAGAAGAAGGACAAAGGTGGCTCTCAGCTGCTCCCAGCCTCGGACCTCTCCTTTCTGATCAATAACTACCGTCTGTGTGTTTCCTAACAGTTCGAGTCTGGACGGAGTTTCCCTTCGTGCCAACTTTTCGAGTTCCACGCACTACCCCACTCGATCGAACGCGTCGCCGTCGACCGATCCATCGTCTGGTAAAATCGCCGGAGAACATTTTTTCCGAGGCGTGTCGCCGTTGTAAATAATAGCGAAGCTTATCACGTTAATTCAGGGAAACGATGGGAGCGTCCTCTCTCCCGTCTCCACGGTAATTGAATTCCGACTATCCAGTTCACGCGATCGGAACACGGAAATTGCCAATCGATCAACAGAATCCTCCCGTTTCCCTCGAAACACGTTCCGTCGACGGCTCCCCGATGGTGGTTTTATAGCACGACACGACTCAGCATATATATCGAGAAATGACGGCGTTTCCCTTGTGCACGCCTACGCTCCGAATGGGGGCGAATCCGTGGGGTGGATAGTCGAAGCATGGAATCATTGGTACACGGTTGGTCGCATAATCGTCGAGCAAGGGCGTCGGCCTGTTCGTGTTAGCAACGAAGACCCGAATGGTGTAACCCCCTGTGCAGTTTCTATGTCACTGCCGTTGTTTCCATGACAGCAGAAATTACTAGAACTTTCGCTTCGAAGACTCGAACAGAATCTTTCTTCCCTGCGCGAGTAAAAACGCGTTCGAACTTCCGGTGGCGTTCAGCACGAGGCCAGTAAAAAAAACCGTGAAGTTTAATGTCCGCAAACTGTACAGACAGGGTGTCCGAAAATAATTTCGACACCCGGAAATGAGGGGTAAGGTGATTTGAAACAACTTTTTCCTTAGGAAAAATGTTAACAAAGCCTCGGATAACATTTTTGCTAAGGAAAAACTTATTTCAAATTGTCCCAGGAACCTCCCATTTCCAAGAGTCGAAGCTATTTTGGGACACCCTTTATACAGGGTGTTTCAGAAAGGGATCGATGGCCAGTTCCAAGGACCAAGGTCGAGGTCCGGCGGGGGGATCGATACCACGTACACGATAGACGTGGTTGTACACATATTCGCGGGAACCTACACAGGAATTTCGTGCACATAGCGAGATTTCGCGAATACATGGGCGTGGTCCTGGGCGTTAGTGTCGCGCGTTTCGATAAACGGAATGATCACACGGACAGCCGCCGTTCGAACGTGTCGTCGGATCGTTCTTCCGTGCTAATAATGCGAGCCGAGCGGAATACTAAGTCCCGTGAATCGGTGTGTTTGCATTTTTATCGCGCGCTCGGACCCCCCCCTGTGCATACGGGCGCGAGACAATAACGCCCGGAAAGACGACTCGAGCGATTGCGGACGCTCGACCGTGCTGGCGGGAAAATATTTATCTCGTTATTTCTATGTTAATTCTCCAACAATCCGAGGACAGGAAAGGATTGCTACTTTCTGTTCGGCCTGTATCGACCACTGCTTTCATTACCACAGAAAAACAAAAATGTTGCATTCGGTACGACGTCTTTTACGCAAATTTCCACGAGTGGCGAACGAAGGAGCGTGCGATCCTCGCCTCCTGGGCGTGTCACGTCACGAAACGCTGGCTTCAAAAGCGTAAGGGTCAACGGCCAAGCGTAAAAATTGTCTCGAGCGCTAATTCGAGGACGAAGAGTTGGATGCATACCGCCGGGAGAACGGAAAATAGTTTCTGCGACGTTGTGGAAACCTGAACCGCGACATCCACTTCGTGATTGCGAGTTTTGTGGTCAATCTTACGAGTGATAATCGATGTTAGGAGCCGCAATATGCTCGGAGCCTCGACATGGTATAGATGTAAGTAACTTGTTGGGCGAGATGCGGATAAAACGCAGGAGAAAATACTGTAACGACGTTAAGTTATCCTTCCCAGGGTATATATGGGGCTATAAGAGCCGGCATAAGGGCTGCCGTGAAACCGTGGAAACAGAGGGTCGCCCGATCGATAACGCCCCCATAGGAAATATCGTCCGAGGGGGTTGGTCGTGCCGAGAGAGTGCAAGGTGTCCCATGAAACGGCGCCGCACCCTCTCGTCGGGTTCTCCTCGTGGAAAATAAAATCATTCGGGACGAAGCGAGCGGATTACGAGCTAATGATCGGTAACGACGTCGTCGGAACTCTGTTAACGAGCGCCTGAGATCCAAGCGTCCGAAACGAATTCCATTCGAGCCTTCTTGCGTCGGTGAAAAACGCTGAAATATTCAGCGATCAATGTAGAATCCATGGATGACATTTCACCGTTCGTTTTACTGGGAACGTAATCGATATCTCGTTTACGGTTTACCTATGCCATTTCAACTCCGACCGTTATGCCATACTAAAGGAACATAGACGTGTAATACCTAGACCGTCCATTCTGAATGTCTCCCATAGTCAGGCCGTGGTTACAGGGTGGCTAAAACGGTTTTAGCATTTTGGACTTTGCGATGACTAATTATTTTTTATGATGCAGCTAGGCTACTTTGCTCGGTCGCTTTATTTATGAGCGAGTAAGAAGGTTGGTCATCCGACAGTATTATACGTCTGTTAAAAGAAAAACCACCTAAATCGGTGGAATTTGCATCCTGTATCAGCAAAGTTGTTGTTTCCTCCAATATTGCGTGACGTTTAAACCGCGATAAAACTTAGTCGAGGAAACATGTGTACACCAGGATGTTGAGCAGTCCGTGATGCACCACTAGGAAAATTGGATTGGTTCCACGTGCCTCGATCACGCCCTTCGAGCATGACGGAATGAAAACATTCGTCCTGCGGGACGATTCATTCCAAGGACGGGGATGACCGTGGCAACGAAGAATGTATTGTTTCATTTTTGTTCTTTCTTTCCCTTCACAACAGCTGGTTACGTCGCGCGCCGTGGGTTCGCTTCATCGATCAGAACGGAGAACGACGCGCACCTTGCGCGAGGTAATTGACTTTCACCGTCATTCTTGCGCGTCGCGTCGAGAACGTGCGGGAAGAGAATAGGGAGAACGACGAAGAGCGGAGAAGGTAACCAAAAAGGCAAAGTAAGAGGCACGATGGGAGGAAAGCGAAGAGGTTCTGGCAGCGTCCACCGGCTGGAAATGCAACCCCGACGCCCTCGGCCTTGAATCGTCGCCATTACTGTGCGTGTCATTGGCGAAACGATCGCGTCAAAAACGGACAGAGAAAAGCGTGGAGAACGAGCTGAGGGGGTTACGGGAGGGGAGGAGGAAAAGCAAAGAAGAGGAACGGTAGCCAAGCGAGCAAGAAAGAACGCATGCCTCCGCCGCTTTTGTAGGAGACCGCCACCACTTCCGGTGGGCGAGGACGACGCGAGCGCGGACAAGACACGCATACTCGATAGAACTGCGACAGACAGAATGAAAGTCTCGAGGAACGAACGATGAACCGATACGATCGTCACAGATCAAATGAAATTTATCCTTGTATATTCGCTATTATACTTTAATTCCAACGATCGATCTCTAATTCGATCGTTAATTTAAGTCACAATCTACAGACTCCTCTCGATTATCGTCCCGAACTCGGATCCGCGCCGAGACAATAATCGTGTAAGGAGAAATGCTTCAGACCCTCGTGAATTCTTTTTTTGCCCGATGCTTGAACCTCGGCAACAACGTATCGGGGAGAATTATTGTAGAACGACATTACGATATAATACCACTAATAACCACAGGGCAGCCAGGAATCATTTTACCTCGAGGGATTGTTTTTAGACATCTTTCCTCCAACCGTAGAATCCGAACAGTGCGTCCGTCGATCGCTTTCGACGAACAGAACGGATCTACGTCACGGAGCATCTGGAACTCGGTGATTCGATCGACGGTGCGTATAATGTATTAAACGCGCGCTGGGAAACTAGCATGCGAAATAAAGAAGGTGTGTATTGCGGCCCAGCCGGTTACCCATAGTCCAGCCGTCTGTCCGAGGCGAGTCTGCCGAACACAGTGCGTCGCATTGTGCGTGCTGCGTGTTCGAGCGTACCGGTACGCGTGCACGCCTCTTCGCGTACGAGAGCCGTATGCGTGGAATCACGCTCCCGTGAACAAAGGACAAGCTTTTTCCACGACAATTTCACGCTGAACCGTGGTCTCGTCGACTGCTATCGGCGTTGGACCAGTCTCTTGGCGAACCGAGCGTCGTAGTCGCAGGCCTCGTCTTTACTGCGAAGTACCGTTTGGAAGATCGATGTGGAATATCGTTTAACGGGGAATCACACAGACAACGGAACATCGTCGATCAATGAAGCTCCTATACACTTGTACAGAGCATTTTTAGAGTCTGTGGCACCAATTATCGGCGTGCTATTATACGTTTTTACCGGTTCGAGGCATCGATGAAAGCCAGTAAAAACCCGTTTCGCCAGTCGAAAAACGGAGTTCGATGCATTTCCGGCGTCGCTGGCAACGGATCGCTTCAATTCTAACATATTCAGGACGAGGCACCTAAGTTGATCACCTCGAATAACTTCTAAATGTATGGAAAATTATTTCTATTGATGGTATCAAGGGGGACATCATGTGGTGTACAAGACTCCTTTATGAGTGGAGGCGTTTAGGAGATTTTAAGATCAACTTTGTTTGTTTTTTTTAATGGAATGCCTTACGACGGTTCGAAAGAGCATTAATTACTAAGTAAAAAAGTATTAAACATTGTTTGTGATAAAGCTAATAACTAACGAGATATTAAGATAATGTTTGATCATAATGTCACCGAGTGATTCGCGAAGACGACGGTGTTTATCTGATAATGTTTATCAACATGTCGCGCAGTCATACTTCAATGCAGTCGTCTACGATGCCCGTAATAGAATTGCTGATATACGGTGCAATCAGTGCAATAGTAGCTAAGATTGTTTATGTTGAACATTTTAATATTTATCAAGTGTCAAATAGATGCACAAAATGATTGAGCATTTCAAATAATGCTCAATTAATACCCACGTAATATCTGTAGAAACAATTTTCTATACAACGTATAATGTAGAAATTATACGATCAAGTTAGGTCACCCTGTATATTCACCAAGAGTTTTCCGTTTCGTGGCCCCGGAAAATTCATTCGGCGCCGCGTACTCGAGGGTGCACCGAGCCGCCTCGCCGTTTTCAGCGGAACGAGCACGAACACCGCCGAGTTTCCAGGCAGCAGCCGCGACTCCACCTAAATCCTTGACCTAAAAACTAATACCCGAGGTGGAAAAAACCGTGCGGCCTGGAACAAGACGCGAAACGTGCACGGGGTGGAACCAGACGGTCGAGTCTCGCAACGAAACCGCGTGCGCGCGCTCGATAACAAGAGCACGGGCAGGATCGTGTTACACCACCGTGCCGACCGTCGTCGATCCGCTGGAACAGAAGGCTTTTTTTCGCGCGAAGCGTTGCTGTACGATCGAATCACACGCGGTTCGATGTTTCTCCATCACCGGCGACACATGGCGTACGCTTTCCAATTTCATACGAACAGCAACAACACGCGTTAACGTAAGTTAACCCCTTGCCTTGCGATTTTTTTCACGGCTGTACTTTTAAGCATTACTTTATCGTTAATAATTTCCTAGATACAAAAAGTATTTTATTCTTAGGGCAAGTGTGTTATTTACTCTAAATATGAAATATTAATACCAACGAAACAGAATTTCACTTCGACTCAAAGAAAATTAACGGTATACATGTTTATTATAAGGCAAAGGGTTAAACAGCACAACACAAGTTAAACGCTAAATGTTCAGGGGTGCGCGATTCGTTTGTCGAGACGAACGGGAAAACCGTCGAGACGGAAACGCATCGGGACACCCGGGCTGCACACCTATAGGGTATATATATACTCGACAAAAAAAAAATTCACGGAGTTTCGCGATGGCTGCGAAGGGCCAAGCTTGATCGCACCTCGGATCCCTTTGTTCGTAACCACGCTGCGTAACCGCAAAACAAAGCCCTGAATACGGTCCGTCGTTGCTCCCCGAGAGACTAGACCGAAGAACATACTCTTCCTGGCTCGACATACCTATTGTTCGATGTCATCGTCGACGAATCGATGACACTTTTCCCAACCATTCATCTATCGCTCGCTGAATGTCGCGCCGCGACGTCTTTGGGATCTACAGACTTCTCTCGATTATTGTCCGGCTTGTACTACACGATTATTGTCCAGGCGTTACCCCCACCACTAGGGGAGGGGGGCGTGGAACCTATCAAGCGCATACTTTGTTGCCGAGGTTCGGGCTTCAGACTAAAAAAAAACGAATTTACGAGGGTCTGAAGCATTTCCCCCTATAAGATTATTGTCCCGGCGCGGACTCGAGTTCGGGACGATAATCGAGAGGAGTCTGTAATGAAAGTTTCGGCGACGCTCGGAAGAATCTCGTCAGATTACTCTCGCTAACGATGAGTCGGATAATTTAGCCCTAGCTAACGAGGACTACAAGAAACCCGCTGGCTCGTAGATTTGTTTCCACGCGAATTGTTCGCGGGCTGTTCCTCCCGGTATATCTCCTAATTGAAGCCGCTACACGAAGCCGGTTGGATACAGATTCGGTTAGCCTTAATCGCGTAGCGGCCTACTAATTACCCTCGCTAGCGATTCCCTTGCACCGAACGACATCCTCGTAGAGCGAGACAGGGAGACAGAGAGGTACAGAGAATCTGCTGAGGGTGATGATTAAAATTTCTATTTGCCATCGATGTGGATCAGTTTTAATTTTACTCCGAAATTATTATAATAGCCGTTTTTACGGTAAACTTCTCTGGTCTTTGGTATGCGTATATTATGTACAGTGGGTAATCAAGGTATTCGCACATCCTTTAAAACGGAATAACTTTTTCAAAATTGGTCCAAGTCACTTGGAATCTTTTGTGAAGTTCGGAATATTAGTTTACTGAATGATGGGTAAAAAAAGTAAACTACTGTTCCTAGTTTTGGAAAAAATAATATCCAAGTACTATTAAAGGTTCACACCTAATATTTATATTTCGCACAAGGCAATAAAATGTACAAAATGACATTTTCTTCGGACACGACAGGTGTCATACCTACGAACGGGTATGCACGTTCGCGCCTGATGGTCACACGAGGAGAAATTCATAGAACCAGCTGTCTGCCGCACGTTCGGGCGAAAAGCGTTTACGATCGAATCGGTAGGCAAAGTGGCTTTGATCTTTCTTTGAACGTTACATACTTTTCGGATTACCGCGTGTGGTTAGGGTAGCTGCTCGCTGCACTCAATTCTACACTAGTCCCGCCCTCTCGAGCTCTTTTTTCCTTTCTTTCTCTCTCGCGCTTTCAACGGAGAACCCGATGCATTAGTGAAATCGAAAAGATTAAAGGACTCGGAAAACGGTGGACTAGCTCTCACGGTTGGCTGCGTCCCCGCTAGCGAATATAAAATAGCCACGAAAGAACCTTGTGATTCGAGTAAACGAGCAACGACGGATTAGGGTGGCGGGTAGCAGAGTCGGGTTTGCGCGACAGAGATGAGAGTGCCCGATCGTTTCGAGTCGATCCAAAGGTTCGCTGGTTAGAAAAGGGACCCGTCGAGGCTACGATGGAACGCAGAGGAAACGCAGCCAGCCAGAGCGGTGACACGCGAACAAAGTAAAAAAAAAAAAAAAAAAAAAAAAAAAAATTCCACTTGTCTAGTGGCGCAGACAGAAAGTGTCGGCGCGGACGAGTCGTACAAATGCTGCCGGGCATCATTCGCGCTGAGGAATATTATTCCGTCGAAACGGTTGGTTGTTGCTCGACGCTAACGGTTGTGATTTCCAGCCAGACACATTTCTATGTTTTCGCGACGAACGAACGACGGTAGTAAACGCTTGGACTTCGGTTAATGTGGGACAAACGAGAAATGGGCTTTGAACGTAGGAAAAATTTAGCGCGAGCGAAGCGTGTCATTTTCATTAAGCGACACGACCGGAGGTGGGTTTCGTCACTGTTTAGTCACTGGTCCATGCACTCGTTCGCTTTACCGAAGGCTCCCGTCATACGACAAAACGAATTCTAGACAAAGGACAATCGTTTATGTTTCCTTGGAGAATCAAGGAAACGAATGACAAATATCGCAGTGTCTTTGGTCGAGTAATTGTCGTACCGATACCAACGTAAACCACGCTTAATCGTCTCGAATCGACGGTACGACTAGTCTTGCAACGATCCCAGAATAACTTAATTACATTCGTTCGCCGTCTATGAAGCTGACTCGAACGAGGCAACAGCACAAACCATAACAGTATTTCTTACTAGTCGATCGCGATTCGATACACGCGCGACGTGTGCACGGACTGCAAATCGGATTACCTGGAACAATAATTAGCCACCGCTGTTTTTTTTTTTTTTTACTTGGCTCGATTGCTGATTAACCCCTTGCCCTACGATTTTCTAGACGTCTGCAGACTCCAGGATTACATTGTTGTCGATATTTTCCCAAAAACGAAAGGAATTCTGTACATATCGCAACTGTATTTTTACTGTAAAAGTTAAATATTAATGCCAGCAACGTGGCATTTCACTTCGACTCAAAGAAAACCGAATAATATTCTTCTGTGTCGAATCGATTTTGAAATCGTCCACACGAGTCTGACTCGATGTTGTAGGGCAAGGGATTAAGCAGAAACAAGGAAGCAACCCTCAGAAGAGTTCCATGATCATCTTTAGTCGTATAAGAAGAGACTCAAGGGTGGCTATCCATCCCCTCGAATTTATCAAGAACGTGATCGTCGTACAAAAAACATCATCGATCCCGTAGCTATCAAAAGGTTCATAAAACAGTGCGACGATAAAGCACCATCGTTCAGCTCACCGAAATGCGTTATAATAGATGGATAACTATTTCTTTGGTTCTTACGTCCACGTGCCAAGAACGGGCGCTTCGAAGAAAGACACGCTCTTCGTATCTGCAATGCGGCTGGAATTTATCGACGAATAAGACGCGACTCAAGCCAGTCGCGCCAAGTTAAGCCCGTCGGTCGATCGACACGCCGCTTATCGTCCTTTTTACATCGAGACGGAGTTAAACGTTCTACCGAGTTTACAACCGTTTCGTCGTACCAAAAGGTCGTTCCAAGTCTACGCGACGTTTCTGCCGTAAAACAGGAGAGAATTTCACGAAACAAAACCCGTACGTTCGATTCAAAGGCTAGAGAAGTTAACTACCGACTAATCTTTCAGTTTTTTGTTTTTCACTGGGTGTTACAATCGGGATACCATGGTATTTAGAAGTCACCAACGCGGAACAGACCAAACGCGTTTCTCATCTTCTATTCGAGTGGAGCTGAAGAGGAATCATTTCCCAAATTTGATATTCTATCGATCTATGATACAAAAAGTAGGCCATTCCGTTGAAAAAACAGCAAGGTGACTTTGAAATCTCTGAAATGCCTTCACCTACAAAACAAGCATACCTTATAATATCTTATATTATAAGCATAATATAAGATGTGTCTCTTGATGTCATTTAAGTTCCACACCTAAAAATGTTCAATAAACTGTACCGTTGAGTATTATTCGAGGTGATCAAATTAGCCGAGACACCCTGTATACCGTTCCCTAATATCGTGCTCCCTTGTATCGCGGACCTTGTTTGCACAGTCATCGCCAGTGTTCACCCCCATGACGCGTTCTGCCACGGCGGATACACACGCGAGGATCGAAATGTCTTTATCGCGAGTTAGCCAACTTTTTTTCGTCCGTTTCTAGTCTGACCTAGTTCGTGAACTCGCGAAATAGAACGCTGGCAAACCCGGATCGACTCGATTCCAAAGATCGTGACCGTGAAATACACTCTCGAATTTCAGCAGCTAGCTAAGAATCGACGAACGATCTCCAGACACGGTTTCTGGCCCCGATCGAAATGGAAAAATTTACGGTGGGCTCGCGAGACAGCTAGGACGGCCCTGTAATACAGCTAATTATAACTCGGTAACGAAACACCATCGCGTTTGCCTTGCAGTCGCGATACGCGTGAAAACTGGCAACTGCAAACAGATACAAAGGGCCCGAGAAAATGGTGGATTTTCAAAGGAACCGCCTCGCTGCTGCCATTTTCCGCGCGACTACTTTCACCACCGCCCTTCTTTCTTGGCTCCGTGAAATATCCGCCGACTCTTCGGCCGCGTTAATTAGAGCCCGGTGCTTTGGCCGAAGTGTTTAATTAAAGTCTCCTTCGAACGAGTGGTGCTAGACGGATGTTCTTGCGATACCGTACGAGACGTGATCGATTTGCCGATCGACCGACGACGAAGAACCTTTTCAAAGAGACTCGCAGAAATGTATTTACTCTGAGCGAAACGGCCAACGAACGAGTTTGAACGTTCGACTGTGGGTTGTGTTGGTGGCGGGTAGGCGAAAAACAAACAGGGCGTAGCTCGGGGGCACGCGAGATACGAGACACGCCGTTATCGGAAACATTCATCGCGTACTCTCGAAGCGTGTGCGATATGATCGGTCGGTGTGTACACGCGCTCGCGATACGGCAACAGTATTATCATACAAAAACCGATCGGGTGCAACAAATTGTCGACTGTTTTGACGCGAATCTCTTCGTCATTCCCATGTAACATCCATCAAACGGAAAGCAGAATTAACATGCTGCAATCGTTAGAAAAATTCGAAATCGCGTTTCCCAAATAGGGACAGTAATCTTGCGAAATGGAGTATCGGTGACGCTTTATTTACGACTGTCTGCTTTATAAACACGACGGCTGAAGAGTCGAAACTTTCGAATTCCTTTTGATGAAACGGAATCGTGAACGCCAGCCAATCATTCGCGAGCTTTCACAAAGTCGAGGCTTTGGACTTTCCTACCCTTGGATGATCGGCGTGCACAGTCGAGTAGAAACTTCATCTTCGAGGAGTGCTCCTTTGGCAGAAAGACAAGAGCGCGAGATAAGCGGACACAACGGCGGCGGCGCTATGGCGAAGCGAACGATGTAACGCGCGTTATGGAGTATCGACCTGTTGGCACCCCTGCCTGCGTTTGCAGCTGCGACGGTATCTCTATCTTTAGCTCGGCCCGTGCCTTCTTCCCATCGCTCGGGACTCTCCCATACCCATGGGTGGCAGGGCTCCCCTTGTGGTATTTCTTTGCTCTCGTAAACGCACGCAGCACGCGCGTACTTCGCTTCCTCCCCCGTGAAAGTACGCTACCCCTCCCCATCCGTCGACGAACGATGTGTATCGCAGCAACTCGACCAACCGAGAAAAAGTTCAACGAATATCTCCGTGTGCGTTGCCGGTTCGATGGATAGATTCCTCTCCGATCTGGGGCAACATACATCTCCCGGTGAAACGAAAGGGCTGAGAGAAACGCTCTTTGAAAAAGCCCCGCCGCGGGCTCTCATCTCGGGGCAGGGAACTATTAAGCCGTAAGCCGCTTATTCCGCTTTAATACAGTCATTTTCACCTGACCTCGACGGGTTTCTCGTTTCGGTGGATTAATTGGAATCTTCGAGGAGAAGTCGAATGCCACCGCGGCCCACCTTCGTGACTGGATCGGCCTCGAGCGATTCGGAAGGAAAACGCTTTCGATTTGCTCGACCGGTTCCCACCGGGAGACACCTGTCGCGAACCTCGACCACGATCGAGAGAAGATGAGGAACGAGGAGCAACCAAAGGGACAGAGAGAGAACGAAATATGCGAACCGGTAAGAGAGACGATGAACGAAGGCATGATTGCACCGTTCGAATGCAGTTGTCCGAATTCCTTCTTTCTTCTCGTTAATCACGCAAGCACACACCTGCTCCGACCGCGAGGCGAAATTTACGAAATTATTGCGTGACAATAAGTTCTGTTCTCGCGACGTACATACTTTCAGGCGAACGGGCGTTTCCTCTTGTACTTCGATCTAATCGGAATCTAAAGAGAAATTCACCACGGGTCGAATAGCTCGAGAAATTTTTGTTCGTGCCGGGAACGCTAATTCGAAAAGTACACGCAAACTAACGGATCTCCAAGGACTTGCACACGATCCAATCGCTGGACCGGAATGCATAAGAGGGGACGAGGGTTAGGAAGCAGAGAAAAAGAATCTCTCACCCTCGTTCTCTCTCTCACACAGCTTCCTCGAAGAAAGCGCGCAGTACACCGTGACATAATCGATAAGAAGCTTTTTCCGTTGCGAGAGGCAAATCAGAATAGATATGTGCGCTGTTTACCGTCCCCATTTCGTTCCCATTTCGGTTTCCAAGTTTCCTTCGACGGTCTTTCAAACAAGAGTAATTAATAAATTGCCGGTGAATCAGCTTCGGGGAAACAATTTGTTCATATTTGTAATCGTCTCGATAGGTTCCTCTGTGTCCCCGTTCGTTCTCCGCCCATCGAGCCAATTTCCTTTCTCTGTGTTTTCTTCTGTTGCGCTCGTATAGCGTGTCCGTATTCGTATGTACCCACATAATGTGGTCCACACAATGGTCGGGATTTTTCTGCTCGTTGCACGCCGACATATAGAACCCACGAGTTTCTCCGGTGAATGGAGACAGGGGACCGTGCGTTCGCGAAACTCGCGCGGAACTCTGGGTTGCAAAGCCTGACGCCGAGTTCGGAGCCAAGCAGCCGCGTAATTTTCGTTCTCGGCATTCTCGTCGTAGTCGGCCATCGTTTATTTGGACGCACGATGGACAGTCGAACAACGTGAACGGTTCACGATCCCTCGATGCGCTACAAACTGACCTGGGGGGTTCCGTAATGAAGTTACAGGTCCCCTTCTGTCATCGTCGAATCTCGCAAGAAGGCCACGATGAAACTGTAACAGGCACAGGAGTTCCCTTTCGCCGAGCCGACGATCATCCCTCGGGTATCGAGGGGCCTCGATCGAAATTGCCTCGTCCCCTTCGTTCGACGGAAGAATCGCCATCGAAAATCGATAAGCCAACCTCGATGAAAAACCGTGGCCACGATGAAACGTCGCGATAATTATTTGTTCCCCTGTGCCATGGGAGTAATCACGATATCCCTCGTCGTGATTAAGATTCACGTGAACCAACACAAATATTTCCTCCGCAAAGAACCAGCGGCGAGCTTTCGGTGATTGAAAATTTCTGCCTCGAGGAACATATCGATGTTACGAAAGCCGCTTTTGCAATTTTCGACCTGTATTCCTCCGTGGGAAATGAGATCCTTGGTGAACCAGCCGATTTGCTTGCTGTAAACATCGATAACAGAAAATCGATCGGTATTCCAGATCGCGAAAAATACAACCGATTCCAAGTGACGACGTGTCGAGTGGCTCTGTTTGAATTTTTTTTTTTTATATATACTAGTGTTACTAGTATTGCACTTTCAATCGCCGTTGAGTCATGATCGTCGATAGTAACGGAAAATATTTGCGATGCTCGCGAACGTATATATGTCCAAGCTCGGATAAGCGATATCGCGTGTGGTCGATGGGGACAAGATAACTTGGCTTCGAAATGTGCAACGCTTCTCAACAGGCTGTCGTTCGTCACTATAAGAATCGAATCACAGAAGATACGAATCTTGATACATTACCAGAATGTGAGGGGCAATCTTTGAATGCTTTGCCCGATTATTCACAACAATAAACGCCTACGCTCTGTTTACGTAAACGTTCTGTAAATTCCTTTCTGTCAATTTTGTTCGGACCAATTTTCAAGCAGCAGATTCGTCGTTCATGGTTATCAGCACATGACAAAAGTATTGACAATCTGAAAAGTCCTAGCGGTCTTGCGCTTCTGCGCACGTAATTCCTTCCTCTTGCCCGTATCACCAGCAACTGTCGAACACACGAGTTATCTTAGCAACAGGAAACACACCGGGCGTGTCAAGATAACGTTGCCCCGGGATGAGAGTCTCTGGTTATGCAAAACGAATTACATGCTCTCTGTATGCCGCGGTCTTCTAGTCGGCTGCTCCTATAAAAGGGAAACCGAGATACAAGGGACATCCCGTGGAAAAAGTACGATACGATGCGACGTTATTAATAGCACGATGCAAATGGTGTTTTGAACCAGATACCTTTCCTGTCGTGTAAATTGAGTATAGGTATGCATGAGATCAACAACCTGCGCTTGACACGGGGTACCCCTGCATTGTATGCATACGGTGGCGTGGTCGAAATATACTATTTATGTTATTTCAGCTCGTGTATTTCTACGTGAACTGACGAAATTAGACTGTACACTCGTGTATTAAAGTACATAACATTTAATTCCACTTTTTCCATTCAGTGGATCCACGTTCGCATGTTTCATCCTTACCGGCCGAGGGCTAATAACAGGTATACAATAAATCGTGACCACGGAGCATTGCACCATAAATATACAGATGCGCTCGAATTATGTAACGCTTAAAGTTTCCCGATGGACGTTGTGCCAACGATCAACGAGCGCATTCTTTTGACGATCCTACACGTTTCCGAAACAGTACACTTTCTCTATTCACCCGTTCGTTTGTTTTCTTATGCGTATTGTCAAGACAACACAATGGACATTCGATTGTTTCGAGTCCGATTTGCGGTGCTGAATAACGCCAAACGAATAATCGAGTACTGCACGATGGTATTTAATAGGGATGAATGAAGTACACAGCTGTAATCCGAGTAACAATGAACGCTACATACACACACAAACACACGCGGCATAGCATTCGGCGCCGCATACTTGCATGGACGTGACATAAACACAAATATTCGAGGTTAACCCTGAAGAAATTACCGAATAGTTATTGCAATGGATACGTCATAGTCGGAATAGAATGTATGCAGGTGTTCCTCCACTCTTTTTAGTCACGGCAAATACTCGCAAGATTAGGAGAAACAAAAAAGAATTACATTCGAACAGGTTTTTATGGGAGAGTATAGAATAACGTAGATTCGAAAACTTTTGCTAATATATTTCCCGCCCTGATAATCACCACTCGTACCGTTTACTGAATTTTTTTTCTAATAGATTTCACAATTAAGCAGGAAACATTTAAGTTACGAACTTGGGTGACTCACCGGCAAAAACCGTATCCTGGAGGTTGTACTTGCTAGAGCCAGTTTTCCCGACTTTCGGAAAGTCCTTAAGCTTCCGACCGCTGAGCTTCAGCTCGCCGCTCAAGTGTGCTTCCTCCAGGATCCTCTCAAGGCTTCTGGTGAGCTGCTTTTGTATGTGGCCGCTCATGTTTGACGCGACCATCGCCATATTACATTTTTCGGGCACGTACACGCGGAAACACGGCAATGAGTAATCTTCCTGGTGTACCGCACGTCTTTTCGACAAGGTAAGAGTGTCTTCATAAAACAAACTGAACACCCGTCGACCAACCGTTCCCGATACTCGCTGCTGCGCTACTGAATTCCAGCTTTGGTAGAACGTGCATCGGCACATTCGATTGCAGCGCCACCAACCAAACGCCATTTTGAAATCAATCGATGTTCGAGATTCATATTCGAGAATCGCTAGCAGAATCGAATTTTCAAATTTGCTCAATTAAGAGTCACTAAAGTGTTTTCCCTTCCCGAGTCACGTTTTACGTTCGGATTCGATTCGGTTTTAAATCCGCTTCTGTGTTGTGTGTCGGTTCCGTGCAAATGGGCATTATATATGTTATTATTTACTATTGATGATTGGTAGACTCAGTGGAGAAGAATTAAGGATGATCAAACAACCTAACCCACATAACACTCAACAGAAGTATAGGCGTACGTTGTTTGGCGAAAAAGGTAGGAAATTTTAAGAAGATATGTCTATTTGTAATAAAAAAAATACTATTAATGAAATCACATTAATCTTTTGTCTATATTTCGGTTACTTTCTTAATGAACGGAGATCCAGCTCCGGATCAAAATGAATTTAATTTATATTGCGTTTTTTAACGTGTATCACAATCGTACCTATATTTTCAACTTACATTCGGTTATTTCTATTCATATACATCATGTATCATACAAAGTTGTATTAACTCCTACTGTATCGCGAACGTGTATTTTCCTTAATTTCTTTTTTTCTGTACATTGGTATCTGTATTTTGAGACATTTGATAGTCTTTTATCAATCGTTCTTCTATGGCTGGCGTACAGGGACTGTATCTTGCGTATTCCATAGTGTACTCTCCTTTCCCTTGGGTGGAAGATCTTAGGGTTCCGACATAACCGAACATCTCATTCAACGGAACTTCTGCGGTTAAAACAAACCATCCATCGGAAGCATCCATACTAGATATGATACCGTTTCGTCTTGTCATGTGGGTTAAGATTACGCCCTACATTGATAACATTATACAAATTAATATTATCGATTATTAACGATGCTATCGGGAAAAAAGGACTGTTCTCACTTGAAACTCCATTGGAGCAGTCACGTCTACAGTCATAATCGGTTCTAAAATTTGCCACGATGCCTTTTCGTACATTTCTCGCATTGCACCTTGCGCTGCTAGAAAGAATGCTAGGTCCGAAGAATCGACACAGTGGTTCATACCGTCAAGTAATCTGAATTTAACGCCCGCTAGTCTGTTTCCAATGAGAGGTCCCTTTTCGCACATGAATCTGAACCCTCTTTCTATACTCGGAACGAATTGTTTAGGAACATTCATTCCTACCGTTTCATCCTTGAACAACACGCTAGTATTCTGGTGCGGTGGAAGAGGCTGAAACGTTACACCTCTGTGAAATAAATTATAATTCGTATGGAAAAAAAATAATCTGAAGCGATAAAAGTCTGTACCTCTAGAACACCAATTACTCGGCCAAACTGGCCAGCTCCTCCCGACTGTTTCTTATGAAGATAATCGAATTCGCAAGGCTCACGCAATGTTTCGCGAAAGGAGACCTTCGGTTTTCCAAGAATAATAGGGCAATTGTATTCCCGTTCCAGTCTTTGCCCGTAAATTTCTAAATGTAATTCTCCCATGCCAGAAACGATAGTTTCCTAAACCATATCGTATATCATGGAACGGTTGTGTCCGTAAAACTGTGTTAATATGTATATATTCTAGATCTTTAAATCATTACCTTGTTGTCTGTGTCATAGTGTAATCTGAATGTCGGATCTTCTTTAGTGAATCGTGCGATACCTTTTGAGAATGTTTCTCTATCTTTTGAATGTTTTGGTTGAATGGACATTGATACTACAGGATCAGGTACATAAATAGATTCCATTGATAGGTCTGAATTAGGAATATTGACAAATGTATCGCCTGACGCGCAGTCTATACCAAACACAGCAAAAATGTCTCCGGCATAAACTTCGGTTACATCTTCCATTTGATTCGAGTGAAGTCGTACTAACCTTTGCACACGAACCTACGAAATCGTATATTAGAAAAATATAAAATAAAACGTACTACCGATTAAAAGCTATCAAATCATTAACAAGCACACCTTTTTCCTTGTTCTTGTATTGTATATATTGTCTGCTTTTTTCAACATTCCTTGATAACAACGGAAATATGTTAGTTGTCCAAATTTGCCAGCTTCTAATTTAAATGCTAACCCAAGAAATGGATGATTATCGCTTCTTTCAGGACTTAAAGGTACTTTAATAGTCTCTTTCCTGTACA
This sequence comes from Dufourea novaeangliae, assembly GCF_001272555.1. NCBI lineage: Eukaryota > Metazoa > Arthropoda > Insecta > Hymenoptera > Halictidae > Dufourea > Dufourea novaeangliae. Next base: position 4,759,146 of record NW_015374020.1, on the reverse strand, counting down.
AGTTAAAGAATACTTTAAAAAAAAAAAATAAAAACAGATTAACACGTTCGCTGTCAGTATGAATAGGGCGTATAAACATTCGTAGTGCGAGTGGTTCCGGTCGGAGCCGCCGACAGCGAATTTGTTAAAAGAACATATCAAGTATATGACAGATAAATACTCATTCTCTTTAAGTGCATAGTTTTGAACTTCACCAGGATTTGGTAAATATTCCAGTACTGCATCCAATAGTGGTTGAACACCCTTATTCTTTAATGCAGACCCAAGTAGAACAGGTGTAAAAGTCCTTTGTAAACAACATCTACTGATAGCCTTTTTAATATCTTCTTCCTTAATTGGTATTTCATTTAAATACATTTCTGCTACCTTATCGTCAACATTACTTAAGTGTTCAATTAATTGTTGTTTAGCATCTTGTGCCTCTAGATACAATAAGGTATACATATAACTTTATTGCAATGGTGTAATACTCATTGTATAATTGTATCTATCTAAGTGTACCTGATCTCATATTTGATGGAATTTCATCTTCTCTATTCACTTCACCATAATCTCCTTCAAAGTATATAGCTTTTTGTAAAATAAGATCTATTATTCCTTTATGGTTACTCTCTAAACCAATAGGTAATTGTAGAAATGCAGCATTATGGTGCAGTTTGGTACGTAGAAGTTCTAAGACTCTTTTGTGATTTGCACCCATCCTATCTAGTTTATTGATAAATGCTAGGCAAGGTACATTGTACCTTTTCATTTGTCTATTTACAGTCATTGTTTGGGATTGAACACCACCAACTCCACACAATACAAGTATAGCTCCATCTAAAACACGCAGAGCTCTTTCTACTTCAACTGTGAAATCCACATGGCCTGGGGTATCGATGATATTAATGTTGTGATTCTTCCATAATGTGTATGTTGCTGCTGATTGAATGGTAATGCCTCTTTGTCTTTCTAATTCCATACTGTCCATTGTTGCTCCAACATTGTCTTTACCTCTCACCTTTTATATTTTACAAAATGTAATATATAGAAACAAACTTTATATGTACCAGTTTAATGAAAATCGTCTTTTGCTTACCTCGTGCATTTGAGAGATTCTTCCTGTATAAAATAATATACGTTCTGTCAACGTAGTTTTTCCAGAATCAATATGGGCGGAAATACCGATATTTCGAATTTTCTCCAATGGTTTATGTTCCGAAAACTTCGTATACGATGATAAAAATCTTAAATTCTGTTGCAAATATAGAACAAACGATGCAAAGTACTATCATGTAATATTACTTGATTTAATTTAATAACTTGTTTGTAACCTAAATTCTATAGAAGGTTAGATTTTTTACCTTAAAAACGTGCGATGGCACGGATGACAATGTGGTTAATGTATTGTTATGTCTTAAAACTCTTACAATGGACATGATGACTGCTTGTAATAACTCTTTTTTTTTTAATATTTTGATATTATTCAAATCACCTCTTGCTTTGTTTCACAATACGTACACCGCCACACACCACCACGAATAAAATAATTGTTTATCGAGTGTTTACCGAGTGTTACCGAGTCTACTACCCCCCGTTTGCCTTCCAGGAAACATTCCTAAAAAAATATTTCCGTCTATGCCACTTGATGCCACTGACTGTAACGCATATTATAGTGCCAGTAAAGAACTTGTTCAAATTTCAAAATTATAGTCTATATATACAAATTGTTTTTATGTTTATAATTCACCACGGTTTTACCGCTGTGTTGCAATTCAAAAGATAGAAAAGTCTTTAATTCGAACTATAGTTCAAAGTAAATAGAATATTATGAAAGTGGTAGTGTCCATTAAATTGTAAACAAATAGCGCTATAAGATACTTCTTTTGTAACCGTTGTTATAAGGTATAATTAAGTATATTTACTTTCTTGAAAAATACAGAATGATAGTATGAAAGCATAAAAGAAAGTAACGAATAGATATTTTGCATATTATTTATTCATCCTTATCAGTTTTAAATGAAACTTTTCATGAACAAAACGTAAATTCTTTAATCAATTTCTAAATTCGAATTATAGTAAAGAAGATTTACGATTTTCCGTGCTGAGATTCACATATCCTCATCACAGTTAATCACAGTATATCATAAGCATAAGCAATAGATGGGAATGATATTTTCTTTATCTTTTAGGAGGCAGGAATAGGGAGATTATTTCGTTTGACGGTGTACACGAACTTCATTAGAACCAATTAGAACTTGGTGAACGTACATGTCCTTAGCATTCATAAAATAGAAAAGAAATGGGCCTAGAGAAAAATTGTTTATTGTGTATCACATAATTATATATATCATTGTTTTCTTCACGATATATTGAATTCTACCTTAATATAAAATAGGGCGTATTGTGAACGTAAGAATTTTATAATTTCAACAAAATAAAACATAACAAGCTTATGCAACTTACATGTCAAACTACTTTTATGCTACTAATATTTACATTGAGCTTACAGCGCCAGGAAGTACAAATATTACGAAACTTAAACAATTATACTTTGTGCTCGAGTGTAAAATTTATTTTCACACCTTATTTATAATCATAATGAGTATTGTATACAATGCACACCTTACTATATTATTGATAATATATGTGCATTTGCTCTGAAAAACTTATTAAGTATCAAAATGCATTTGAAAAATGATAATCTATGAAAAGTATAAATCAGTACAAATTGTATCTTAACAATTTTAATAATTGTTTTCTAGGCTCAAGAAGAAAGTAATAATATGTTAAGAATAGTCACAGTAATTTATGTTTTGATGAAAATCAACACTGATTGTCATTGATCAATCATTTATAATTCATTAAACCATGAACATTCAATTTAAACACGTACAGACAATGAGAGTCATGACTTACACTCATTATATTTATTAAAATATGTTTCTAATAAATTCTGTGCTACTTGCTTGAACATATAAAACACTAATATTGACACTGGTATAATATTTATAATAGCTTTTTAATTATGCGGGATAAACGTAGTTCTTTTAAGTATGTCCTGATTTCAAATCAAAAGATTCTACAAGTACAAAATATACTTGCAAGGGTTAAATAATTAGCATAATTTTTTTAATACCCCATTCGACACTTTAATGATATTTGAGTATATTCTGCTTTCTTGTATTCCATTTTTCCTTTCATTTGTTTCAATACTTGAGTGTTGATAATGAATTTTCATGAAGAGTATAAAATCTGTTTCGTTCTCATACAATTTCTTTTCTGTACATACATATATTTATGCAGAAGTTACGCTTTCTTTCATTATCCTTATAGTTAAAGACTTTTACAAATACATTAATATTACATCTGATTAAAAGCAAGTAACGTTTTTGGTACTAAGTTTAGTTGGCGAATGTTTTTCGTCGTTGTCGCCGAAATCCATACCGAATGGTACAGAATTCCAAAGGGCTTTATCGCTACGGTCATCTTCTTCGCTTAAAATATTGCACATCATTCGATCATCGTAAAGAGAAAATCTTGCGGTTGATTGTCCACGACCACGAACTTTTCTTACAGAGGGTGGCAAATCCCCTGGTGTTTTTATTCTCATATGTGGATCTTTTAACACGTTTACGTTAGATCCGACATTGAAAACCTCGTTGAATTTATCGATACTCTCCTGCCTACTGAGATTATTCACGGTCTTTTTATTTCTCAAATGAACAAGAGGCAAAGTAGAGGGTCGTGTATTTGTATTGTTATCATTCTCTAGTTTCTGTTTTCCAACTTGTACAGCATTTTTGTCATTTTTATCCAATGCAATTGTAGAAGCAGGTGCCTTAGTAATAATACCATTCACATACTTTCCCCCTGGAGATATTGTTACATTCGTTTCAACCGTTTTGATTTGCACATTCTGTTTGGATAGTAAATTCGATTTCGAATCTTCTCTATCTATTTGGTATTTATTGTAGGTATGCATCTTTTTATTAACAAGTAACTTTTTCAGACTTGGCCACCCGAACAATTTTTTCCTAGGACTTTCTTGTGAACAGACCTCGTGTATGTTTGTTTGTTTACGTTTACCATACGACGTCGTGCCATCGTCGGAAATAACATTTTGAACGTACGGTATAGGAGTTACTGGTCTCAGCTGTGTCAGTTGCGTCGTGTGTTGGCTCAAGTAATCATGAGAAACGAGTCCCTGCACTTCTGACACGATTCTGTATTGATCGTTACACGTGTGCTTCATGGACTTGTCAACAAGTACGTTACCGTTACACCCCAGTTCTTCAAACGAATCCGACGGTAACATTAAATTTCTTTCCATACAAGGATTTCGTCCTTGATAAGGCTGAAGTGTTTGAGTATGATTGTATACTGCTACTTCGTTTGAATTTTTAACTAAAACATAAAATAAAAACTAGAAATACGAATTCAAATCAATTGATGATTATATTTACAAAACAGTTGTGAAATACTTACAACTATGCTCGTGAACAATACTTTCAGAGGGTGATAATGTTACCAAATTTTCAGCAATGCCCTCATTACTTGTATTATCTTGTACCATGTGTAATGATAAATAAGCGACGTGAGCGTTATCGTGATGCGAAGTTTCACTGTAAAGACTGTTTGTAGTTGAAGGCACTAAGGTGCAATGGGAATTTACCATTGGACTACCATCTGTGAAGTGCATGGCCACTAAAAATTCAAAAGTTTATTTTGTGGCTTTGAAAGAGTCTTTTTATGCCATGTTTATACAATAAAACTTACCTCTATGGGACTGAAGCTCTGAAAGACGTTCTTCTATACATAAAGCAGTTAATCGAGCTTCCGCATCTGCGTCCCAGCAATCTTCCATCGTTTCCCTAATCAAACGTACTCCCGGTCTGTCTACTACGTTACCCTCTAGCAACGGTCTAGCTTTATTACGAGAAACTAAAACTTGCATTTGTTCGAATGTCGGGTGAAGGCCAATCTCTTTCTCATATGGTTGTCTGTACACAGGTATTTCTGAGCCTGGCATGTAGATGTCGGAACATCTTGAAACTAATTCCCACAGGACTAAACCCATTGCATAAACATCTATCTGCTTTAAAGAGCTTTCACAATCTCGTAAATTAACAGCACCCTCCAGTACTTCTGGGGCCATGTATCTTAAAGTGCCAACCTAATTAAATGATTATAAACGATATTATGAATTGTCTTAATCAGTAAATAGTTTCTGCAATATATGTAAGTTTTTGTCTTACGTCATTGATCGATTTTATCTCCGCGTGTTGTTCTTCCCCGTTTGAGTAATATTTGGAACCAGAAATTTGAACTGCCAATCCTAAGTCGCATATACAAGCAGTTCCATCAGCTTTAATTAGTATATTTCTTGAGTTAATATCTCTATGCGCGATACAGGGTTTAAATTTATCTGTAAAACCAATTGTCTAATCAAGGCTATCTTTTAAAACGGTCAGGAAATTTTCTTCTTGTATTTTACTTACCACCTTTGTGTATATCAGTATGTAAGTAAGCAAGTCCTTTTACCATAGAAAGACCCATTTTACAGAATATGGGCCAATCAACTGTACGAGTTTTTAAGAAATCCGTCAAAGTACCACCTGGTGCAAAACTAAGTACCAAAAGATATTCGATGCTGCCTTCCATGCTTACTCTTTCATCCACACCTAAGGGTTCACAGTTGCTTTCAATAATGTGTTGGTACAAATAATGTTAAACAAATTTATGATAGAAATATACTAACCATAATAATTTAATAAAGATGGGTGTTCCATGAAGGGGAGGCAATAAGTATCCCGCTCATTTTGAAAATAATTACGATAGTGAGAAGGAAATATTTTTACAGCAACGTCTTGATCTCCCATACTACCTTGCCATACAGAACCATATCGTCCTTGTCCTGAAAATATGTCACAAATACATCATGATAGTCAAATTATTTAAATATGTTGTAGATCAATTAATAAGTCTGCAAATGACATACCCACAATCGTTGTAAGTTTCAAATGATCCACTGTATAAGTACCAGTTCTTAGTGCTGTACTGTCCATAAACTGATCTGTGTAAGAGAGTGGTTTTCCTAATCTTGATAACATGTTGGTATGATACATACGATATACCATTAGTGCTAAAATACATATCACTAGTAATATGCAAACTAAGACACTCATTATAATAAGTATCCATCTTCCAGAATCCGATTGTTCCAAGTATTCTGTTGCTGAAAGAACTCCCATATGAAAAGTATCAGTGACTTAAAAAATGGCATAAAATATGTTTTATATAACATTCATTGACCTTACTTGGTTGATTATTTTCTTTAGGAATAGAGTTATGTACTTTGCTATCAGAATATGGAAGATTAGTGCTGTTAATATTGAGATTACAATAATCTCCATGACAACAGCAGAATTTGGTGTTGTTCAATGCCTTGGTAGAATGTTGAAGAGCAATACATTCGGAAGTTTCACATTTTTGTTCACCTGATTGTTTCCAACAACCTAAATTATAATGCATTAAAAATGTAATGTTGTTACAAGCATAATTTTAAAAACATTTCTTATATAACCGGAAGTACTATGTGTACCTTGGGATAAAATGATAATTTCTGTTCCATTTGCAGTCTTATCTTCTCGCCATAGCGCATGGCAAAGGTTAGTACACTCTTCAAATTTAATATTGTCATCTGTCTGTGAAACATTGATTAATCTACTTTAATGTACTGCATGTTAATTAATTTATATATCATCTTACATGTATATAAATAATACCGAATTTATCTAAAAACATATACAGTTTCAATACAAACTTTTAACTTACTGTGGTATGAGCTACATTACTGTTGCTGGGTACACTTTCAGGTACACTGGGTATATTTTGTTTTAAGGAAAGATTTTCAAAACTTTTCTTTCTGCTGGCACATATTTTAATGGCATTAATGGGTGCTGAGTTTATCCCACATAGTAGCGCGATCAATGTAATTGATACAATGGCTTTCATTGTGCCTTAGCAGGCCTCTTGAACTCAAACACTTCAATGGAAGCGTTGGTCCTTAAGAAGTGGCATCTTTGATTACAACATATACTACTGCCATGTGTAGGCTTTGCTCATCTGTTCATTATATAGAATACACATCCGTTTATTGCAAAAACAATGATAATGATACATTTTTTAATAATAAACTTCTCATAAAACAAATAGAAAACTTAAGAATGATATTTACATACAAACACAACAACCATAATAATAAGGTTCTTTGTAATATTATCAAGTATTGTAGACATATGAAATTGACACATAGAGCAACTTCTAAACATTGTTAAATATCATGAAGTAATTAAATACAGTGGATAAGAAATGAGAATATATTAAAAAACACTATGTTTTGTAATAAAAAAAAAAAAGGATATACGTGATTAGCAGCACGAATATTGACAAATGCAATTAATTACATTGTTTGTGGATTAAATACGTTGTACAAAAAATAAAAGCGGCGGCAATTATGACAGGAAAGAGGTGCTGTCTCTTAGAGAACGATTCCATACGAATATTAAAATGATATTAAAATTTGTACGCTGCAGTACACACCGTAAACGCGTATAAAAAGAAGCGTAATACATGCTGCAAAAAATGAAGAATAGGCAAATGAAAAAGAATACAGTGGTATCGCACGGTATGTTACATGCAAATTAAGAGAAACAGACTTACATCTTTATAAACAGATTTCTCGAGTTGTTTAGTCGAGAATCTCGGAGAGAAAGATTTGATATCAGTCGTAACATTGCACACATCCGTAGACGAATATGAAATATTTTTAAAGTGAATATCGTATCAACATTTGGACATTTGACAGACAAACTGTGTCCATTGAATTGTACTTCATTCACGTGTTCCCAAAGGCTACCAAAGAAACGTAAAACGTCAGTTCTGTAAGACCATTACACTCTCGATATCAACTCTGCATGCTACCAACATTATATACCTAACATGCGACTCATATTTTTTCACATATTTTATTTTCAGTTTTTGCCTTAATTAAAATTAAATAAAGGAATTATAGTGTTGGTTATATGTTCAATGGCTTGCATAGCAAATTAACGTATAATATATGTTAGTAAAAAGCACTAAAGCAATCAGCTTATTGTCGTTATTCTTGTCTTGCGAAGAGAATAATATTTCTCTATATTCTGATTTATTTATAAAATGAAATAAACTTAAACTTTTCAAGCAAGAAAAAATAATGTACGAATTTGCAATTGATTGAATCGCATACAACAAATCAGACATTCAATTTTTAGTTTAAGAGTTTCCAACAGGTAGTTCAAATTCGTGAATGTTGTAACTAGAGACTCACGAATTGGCGCGCAGCGTCTTATTCTGCGTGTTTTCGATGTTATATCGTGCAAATGGCGGCTTTCGCTATGTTTTGTTCGATGTTTCTTAAAAATTAACTGTTCGTACCATTTATTGCACATCATAGGCGAAGAAGTAATATTTGTCGATTGATTTTATACTTGTGAGAGCTTCCGTCGACATGGTGAAGCTTCATAAGAAATTTTTCGCTGGTGATAAGGTGTTTGCGAAAGTTCGAGGTTATCCACCGTGGCCAGCCAAAGTAAGTGCAATCGTGTATATTATTTTCTGTAGAATTTAGACAGGCTTTGTAACGATAAATCTCCGCAATGTTAATAATAACTCTCGAGTTTACTTTATAATCGAAGCTGTTATTTTTTATCGGTTTGATACTTCCGAAGCAGTGTGATGTCGGTATTAATATATGTTGAAATTGTGTTTGCACAAAGTAAATAATGTCAACTAATTTCAGTGAATTTCTACGTTGTATAAAGTTTGTCATCATTTTCTTGTAAATTCAGTTGCATTACTCTAAAGAATAATTAATCGATTAGGTACAGTCTTATTTATATTTATAATGTAGATGTACATAAATATAATATTATATAACAATACCTGTAATAGAAAGCTGTGCTGCAATATGCTCTTTGTTGATCTGTTTTTAGGTTGAAAAAGTTATTGATCCTAATTCAAAAAACTCAAAGTATAGTGTTTACTTTTACGGTACAGGAGAAACGTGAGTAATGATTCTTATAGTGCTATTTGCAATAAACAATTAAATTTCAATCCTGTAAATGTGATTAATGGATTAAAATTTTTTTATTTTCTTGCCCCAGTGCTGTATGTAAAGTGGAAGAGTTACATACGTATATTGAGAATAAAGCCAAATTTGCTAAACCTATTAGAAGAAAGTTCTTTCATGAGGGTTTATTACAATTAGAGCAAGAACTTAAAAATGACAGAAGCAAGTCTGGAATTAGTGCTCTCAAAGGTGAAGTATTTGTATACATACATAGATACAACAAAAATATTTGTACACATTTTTTACATAAATAAACAACTTGATGTTAATGAAGATGGAGCAAAGGAAAGTGGTACAGCAATGGATCTACCAACAGTCAGTGCAATTGATAGTGATATGGAATCAGGGTCATTGGTTATTGATGAGGAGGAAAAAAAGAAATCGATGAAAAGGAAAACTATGATGACTGCTACTAACAATCCTGTAATATATTTGTATCTATATACATGTAGTATTTATTATTCAATTATACCTAGATCTAATAAGATTTTGTTAGGAGTTTTAGCTCATCACGGTCAATATTGTATAAGACAACAATTATTGAACCGAGCACTCCAATATAAATTCAGGAACTGCCGACAAACATTTGTAGAGTTTGAATAGTTTGTGCGATTGTTCCTTACAGTTGCAAAAATACTTGAATATACGAGTAATTTACTACTCTTTGTTCTATTATGATAGAAAAATTTGATTAATTTAGGACACACCTGAGGTAAAAAAGAGACGTGGGAAAGCAAAATCTTTATCTGCATCTACAAGCGACACAAAGCAAGATACAGCCATGGATTCCCAAGGTGAGGAATCACCTAAAGAAGTTGTGAGTCGTAGTGGGAGAAAGATTAAACCAAAACGATTTGCTGATTTCTCAAGTTCAGAAGAGACAGATACTGCAGAAAAGAACGGTACATATAAAAGTATTTATTAGGTACAATGTTTTATTAGTAGATTTTTTAATAAGTATTTCGTGAATCATAGAACATGGAAGAGGTCGTACTAAAGTCAAAATTGAAGATTCTAGCGATCAACAATCACCTGGTGTAATGCATAAGAAAAGGGCTACTTTAGAAAGTAAGCACCTAAAAATAACATAAATAATTTAAATTAAGTTACAAGGCTTTAAATATGGTGTACTTCACAGAAAAAAATAATGCAGGTGAAGCGCCCATATTGGAAGGTACCGTAGTGTCTAGCACCACATCCTCCGATGTGCCAGGACGGCTTCTACTGGCATTAACATTTGCCGGTGAATACGTAGGCATTAAGTTAGACGTAGATAAGCCAAAGTCCTTTGAAAGTGAAAAAGCCAGAGCGCAGTGGGAGTGGTCTATTGCTAGAAATGCTATGAAATTGAAAGCACAGCTGGAGAGTGGTGAAATTTTGCCAGAACAAGTAAAAGATTGTTTAGAGTTTAATGTACATGTCCCGGATGAAGAGAAGCGGCTATTGGCGAAAGACGGAGCACTTCATCGAAAAACGAATAAGCTGAGGTAGTAACAAGTAAATTGGAGCATTCAGATTTCAAATCTTTGATCATGGATATCAATTCTAGGTGGCTGCGCATAGAAGCACAACTTTTACAGCTGGATGCTCAAATTAAATCGAACCTTGGATTGGACAGAGCAAATCCAGACAAATGTCTACAGGCAATGGATGATATGTTGTCGCTTCCAATTGACCCCTTAATGTTGAAAAAACATCCACATATTGTGGAAACAGTTAAAAGGGTAAGGAAACATAGAATTCTTAACTATTGTCATTATTATAATTTTAATTGAATTCTGTGTAACTTATAGTTGCGGCGATACATTGGTAACTTAACCGACTGGAAACTAACTGAAGACGAAGAGGTAGAATTTCTTACTTAGCTACATAAATTTATATTAATGAATTTCTTACGCGACCTCTCAAATTGCGTTTGTAGGCTACCTTCAAACAAAAAGCAGAGCAAATTAGACAAAAGGCAGAGCATATATACAACAAATTTAAGGTAATTATGTTTAAGGATATACACGTGTAATGTGTACACTATACAGGGTGTAACAAAAATGTTGGAGGACCCGGAAGTAGGAAACTTGTGAGGTGATTTGAAGTAAGTTTTTCCTTAGCAAAAATGTTATCTAAGGCTTTGTTAACGAGATATTAACAAAAAAAACCCCGACCAATCACAGCGCGAGTCTGCCGGCCGAGTTCCCGCGGTAATGTTGGTTACGCGCTGCGATTGGTAGCGAACGTTACCGCGGGAACTTGGCCGGCAGACTCGCGCTGTGATTGGTCGGGGTTTTTTGTTAATATCTCGTTAACAAAGTCTTAGATAACATTTTTGCTAAGGAAAAACTTATTTCAAATTACATCACAAGTTTCCCATTTCCGGGTTCTCCAACATTTTCGTTATACCCTTGTATGCATGCATAGTGTATCTCAAAGGAAATAATTTCTAAGAGAAATCTCTTTGTACGAAGTGTTCTGCCTTGAATAGATAAGTATATTATATTTTTCGTTTCAATGAACAACATACAGGCTATGTTTACCATACCCGAAGGTCAATCATTTTGGCAATCGTTTTCGGACCAAGTGGTCCATTTCAAAGAGTTAACGAAGGATATGCCTGAAGAAAAAGTATTTTCTTTAATGTCAGACCCTGCTTGTCCAGGTAAATATATTAGCTCGTACTATTGACACGCAGGTTGCCACATTAGTTTTATTGGCATCTTACTGAAAACTCATGTTTCCGCGAATGCAGAAACAAAACTTATAGATTCAGCCATATCAGAGGACTCACCCGCAGACGAGAGTGGTAGTCAACCAGATACAGACGCACCTGTTGAAGCAAAATCAGAAGTGCCTACTAGGAGCGAGACTCTGAAAGATCCAGAGGCCAAGTAAAATAGTGACCTTTTGTATCTGATGAAATGAAAAAAACATGCTTATTTTCTTTTGTACTAATGTAGTACTATATGACTCGAGTGTCTTAAAGCAGGAAAAAAGGAGTTCGCTTTTTCACACTTGGATATTACCTTTGGATAAATTTTGACACTATATTTTATTTAATGGCTTTTCTAGTAAATTTCCTCGTAATTATAACACATCCCTCTTGCAATATCTGTAATTAGGAAGCCGGTGACACTAACGAACAGCTTTCACTTTTTCATGAAAATTGGTTAATCATAATGCACTTAGTATATATAAAATAGATGTCATAATTATTTCCACTATTATATAACACGTTTTCTTTACGATGCAATTCATTTCGAATCTTGGGAAAATATCAAGAAAGAAAAACTACAAAAAAGGAGAAAACGTATTTACAATGACCATATAGATATCTTCGCTGTTTAAAGTCTCGCGAAGCTTATTTACTTAAATAGAACAGACATTAATGTATATATGACAAAATTGAAAATTACAGTAACTGTCTATACTCAATGGTTCGAGGTGTGTGGTGGGAACAAGTGATGACATAATTCATTGGTTTCAAATTAGAGTTGTAATAGTGCATGTTGAAGTCCATGTTCCATTCTTTTAATTGTAAGCGTTTTCATCGCACTTTAAAGGCATAAGTGGAATGGCTATTTACAAAGTAACAAAGCCATACCAAAATATTGTTATATATTGGTTAAGAATCATTCAAAACTTCGAACGTGTTCACTGAGACTGCTATAACTGGCCTGTTCAAAGGAAGAAAATAGTCTTTACTGAATTGCAGTTGAAAAATATCATACAGAAATTGTCATGGAAATACTAGTAACAAACCTAAAATGTGTGAGTATTGTTCTGTCAGTAAAATGAAAACATCATCAAACTAACGTAGTTTATCATTGAAAAGTCATTACATCAGTGTAAATCGTAACCTACACTTTTATAAGAACTGAAAGTTAAAAGTGTTCAACGTTTATGTAGATCAAAACCTTAGTGGCTCAAAGTACAATAATCTTTTGATCTTGTTAATTGTTTTCTCTTTAGGCAGATTGCATTTAAATTAAGTACCATTAATAGTGACAACATAAATGTACTTTTTATAAAGATTTGTCAAAAAAGAATACACTGTAATGGTGATATTGTTAATAAAAATAAAGTAGTGTACTTGTTTCTACTAAATGACAAAATAACCACTTATTCTTGTTGGGTTTTGTTATTATATTACATATTTATTTTCATAGTAATTGGAGAGAGTGCCTTTGAAGTGCATTGAAAACAGAAATATCAAATGAATAATTTCTGTTCATAGTTTTTTCCCCCTATACTTTTTAGTTGATTAACTCTTCAGATAATTACTATAAGATCTATCGCGTATTCATCCAAAAGCTAACGGATAAATGCGTCGTATGTTAAGTAATTGATATCTTGATTACTAAAAGCAAATGTTTATTTCAAATGTCAAAAGTATAAATATTTTGAATAAAAAAGTTACTACAAACTTTATAGTTATGATAGGACTACTCATAAAATTGTTCGTAATGAATGCATTAATTGTAAGTTAGATAAGCACACCCATTACTGAACCTTGAGTGAACCAGTTAGACCTATTTGGACTACCCAGAGGCTCCTCAAGGAAACCAATGTCCTTTTTGGACTACCCAGGCCACGTTGATTATGGTAGCATACTTATATGAATGTCTTTCTCTCATTTTGTATAGTCCTCTGAGTGTGCTCTGAGGATATGCAACGCTATTAGGTGATATGTGGTTAAAACTGTATTGGAGAACGGGGAAGTATTTAATACAAAGTCATTGTTTTTCGGAGCTTTAACAGTCCAACCTTGTATATATTTGTATTTAACACTAAGGAGATAATCATGAGAATTTAGTGTTTCCTACGCGTTTAATTCTGTGAACCGATTGTTGAATATTATTACAAGAAAGAATTTTCATTTTGGTTAGCAACCTTTAAGTTAAGGGACTTAACAGAAGTTGTTTAGACATTGGTGGTCGGAGTGCATTAGGCATGCTTCTTGACTATCGATGTTGTTAGGTAGTTGCTGTAAGATTTAGTGATATACCGTTGTATAACGGTTTAAAATAATATAGAAAGACTAATAGAATGACATTGTCTGTTAGAATCTATTAGGATCTCTCAAAATTGACAGAGTGCATTGAAAGCAGTCAATATTTGCAAATTTGCAACCGTTATATTCCACCATTTTTAGCACCATATGACACAGTAAAGTAGCGTCATCTATTTTAAAAAATGGATATTAACTAGCTGATAGCTTGAGCAATGTGCCGTAGATGGTGCTGCGACCCTGTCTGTTCGCGTATACGTATATTATGAAGGTGTTGAATTGCATCTATTTGCAACGGTCCGTTTTCCGTTAATCACCCCCTGCCTTCAGACGTCCATATAAAAACTATAAAGAATCGTGTTGGCAGTCAAAACTTGACAGTCTCTGTCGAGCTACCGAGGAAAGTTCATGTTAATATTTTGTTGTTACATACAATCAAGTAGTATACATAATATAAAATAATCAACATAAATTACAATCAACTTACTAATAATAATAAAATGCGAGAAAAATATTCCTGTTCAAACACCTGAGAACGAATTATATATTTACAAGATTTTCCAATTTTTTGAAAGTATGTAAATCGAAAATATTGTTTACTTACATATAGATACATAACTTAAAATAGTCCGATTGAGACCGTGTTTGGAATCATGTTTATCAGGATTTTGCCAGTCTGTTATTAGTAATCTCAATAACGCAGAGTAAACGTTATAGAAATGTTATTCTTCGCGCGATGGTTTGATAACTTTGTTGCCGCAGCCGATTAGCGATGAAAGATAAGCGAACCCGGCCAGCGAGCCCGGCTAATGGGGTAGCTAGTAGCTACCAGCTACCTCGCGGCTAAAAAAGGTAACTCTTTCGCGGACTTTACTATACTTTATGGAATATATTGAATATCGAATCTTGCAACAGAATGCAGGATGCAGCCTTAACTGTCGCGGCATCAATAACTGTCGCTGCTTGGTGCATTACTTGACGACCTCGTCATATCGTGGCTCCTACGAATTTCTTTTATTTGTGGCTGATGTCGTGCGAAGTGCAGAAAATAGTTTTGGATTGAAAATAGTTACAATCTAAGATACAAACGTACACATCACGAATAACAGCTTTAAAGTTTGCTTGTCAAAGATATTTGAAAAGAGGATACTGCTGTTTATACATACATGTGTATTGAAGATAGTTTCATCTTTGAAATCGACTCTTCTAATCGCATTCGCAAGAGAAATATACAGCTCCTTCTGTGGTAACACACATATTTGCGCTCGCAAGGATGACGCGAACATTATGTTTGGCCCGATGCATGTCCTGGGTAATGTTGTTGTTCTTCCTCCTGTTCAAAGTGATCGGCCTCGGAACAGTCTCTCTGCGCGTGAACATTTCGAAGAACAAAGGCTCGGGGGACACACTATCTTTCAGGCGAAGCCCATTCGGAATGCCTTATAATTTGGCGCTTTGCTGCTTAGTCGTTGTGTTAGATCACATTTGTCTACCGGCTATATATTATTCGGATTATGTTAACAAAACCATCATTACGATGAGTATAGAAATATTTCAAGGAATATACGGAAGTCTAATGATATTTATCACTTTGGTGTGTTATTGTGTAAATCAATCGCACGTTGTAAGAATCGGCAATTACTTGATTCACGTCGAGGAACAGCTCCATCGATTGCATTCACCGACTCATTTGCATCGTGTTTTTTGGATACTGATCATCGTCTATTTCTGTCAGTTGGTTTTGTTCATCGCTGTTCTGGTTACCGAGCATCTAGCATTTCACGCGAGTCCCTTGGTGTGGCTAATGGATATCGGGCCCTCGAGTTTCGCGAGCTGGATTCTCATTCAATATTTCTCCGTGATATCCTTGATAGACGCGAATTTCACGCGTATTAACAATGCTATACAGAACCTCTGCAGAAGTTCGCACTACGACGTTTATATGAAATCTCTGAGTCAGAGTCGTCGATTGTTCGTCAGCAGTTCGACGATGGAGTTTCTCCTTCAACTTAGAGATATTCACAATCATCTGTGCGACGTTTCCGCCGAAGTTTCACGGTTTTATTCCATGCCAGTTCTAATGAGTATATCCTATATGTTCTTCACGTTGCTCTACAACAGTTATTATCTTTTGGAACCTGTGATCGTTGAAAATACGGTCTTGGATGTCATGTCTATGGTGAACACTATCCTTTGGGTAATTTACATCATTTACCCGCTCTCTTTGCTGACTAACAAGATCACAAGCATTGTGGACAAGGTAGGAGGATCCAGTGAATCTCGGATAAGGTGTGCATCGAACGAGGTAATTTATCGTATTGTTCTTTACAGATCCAAGAAACAGGGATTTTCGTGCAGGCATTGTTAAAATGTGCGATCGATCCAGAAACAAAATCAGAGGTAAACTATATAGCGACGCACGATTGTTCGTAATATATTCATTGGTTAACAGGCCCTTCTTCTTCTAGCTTCGGGAATTCTCGCTTCAGTTGCTTCATCGGAGAATTAAGTTCACCGCGAACGGATGCTTTAATCTGGACAACACGTTGCTGCAATCGGTGAGTAAACCTGATCGATCGAGTTTGTTTATTTCGATATTATCCTTACGATCCTGGAATAAACATTCTGCCCTATTTTCATCTACACTTCTCGTTATCAGATTGTCAGCACGGTAACAACGTATCTGGTTATCCTTATCCAGTTTCAAATGGGATCGTCTTGTCATACGATTTCGAAGTGTAACTGTACGGAATCTTAATTATACGTTCATAATAATTATTATTTCATCGACGGTACCTGGTAAATGGGGTGACCGTGAGCTGGAACACGAATCATTAGAATTCAAGTAAATCAGCAAGGATGAAATTATGGGACAATCAATTAGTGCGGAATACATCGATTGCAGTGCGACTGATTAAATACGATATCTTTTTGCTTGTATCGTGTTCTTTTTCATTTATTCATGTGCACATGTATTCCTGTAAATAACGTTAACCGAAAGCGAGTATAGGACTTGATTATTGTATGTACAATATAATTATGTATAATTGTATATGTCCATTAGTGGCACACGTGAATTGCACAGGACCAGAATATGGCGTGACAAGATAAGACCTAGCCGCACATAATTCTATGGGCTATGCAATAAAAAATTAATCGTTCATCACGGATCGACGTGTTCTGCTTTCGTTACCATTCAAATGTGTCCTTGTAATGACCTTAGTTCGACAGTTTATCAGGGTAGTCACGCTCAAGGTTCCGATGATACCGTCCAGGACACAAAATCGAGATGGGTTTCGCGTTGGTTGGTTGAAACGGATCAGAAATGGAAACTTCTCGATCGTTTAATTATGGAATCCTCGTTCTTACGACGATTAATAATGGACTTTGTGAACCATTATCGTTAGATGGACGTTTTGGAAAATTAATTTTACATGTGCTACGGGATGCTCGAACATCCTGATACCATAAATATTTACCGTTGAAATTTTAAGTACACGAAAGACCTTTAGAAATAATTCCCTGTAATTTGGTCCTCTTGTAGACAATGATAAGTGAAAAGGTCTAACATTTGGTCCACAGCTGGTGTCGTCCACGTGGTATATACCACCGAAACAAAAGGGTCGTAAATTTGTATCCTTCGAGTACGGTCACGAATTCAGCGCGGTCAACTCAAACCTTGACTGGCCAGCTTTATTAGTTGCACGTGTGCCCGTTGCCCCGAAGAAAAAGTTTCCCTCACCATAGCATCCTGGAAAAACCAACGGATTTCTATTCCTTCAGGGCACAACCAATCAGCTCACAGAATTTTTAGTAATCACCTTCACCTTAATTCTAGCCAGAGTTGGGCAGAATTTTATTCGAACAATGCCCGAGACACCAGTCTACTAACAAGAGCGAAGGAGTCACTGCCAACTTGCACTCCCTTCGCCACCTACTATTGGATGTCAGCTACTCACGGTGAATATAATTCGATTTATTTACCTACGTATTTGTTGAAGGAAATTTATCGATTAATTGATTGAGTCGTTGAAATCTGTCAAATTATTGTACCAGAATAGATATAATAACTGGCTATCTTTATCAGTGCAATATCATTCATTGCGTGCTGAATAATTGAATGTATTTGCTAGAATGTAGTGTTTTATATTTAATCTTCCTAGTCCGATATCATGCTGAAGAGGACGGTACTGAATTTGTTTCATTTGTGGTTGATGTCGTGAGTAGTGTAGAATGTAGTTCCAGTTTAAAATACGAATATTACGAATAACAGCTTTAAAGTTCGTTTGTCGAAGAAACTTGAAAATGGTTCGTGTTTGAAATTGACTGCTTTACATAATAGCTTGACAAGAGAAAAATACGGATGCCCTTGTGGTAACACACTTATTTGTGAGAATGACGCGAGAATTATATTCGGCTCGATGCATATATCGAGCAATGCTGTTGTTTTTCCTCCTGTTCAAAGTGATCGGTCTGGCAACAGTCTCCCTGCGGGACAAAATTTCGAACAACAAATGTTCGGGGAAAACACTATCCTTCAGGAGAAGCAGGTTTGGAATGCTTTATAATTTAATGCTTTGCTGTTCAGTTGTTGTTACGAACTACATTACCGTGCCGATTTTAAATGGCCAGGACTACGATAACAAAACCACCATTACCATGAGTATAGAAGTATTTGAGGGAGTATTCGGCAGTCTAGTGGTTTTGATCATATTGGTGTGTTATTGCGGGAATCAGTTGGACTTCGAAAGTATCGGCAATTACTTGATCCACGTCGAGGAACAGTTCCATCGATTGCGATTACCGATCAATTTTCACGGTGTTTTTGGGAGATTGATTATCGTCTACATCGGTCAGTTGACGTTGTTCCTCGCTCTTCTGGTTACCGAGTACCTAGCATTTAACGAGGGCCCTTTGGTGTGGCTATTGGATGTTGGGCCCTCAGCTTTCGCCAGTTGGCTCCTCATTCAATATATCTCGGTGATCAGCCTGTTAGACGCGAATTTCAATTGTCTCAATGATGGTATACAGAACCTCTGCAGAAGTTCGAACAACAGTAATTATATGAGATCGTTGAATCAAACTCGTCGAGTATTCGTCAGCAGTTCGACCATGAAGCCTTTCCTTCAACTTAGGGACATTCACGATAATCTGTGCGACCTTTCCACCGAAGTTTCACGGTTTTATTCCATGCCTGCTCTGATCGCTATTACCTTTCTGTTCTTCACGTTGCTGTATAACACTTACTACCTTCTAGAACCTTTGATCGTTGATAATTCGATTTTGGATCTCATGCCAATGGTGAACACCATCCTTTGGTTAATTTTCCTTCTTTATCCGCTCGTTTTGCTGACCACCAAGATTACAAATATTATGGATAAGGTACTAGAATTCAGTTAATCGTGGGAAGGTGTGAATCGAACGAGGCAACTGATTGTACTTGTCTTTTCAGATCCAAGAAACGGGAGTTTTCGTGCACATATTGTTAAAATGTGCGATCGATCGAGAAACAAAATCGGAGGTACACTATATAGCGAGGTACGATTGTTCGTAATATATGCATTGGTTAACAGGTTCTTCTTCTAGCTTCGGGAATTCTCGCTTCAGTTGCTTCATCGGAATATTAAGTTCACCGCGAACGGATACTTTAGTTTGGACAACACGTTGCTGCAATCGGTGAGCAGACGTGATCGATCGCGAGTTCGCTTGTTACGACACCTTCGGCTCAGAAATGAACATTGTCAGCCCCTTTTCATTTAAACTTCTCGTTGCCAGATTGTCAGCGCGGTAACAACGTATCTGGTGATTCTAATCCAGTTTCAAATGGGATCGTCGTGTTACAAGGTTTCCAAGTGTAACTGCACGGAACCGTAATTTCTGATAATTATCAATCTTATCGACGATATCGTGAAAATCGAAGTGAATCGGCAAGGAAGAAATCAATGGACAATCAATAATTTATAGTAGTTTTCTTTAAATCAGAATTTATCAATGGTTTTTTTTTTCTTAAATAGGAGTAATGTACATCGATTGCATGCATGGCAGCGAATTATACGACTGCGACCGATTAAATATCTTTTTGCTCGCAACGTGTCTTCTCATTTATTCATATGTACATGGATTATTGTTAATAACGTTGAGAGAAAGCGTCTAGAACTTGATTATTCTATGTACAAAGTGTTATAGCGTTCGTTATCGAGCAAGCTTTAATCGTGATGGCATTTAAGGTGGCTCACGCAAATGTTTAATAATTATAAATTTAACTGAAAATTTCACAGAACGTTCTTAGAAAGCTTCAACTTTCGATTGCTACCAAAATATCGGAAGGTGAACGGTAAAATGATTGAAAATGGAACGTTATAAAAGTGTCTTTCTAACACGAGCCTTATGGAACTGTAGTTGATACTGAGAAGTTAATCACTTCTTACTTAATTACAAAAAATTACATTTTCAAAAATGTTAACGGTCAATCAAAACTAAAAATTAAGATCAAAGTATCCATACTTAGGTTTCAATGCGTTTGGTAGTACATATCTTCCACACATGCTCTGCTATGAGCGGCAACCTCGCTTATTTTCCATTATTTGTTCAACAAACTTCCCAAATTTTTCTTAAAAATAAAAAAAAAATTAAATCTTTTTTATAATTAGGAAAAAAAATTTTTGTTTCTCTAGGTTATTTGTAAATTTTTTGTCCATTTTAGTATTTCGAATTAGTTGCAAATATTAATTATCCAAGTTAAATTAGTAAAATTGATGAAAAGCTAGATACGACACCAAACGCGTGAGCTACCTTAACACGATACCCGATACTGTCTCGAGAACGAAGAACTGTAGCGCACGAATGTAATGAGCTTTTTACTTGTCGTAGCAAAACATCTGGAGACACTGCATCGGTGCTCGAAATATCGTTTTCAAAGCTAACAGTTTTGGCCTTCGGCCATTCTTCGTCAGAGTCCCGTCACGAATACACATTGGGCGTGAATCTAGGCTTGCTAAATAGTAAATTTTCTTTTGGTAAAACTGACCGGGTATCGGACTGATTTTTCAAAAATATGCAAATTGAAAATATATTCTTTATCGGAATACCGCTCGATATTCCTTGAACCGCGTATCCAGTTAGTCACAGTCGTCTAGCTAGTCACAACCAATTAAATACTATAGCGGCGATTGTAGCCCGTTAGTGTACGATATTTCGTACATGATGTTGTACACTAAATGCACGATAAGAATTACCCTCCGTCACTACGCATTGACACTAGTAACGTCTTATCGTACAATTGGTGACGCCTGCTTACGTTCGAATGGATATTGTTTCACGCGCGTGATTGCTAATTTTCTGGAAAAAATATTCCCAGCGAATTATTTTACTTGTTTATAAGTAAATACACAGGGTGTCCCAAAATAGTTGTAAGTCCTTGAAAGGGGTGATTTGAAACAACTTTTTCTTTAGCGAAAATGTTCTCTGAGGTTTCATTAACGAGATAATAACGAAGAACCCCGACCAATCAGAGCACGAGTCTGCCAGCTGAGCTTTTCCTTTCGTTGGCTACGCGCTACCGCGGGAGCTCAGCTGGCAGACTCGCGCTCTGATTGGTCGGTGTTTTTCGTTAATATCTCGTTAACAAAGTCTCGGAGAACATTTTCGCTAAGGAAAAAGTTGTTTCAAATCACCCCAGGAATCAACCCTTTCAAGAACTTAGACCTATTTTGGGACACCCAGTATACGAAACATGACATACACATGAGCGATCGCCTCGTTTCTTACTTTCCTACATACACGCGCACATCGATACAGGAGTATTGCATTGAGTATTAAATGGGACAAAATGCATATTGCAAAATGCATACGCTGCTACCCAACGAGTCCATCGCGCGATTCCCGAGTGAATTCGGAAAGCCTCGGGTGTTTGTTTCGACGCTGAATAACTCGCTAACTTGTCTGAAAAATATCGTATCAAATTGTCTGTTAATCTCCTTGTCCTCGATTGTATTACACGGAGTAGAAATCGGTGGAAGCAACGGAATAACAATTTCTTCGTCGCCGAACGACTAGCAGTGGTACGGCACGATCATCGCGACCGTTGCGGTCAGTTATCTGAAAGACTGTACTCGCGATAACAGTCTCATTGTTCGTTTGCTGCCTCGAATAGAAAGTACTATATCGTCGTTCAAGGGGACGGGTGTTTACTGCGTGCTGATTCCAGTCGTGCCCGGGGATTTCGATAAAAAATTTCGTGAAAAAACTTCGTCTCGCGGCACATTTATTTCGTCGCGGCCGCAAGAATTATGCCGTTTGTCGTGGAAAAAAACCCGTGCACATTGACCGTATAACAATATTGTCGTAGCTGGCCGGTGTTCGACGTCTCGAAAGCTTTCGGACTGAAGCTGAATATGATCCCATTGCGATGTCGACTGTCGACACCGCGGATAGAAACGAATCGAGGCAGAGAACGATAGCTAACCGTTACGCGATCACTTATCAAAATTAAATCTCATCGTTCGACAAGCTGGTGTCGATATTTATTTTTGGACAATGTTCCTGCGCGAGATATATCCCTGCAGGAATCGTCGGTGTATATACCTTCAAAGGGGTTTCTTTGGCATATCCGCTACGGGTATAAACTATATATATATATGTCACCTATTCGATAGTTAAATTGAAAATACAGGTTTACCGCACACTGACGAGCGTAGACGTATCGTAAATCTAGGATATTCTACGTTCATTTCAACGGTGTGCGTTTCTTTTTTCTCTCTGTATATATGGTATATATCCATTAGTGGCACTTGTTAATTGCACTCGACCAGAATGTGACGCGACAAGACGATGTAGTCCGGCGTATGATTTTCTGGGCTACGGAAATGAAGAATTAATTGTTCATCGTGGATCGACGTGTTCTTCTCTTATTGCGATCCGAATTGTCCTTGTAATGACGTTTGTTCCAAAGTTTATTTCGAAGCGATCGTAACTGAAGGACTGGACGATATACCCTCTACGGTACACATTGAAACGCGTTTCATGCCGGCTGATTGAAACGAATCGGAAACGGAAGCTCCTCGATCATTCGATTACGGAAATTCGTTCTTAAACGGTCACGAACGAGCCTTGTGGACCGTTGTCGTTACACAGACGTCTCGGCCGATGTAGTCCCGTTAACAGTCATCGGGCTGATGCTTTCCTTCGATCGTATCAGGTCTACCTGAAATTATTGAATCAAACGTGTTCGTATCGCAGAATTTACAAAACGATAGACAGATTTTTAGAAGCGAGCAGTGACGGTATACAGACTGTTCTCGATTATTGTCCCAAAATCGGGAATGCCTGTGCCTTTGACTTCAAAATGACATTCAAAATGACTTTGCCCATCTCTGGTTCCACGCCCAGTGGTGGAGATGACACCTAGACAATAATCGTGTAGAACAGGCCAGCCGATAATCGAGAGGAGCCTATAACACACTTCTAAAGTGCATACCGGAGCGTCATTCTACGAGGAACGAAAACGACGTATCAAAGCGGCAGCAACCAACTTGTACGGTTTATTCAATTGACCTGTATTATCTGCTTGACATTACATAACACGAGAATCTAATCGTCGCGACAGACAATAATTGTGACTCGGGGGCGACGCGAACGTGTATTCCATTTGTACGTAGATTGTTCGGCTACTGGTGTCGGAAACTTTAAGATGTGATTCTGTATCTTCAAGTAAAACGAAAATTATGTATGACAAAATTATGTTGGAGCTACTTTCGCGTTTCATTCATGCATGCTAGAGAAAGCGACGACAGTGTCGTGCAAGAAACGTTACAAGCATACGAAAAAATTGGTTCTATTTTCTCTACCAGCGTCGTCGGTCTCTTCCTAAGGAGAATTTCTATCTAGGACGACTCGACTGGAGGGTTCCGTGCAGCTCCCTTTTATAGTCTTACTCACAGTAGCGTACAGGGGGTATGTCGCATGCCGGTGTATTGGTGCTCTTGCTGTGTGTCTTGCCATGTGATTATATTCGGATTGGTGATGGTGGTTAGAATTTAGAGTCATTTACGTGTGTCACCTTGATCGATATCCCACTGTCATCCTCGTCCTCTTCGGTCATCGTAGTCAGCCTCGTTGTCTCGTCGGCCATCAACGAGCTCTCTTTTTTCGAGTGCTTCTTCGACTTTCCCGCGCTGGAATTCAAAGAATTTCAACAATTTGAAAAGGGGACGGTGAGACAAAAAATTATTGGGAGACTATGGTTTAGACGATTAAACGAGGACAGACAGGATGAGTAGCTGTTTCGCGAGAATCATTACGTACTTGATCAATTTGGCCTGCTTCGGTTTCTCGTTACCCTCGTTCACCTGTTGCCAGATCCCTGTTTTGTTCACCTCCTCGCTGATGTTTATGCTCGTCATCGGGATCTTCATGATATTCCCGTTCGCCAACGAGATCTGTATGTTGCTCGGCGTCCCGTATCCCATCGACTCGTTCTGCTCCTGGAGAACACACCGTAGACTCAGTTTTAGGACCGTTCGTCGGAGAACTCGTTACTCGAGAAAATATCAAGCCATGCATCGAGCTCAGCAAAACTCTTCGCCACTACCCTGTCCTCGAGACAGCTCGCGAACAATTATGGATTTTGGGTACACGAGAAGCGGTGTATATCGATCGGCATCGATCGAGACGATGGATGGAAATAAAAAAAGGAAGCACGCAGCATTTGCGCGCTTTACGTTCGGAAAGTAAGACCTATTGTCCACTAAGGCGTCTCGTCATAGACACATCGGCGTTGCGTACAACATGACAATTACGCTACGCTTGAGTTTCTGTCCACATGAGCGTATTGGAAGCGTATAGAAAGCGGTACAAAAAGCTTGATTTATATGCTGTAATTATATTCGACAGCGTAAAAGTCGGGAAAGATATTGGTCACATCCTTACATAGAAAAGAACATAAATGAACATGTATTTCATTCTTTCTATAGAATGAATAAAAATACGTGTAAGAATTTAATGTGTTTGGCAGCTCCGTTAATCAAAAAACAAGACACTAAAATACGATGTTGTGTTAGCCATGTACACTGACGAGCAAACTCGGCTTCCACTAGGGAAAAAAGTAATGGGAAAGGGCCTCCTACCATTTGGTATTGGGAATTATTGGAATTCATGCCAAATTACCTGGAATAAATTTACCAAGTGGCAGAAAACTTTTTTTCTACGCCGCTTTTTCCCCTAGCGACAGCCAACTTGCTCGTCGGTGTACAAACATGGCTCTTTTTTTCTGTTTTTTTCCATTTTTTTTATATTTCACACTCAAAGACGAATGAAAATTTTGCGTCCTTCTATACGCCCAGCGGGAGACATCGTTGACGACGTTGAAGCGTATGTGGACACACGCCCATTGTTTTACATTGGTCGCTACATGGAAGCGTCCTGCAAGCGTCAAATGTCTATGAAGCGTCTATGACGAGACGCTTTAGTGGACAGTAGGCCTGACGCTTGCAACCTGCTTTATTATTCTATGCGGTATACCAATAATATTCACATTTATTTTTTCTAGTCGAAGATAACGGAATTACGGGTTTATACGTCCCGGAAAAAATTGCTCGACCGATGACGCGGCTCGATACTGTCGGAATCCATGCCCATCGCGTTGCTGCGATCGCAACGGATTTATCGCAGTGCTCGACATTCGATGTTCAGCGAATAATAACAGTGTGATCTTCAGCGGGGATTTAGATAAGAATTTCAAAGTTACTCCCCTCGTGCGCCGAGGAACTACGGACGCGTGCACTTGGTGGTCACGTACCAATAGATAGCCGCTGGATTCGACGCCGACTGCTACCTTTCTCTCCCTCTCACTCTCTTTCTCTCTCCGGCCCCCTCACATTTCCTTATAGACTTTTTTTTTTCCTTTTTTTTTTTCTCCCTCTGTCTCCCAACCCCCGAGAAACGTACACGTTTTCTCGGCAGCTTCGTATTCGAGTTACGTCGATTTCGATCGAAATTTTGAACCTTCTTTGTTCCTGCTCCAACAGACGTGTAAACGTTGCCCCGCGAGAGTCTACGAATTACAGTCGGTGGAAATGATACAGCGAGGTTCTATAGTGGACAGCTGACAAGCGAGTCCAATTCAGTGTTTTGTAAAGGTAATATCAATGATTAATTGCTACGCAATTCCCAGTCGAAAAATTATGGATCTTAGGTAGCGTTTACGATGTTAGATTTTCGTACTGCGGTTAAATGGAATGTGAAGTCGCTAGCTACTACTGTTGAGCAGTCTATGTGTGTGAGAATGTCGGTTTTCGCTCTGTCTCTGTCACACACATAGGCTGCTCAGTGGGGGTGAGCTATCGTTGACACGTTTATGGTCACGGCAGTTAAACGACAAAGCAGGCAGCTTGCCTCTCGACCAGAGTTGGGCAGAAATATCTAAGGGTGTCGTCCTGAGCTTTAAACAGTTAATCAGATTAAATAATTGTTCGAAAAATGTCGATTCATTAGTATAGAAGTATTATGTTATTAGAACAATTGAAATTTCCACGTTTAAATCAATTAAAAATGACGAAATAGTTTTTTTTATCTTTTATTCGTTATTCGAAACTTTTTATCTAGATAATGTGTGCCCATCTCTGCTCTCGACTCTTGCAGCGAGCGATTCACTCTGTATGTATCCCTTCCACTGACTTCACCGTTCGAGGTTCGATCAGCCGCTCGGTCTGACCAAATGTCGGTCTATTCTACTTCCAGTGCCGCAAGGAATCTTCGTGCGTATAGTTCCTCTCCGAGCTATAGTGACTTCGTAAAAACAGTAGGAATTCGGATCTTTCACGCTTTTAAGAGTTTTACAACTCAGGCGTATCGAATGACAGGATTAGATTACCGAAACACATAAACTTTAGGATCAGTCGGGTTTATGGCTAACGTTATATCTTTGAAGAAGCTATGCTATAGCTCGAAGAGGCACTTATACATCGCGTGGACTGTACTGTGTTGTTTTGTGTCGTTTAATGCTGCGAAAGGAATCGTTGGGATTACAGAGAGATCTGTGTGTGTTTTCAAAGAATAATGTATTTTCAATAGGTCAAGGCAGGTAGTTGATGTTTAACGGAACATCGAACCGATACATGTGTGTCGAATGGTAGGCGTGTTGTCGCGACGATGTAAATACTCGGTCACATTTTCACCGCAGATTTTTTCTTTTCTTTAGGCCGGGCAAGAATAATATTCTCGTTTTCTCTCGTAGAAATTTTCGACAGCACTAACGGGGTTATCGATAAACATCACGAACGTTCGATCGATCATCGATGTGAATTGATTACAGCGGTACAAGCTTATCCGTGAAAGATATATTCATGGTAAGGAAACGTTATCGTTTAAACATCAAACGACAACGTGGTGTTTCTTACAATAATAATTAATAGATCGGCGGACCGAGTACTGTTTCGGCTCGGATCGTTTTTATTCGAAATTTCGTTTGGCACACACTCGTGTTTACGGGAGACGGAAATGTTGTGCGGAAATTCTCTTGGTCGGTATTGTGCGATATATGTATATATATATATGGTCGTGTCGCGCAAATACAAACGGAGGTCGTGGGAAGTATTTTTGTTGGTTTTGTACACAGGTCACTCGAGTTATCTTGGCACGTCCAAGAATAAATTGTTATTGCTTTTGGTCGGTGAAACATTAACAACAATAACAAAAATGACGACGACGACGACGACGAGGATGACGACCCTGTTTTGGTAGGATCTCGCGGAGCACGTTTTAGGCCGCGTTCACGCGATCGATCGTTAAGATATCGCGTTCCTCGTGTTTCTGGCGAGACGTGGGCTCGTCGTAGTCGCATACGGTCACCGTGACCACGGGGCAAATGTTCGCCACGCGGTCACTTCGCGCGTGCTATTTACGACCAACGATGGCATTTAGTATTCGTCTCACGGTGCTAACCTCGCCACTCTCCAGCTGGCGAAGATCGTCGGCGTGCTTTTTGCTCGGTTCCGGCATCACGTCGTCCAGTATCTTGAGCTCCCGTTGAGTGAATACCAGGTCCAAGGATTTTCGTATTCCGATCATCACCACTAACTATTGGCAAACGAACGAACCGATTAGTTTAGGACGAGTTTTCTGGACGAAGTTGTCGTTAGATAAAAATAGCTTACCATCAATGGGAAGAGAATGGAAGTGCTGCTGAAAGATTTGATGATCCAGAGGCACGATAGGCAAGTTAGTTGTATCACTGTGAACAGGTGGACACGCTTCAGCGGCACCTGCGTCGAAATAATTATAATTATTATTATTATTATTCGTGTAAATGGTCATTGTCCTTTGGTACAATAGTTTACAATCTTTCTGACTCTCGAGGTGATTTGAAACAAGTTTTTCCTTAACCAAAATGTTATCCGAGGCTTTGTTAACGAGATATTAACGAAAAAGCCCGACCAATCAGAAAGCGAGTCTGCCGGTCGAGTTCCCGCAGTAACGATGGCTACGCGTTGCGATTGGTCGGGGTTTTTCGTTAATATCTCGTTAACAAAGCCTCGGATAAAATTTTCGCCTAGGAAAAACTTGTTTCAAATCACCTCGCATTTTTGTTACACCCTGTACAATGATTGGTAACGATCGTAGAACCAATAACACCGACCCGAATGCTGCCTCGTTGACTATCGTTTACCTGTCGGAGGAACATGTAGTCGGGTTGATATTTGACGGGCATCAGCATGATCAGAATTCTGTCGAAGAACTGAAGGCCTTTCAACGAGGCGACCCCCATGTAGAGGAACACCCCGAACAAAACCGGCATCGGTATGTGCCTCAACATCGGCGTCAAGAGTACCGAGCAGCCGATCATCAGGAAGATCAGAATGTGTGTGACACGTTGCTCCCGAACCCCAAGGAATTGTGGTTTCTCGCCAGGCGCGGCGCATTCCGATTCCAACTTCAACGAGTTCACGTGGTTGATCGAGAGCACTGTCGCCGCCACGAACCACGGTAGCCCCATCACCGAGCAAATCTCGATCAGGATCGCGAGAACAAACAGGTCCAAGTGATACCCGCATCCTTTCTAAATAGAGAAACAAAAAAAACGAACCACGCTAGAAGCCTATCGAGACAGAAAGTTCGATCCAAAATATTTGGACATTCTTGCCTTTAGCTTGTTCTCTTTTCTGTTCACTATCACCGCTGTGATCTGTTGGTCCATGAAAATTAGTATAGTGCCCAGAAGAGCTGGCAGACACGCGACAATGGCGCTCCACCATGGATTATCCTGAAAAGGCCAGATGATCCATCCGCGATTGTGCAACGTCGGCTTGAATTCCTCCGGCACCTCCAGCTTCGGCGTCGGAATATTCACGAAATGATCGAGCGCGCTCATCGAGAAAATCGCGATTATCACCGCGAAGTCACTGACAACCTGTCTGACCTGTGACAATGAAAAAAAAAAAAAGAAAAAATTGTTAAAAACACTGTATTACTGGGAGAGTTTGAATTTCCTGTAACTCGTAACGATATTCCCACCTTCGACGGGAAGAAGAGAGCGTTCTTGAAGTCTTTGAGCTCGACGGATAATAAGAAGGTGCCCATGAATAGAATAATTGACATGAGGAACACATCGGGTATGTGGTGCGGCAGGTTGCAACTGTCGCCCACCATGGTGCCGTTGTAGCTCTGAAAGAAACATTAACGACGTCGTCGCAAGATTAGGGAGGGACACGTTCGAGTTTGTAATCTCGTCGAACGAGTGTCTTGGCCCGTCGCCTTTATTAACCTGGCATGCTTGCTGATCCAACGCCGTCCAATTGACGTTGTCGTAGCTGGATGGCAGGGTGCCGTTCGGCGGATCGCACCAGCACTCGAAATCGAACGAATCCTTCGTGTGGGTGTCGATCGGATACTTCTTGCCAATGGACAACACGTTCTCGATAGCCTGGAACGGGACGAATTCATAAATACCACGAGTATCCTCGAAGATGACGAATTAAATTAATGCTCGAGAGTCTTCGATCAAGCGAATCAGCCACCACGTGGAAATCGAGACCGATCGAAACTTTCGGATTGCGATCTCGAAGCCCGAGAGGAACGCTTCCATTGGACGTGCACACCGGCGATTCGTGACCCAAATGCTATGATTTCGCTGACGAAGCGATTCGAGAAGCACACGATACGTTACACGCCCGCCATCCAATTAACTTGGATCGGCCGTGAAGGACACGGTTGCATAATTAACGTGCACGAGGACGACGCGAATAAATCCTCTGTCGGGGTTATCCTCGAGATCGGCGTGGCTCGCTCGATGAATCCCGTCGTACCTTGTAGATGAAGATGAAAGCGATTAGGGTAGCAAAATTCTCTTCGGTGAATCGCGTGATGTAGCAGACCAGGGCGCTGGCGTCGATCGCGACTAGGATCACCAGAATCAAGGTTATCCACGAGCCGATCCAGAAACGGAAGGACATGTAGTTCCATTCGGATTTTCTGCGAAAGCAATCAGTAGACTTCGGATTTTAGGTATTTCTAACTTATTGGGTCCCTAGCAACAGGGACGTTGTTTTTTAATAGGGGCAATTTTTGATGCGGTGACCGTTTTTTGTCATTCTGGTGTCTTCAATTTTAATTGAAAATAGCATAGAAATAATTAAAATCCACTGTGATAGGCAGTTTTCACTCACTTGCAGAATTCGTAAACGATCGTTTCGAAGACCAGAACGGGACCGGTCGAGCCGAGAATGGTCAACGGTTGCCCCGAGAAAAATCCGTAGCCGATGCCGCAAACGAAACCAGAAACGAGCGACTCCATGGCGGCCATATTCTTTCCCGTGGCTTCGCCCAGCAATCCACCGAACGTGATTATGGGCGAGAGACAGGCAAAGTACAGAAATATGAAGGACGCTATGCATTGGATGGCCAGAGCGTCTTTGAAGTCGGACAAGTAAACCGGCACTTTTCTTTTGATGTCGTTGATCAGACCCCCGAAAAGTATTCCTGTCCTCGACAGGCCGGATTCTTCTCTGAGCTTCTGCTCGTCCTCTTCTTCGTCCATTTCGTCCTTCGGTTTCTCTTCTTTCGGCCGCTTTCTCACTTCCTGAAACGAGCGAAACGAGGAAATGCGTTCAGGCGAGAACCGCGAGTGCAGTTTTCGGCGAATGTATAATAATGGAGGGTTCAGAAGCAGGGACTTCTACCGAAACGTAAAATACCGGTATTATACCGGTATTTTTAAGTTTTCTAAATTTCTATATTTTTGAAATTTTCTAAATTCCATTTCAAATGTTTTCTATTCACTATTGGTGAGTGTATAATAAATACATTTACTGTAGTCTTGGGTATATTGCTATTATATTCCCATCACGTGTAATCAAAAGTTACTACCTATCGACAGACGAAGAGTTTCTGAAGTATATATTTTTATATACAAGTTCATATTATGTTAAATAATCCAGCCTTTTTGTGAGGTACCTGTCCTAGTGAAACTGTTAAAAGTTCAATTTTAAACACCACCAAAATGTACATCACACTATACCTGCGAGGGAATCGCGGCTGGTGGTTCTATTCTGATCGCGGGATCCCATTCGCCGGGCGGTAGAACCGTGACTGCGTCCAAGAACTCGTCGATTCCAGCGAGCAGGTGATTCCTATTCTTAGCTTTGTACGCCACGTCGTGGAACACCTCGTCCGACATCAGAGTGGCCATGGCGCGACCGATCTCGTGAAAACCGGAGATTCCTCCCTGCGACGTCGACGAAATTTCATGAACAATATTCTGGCTGAATCACGCGAGCATTTAATTTTGATCGAACGGGCGAAAAGATTGCCGGAAT
Source organism: Dufourea novaeangliae (assembly GCF_001272555.1). NCBI lineage: Eukaryota > Metazoa > Arthropoda > Insecta > Hymenoptera > Halictidae > Dufourea > Dufourea novaeangliae. The sequence continues at coordinate 4,727,189 of NW_015374020.1, read as the reverse complement.
GAATGAAATATTCGCGACGAATCATCGAAGAGGAAACGAAGAACGATGTTGAACGATAACGAAGTCTCCATTCATACACGGTGAGAAATTTATTCCGTGTGTCGGACTCTCGAGACCGAGAAGAGACGAGGCAATCAGCGTGGACAATTGCTTCGTTAAAACTTTAATTACCCCGAACGGGGAGAACGAGAAGGACTTTCGGTGATAGGCGATCAGAATCGATTTTCGAATCCACGGTCGACCGATGTTCGTCCCGTCTTACCGTTGGTCCCAGCAAGACGAATATGAATCTCGTCGGGACAGGAACTTCCGTCAGATCGCCCATCATCGCGGCTTGGCTCAGTCGTATAAAGGCTGACAATGTTTTATCTAAAAAATCCACCTCCCCTACGAGAATGTTGCTCGCCTCGGCTCCCGCTGGTATTTTCCGCATAAAGTGCGTGTTACCCTAAACGAGGGAAAAAGATCATCGAGAAATGCAAAAGGGTGACCAGTATTCCGAAATATCTCGTAAGATGTTTCGTTACGAACCCTGTGATTCACGTCTCCGTTCTCCAATGCGGACGAACTGTGATTCCGGCTGATCGACACGTTGCTGGGACTTCGATCCATTCCATTGGTGGACGGTTCTTGTCCTGAAAGAGACTTCTAGCTTACCGCCTACTGCGTATTTTCGAGGCTGAATCGCGACGAGAAGTCGCGTGGGAATCACCGTAATTGAGGGGACACGCATAGTTTTTCGCTTCCCCTCAATTACCACTTCTATCCAGGCCCATTAATGGCGAGATAGTCGTGACCCAGATTTCGCGGTGTCGAAAGTTTCCGAGTTGCGGGAATCCGATACAAGGGTTTCCGCGGGTCGAAGGGGAAGTCTTATAACCGGATCCACTTAAACGCAACACCGAATGCAGGCGGAGATTTCAATTTTCTATGGCAGAAATAGAAATTTCACGAATGTCCTCGGTGGTTCGAGCTAACCGGCCACGAGAACGCGACGTTTCCGATTGGACGAGAAACCTGTAATCTTCTCGTTGAGCTCTTAACCGAGGTGTCTGGTCTGGTTCGTTAAATGTCAAAAGTGTGTCCGTAAATTTATCTCTTTAAATTGGGATCATCAGGAGGTATTACGCGTTCGATCCACGACGAAGATTGCGGTCTCGAAAACACTGTTCAAGAAAATTCTGAAAATTCTAAAATAGTGGAGTGAAACTGGCTTTATTTACTTGATTTTTAATCGCCGAATATAATAGTTATCTCACTTTTCACACACGTATGGATTTGTTTTTTTTAATTTAATTCTAATGTGGTGTAACTGGTGGTACAACCAGGTAGGGGATGATTCTACGTGGAAAAATAAGTCGGAAATGTACAATAAAATTCTTTCATTTACGACTTCGTTTTCGAGAAAGTCAACTTCGAAAATGAATCTGAAACGCGTTATTCGTGCAGCAAGTAGAAACGGAATGCAATGAACAGACACGCTAGCCAGGTACTATTCAATTACACGCGTATCCAGCAGTACTTTAATTTTAAAAAGACTGCGACGTTCAAGCACAAAAAACCAGGTTTAGGGACTTGTTGAACAGTGTAATCGTTTGTCAATACACACGCGTGTATTATTTTAATCTTCCTGTGTTTCTCGACGCGACACATTCGTTTGGATCAAGATTCGGGCAACTCGTGATACTTTCGCCGCTCTGCAGTGCGCGAGTTCACCGTTCGGGGATAATATTCCACGATCTTTTTTCGATTGCTTTTCACATTCCATCCTGTTCCACGTATATTTTTCCCCGAACGTTGTTTCTGCGTGGCGATGAATGAAGCGCGCGTACGTGTATCGTGTTCTTTGTTTTCTAGGAGAAATCTACGTGACGACAAAAAGGTATCGCGAGACGTGTGACGATGTGATGATGCAAGCATAATAGAGAAGCAGTTTTATCGGGTTTACCGGGTATGGCAAGGAAGCGGCTACCGGGATTCAGCGTTGCCCCGCTCCCGTGAGTCGTAGCGCCGGCGATCGCCGGGGCGGAATTCGATTCCTCCACTAAAAATGAGCATGAAACACACACCAGGACAAACCCTTTATTTACAGAGGAAGGAATCGAGGGTATAGGCTCCGTGTGCCCTGTGTTATTATCGTTAGCATAGTCGGAGATTGTTAGTACCACACGTAGAGGAAGAAGGAAATCGGTCGGTACACTGAAAATCACAGATGTTAGTTGAATGTGTGACGGTTAATATATACGATATCGAGTATACAAAGTACAGATCGAGTCACGTGCAAGTCATACAATTAGATCATGCCTCGTGGAATGGGCCTGTAAATATTATTCGCCTATGCGGTCTCACGATCGTGCACGCGAAAATCGATTGTGGAAGAGCTGCAATTTGTTCGTCTTCCTTTAAGGAGGGAGCCTGCTGTAAACGGGCTGAACATAATCCTTAAGAACATAAATCCTTATAACAATAATATTTATGAATTTTTCGTGAAAATTAAAACTTTTATATTCAGTTTAATTGTCCAATAAAGTATTCTCAAAGTTTCCAAGAGATTGGTTTAACAATTTCTTCACAAGAAATTCCCAAAAATTCGTTCATTTTTAGCCGTTCACACGAAACTCCCCCTTTAAACTGCACGCGACGCTCGTTACCGACGATTTGTGACAGGAAGCCGTAGAAAAACTGTAAACGTTCGGACGTTGTTCGGGAGAACAGTTCTGTTTCGTTACTGTAACAGTGACGGATAAGTAAACGTGATCGCTGAAGTGGAGAAACAACCCACGGAAATCACTTAAATACCTACTCGTACCGAAGGGAGAGCGTTGCGGTCGCAGTAGCGACGGTCGATATTGATCAGACACAAGCTAACCGAATCACGTGTGTAATTATACTTTCATTAATTCCGCGCATATTATGGGTTAATCGATACACTCGATGAACCGTTCGTTACGAGTCGAGGGCTCGTAACAGTTCCGCGAGTGTAATGAGAATACTCGTTCTTCCTCAATGCTGATTTGCGAAACAGATGCTGTGATCGATCGGAGCTCCGTGCAGTGCTCAGCTACTGTAAACACCGAGGAAACCGCAAAAGAGAGGAACAATGATAGGAGACACAATATAATCAATTAAACTGACATATTTTATAATAACAAGTAGTTGCAGTTCTATATACAGGGTGCGGCCGAATAACCATATACAAGCGGGTACTACATGATTCCTTGTGAAAAAATAAAAACAAAGTATGCAATAAAATTCGTTCATTTAAGGCTTGCTTTTCGAGAAAATCGACTTCGAAAATTAATTCGAACCACGTGTATTCACTATAGTAATAAGTAGAAACAGATTGCAATGAACAGACGAGCTAGCCCAGTTCTATTCGATTGCCCCCGTATCTATCAGATTTGCAAAGTCGATTTTCTCGAAAACTAAGCCTTAAATGAACAAATTTTATTCCATATTTTGTTCTTAGTTTCTCATAAGGAATCACCTCGTACCTTCTTGTACATCTAATTCGGCCGCACTCTGCATGTAAAGAAAAAGTGTGAGAGAACCACGAAATAAACGAGAGAACAAAAATACACGGACATTGTGCAATCGATTGAAAAAAATTCATGGCAACAATAACCAGCTGACCGTCTAACCTTTTAGCTGACACATCGCGAACCACGTCGTGAATCCGACCACGTGCGGAACAGCGTATTCGTCTGACAGAAACACAAGAAAGCAAACGTGAATGCACGTGGCGTTCGATCGGAGGCAATCGAACTCGATATCGGCTGATTCGCAGGGATTGATGGCATATCGGTTTATGAAAAGGGGTCGGTAATTATTCAGTAATTAGTTGTCAAGGTCAACATTCTGAACAACTCTATATGGGATATAGTTTGCGAAAAAATATCTCACAGGTATTTTTTTACATCGGCCATCGTCCATATTGAAGGGATGAAAACAGCCTTGAAAATTGGGGATTGAAAACATATTTTTTGGAATATCTCGGAAACGAAGCCCAAGTGGTGGTAACATGTATAAGGAAAAGTTGTTCAGAATAATTACCTTGACAACATATTTCAAGGTCAACCAAAAACAATTAAGGAGGAATCTAACGCGAGTTCGTCTACAGAGTTTTAGCGGGACGCATCGAGCGAAATCGTTTCGTTTGCACGAGGAGACCAGCCGTTGGATCTGACGTATTTAAAGCTCGCGAAAGCGCGCACCGTGAACCCAAGCAGGAACGATCCAAGCTGTGATTTGGCGGTTCTGGCCTACGTTTATACCTGGAACCAGAAGGTACGGTCCTTTCAGATCTTTCGCTTCTCTCGACAGCAAAGCCGTGTTCGAATTCGGGCAGCTGCTGCTGCGAGCGACCGAGGGCGCGTAAGCGTCCCCAGCGTCGCCGCGACGCTCCTGTAAATCTGACGTCAACAACGCATGCAAACCACATGTACAGGAGAAATCTGAAAATTGTCGAGCGTGTTTCGCACGCGTTTAGCGTGGCATGTCGAGTTAAGGTCCGATTACCGGCGGGTGTATGTGTCTAGCCTATTGCGCCCTGCGCGGCCACCCGTGGCTCTCGGGTAATTACGATCGTCACGTGTGTGTCCAATCGAATAGAAACAAATAAATGATAAAAAAAAAGAAATCTCGAAACAGCAACAGTTTACAGAAGAGCTGTAGCGGATCTGTTTCTTTTTTATACAAAAAATTATTAAAGGTCGAACAAATAATACAAAGATCACGGCACTAATAAATCGCAATGCTCCTGCCCGATCAGTGCTCTCCCACTTTTTAGACCTTCACCATACACGTCCAGATTTAAGAATACCGACCCAATAAACAGAATTTGTATGCAAGCGAACAATTATGGCAAACAAGTTAATTTTTTGGCTGTGCACCCAAGCGTATTCAAAAGTGAACAGTTCGTTAGTAATGTTTTGTAATTCAATGGGCTTTCGTCCCGTGGAAATAAATAATTATATTTTAAAAGAACAATAATTTAAATTAAAGTAAACTAAATGAAATTAAATTAAATTCAATTAACAATTGGTTTGTTGTATCGGTACGCGTTTCTGCGTGTTCGGTAGACGTCGACATTGTTCCGGGCAGCTTCGATTTGTCTGCGGCCAAAATGCGTTTGTCGTCGCTCGATCGATTGGCATCGAACAACTACTCTGTACGAGGTTACTTATAATTCGAGTGTGTAACGTTGACAAACTTACTCTTCGACGAGGAATGATTCCGTCCGATCTCGGCCAACGATCTTATGATCGGCAGTCTGGACATGTTGTTGTCCTTCCGTCTCTCGTGTTGATGTCGATGTCTCACGAGAAGAGCTTCCCTGACCTGCAATCGAGAAAACTTGTTCGTTGGTGCATTTGCTACTCCAAACTGACTTTCTCTGTTTGCTCGGACTGATTCACTCTTCTATCTACCAGGGACTTCTATCGAAACGTAAAATACTGGTATTTACGTAACCCTACCCTTATAGAAACCGAAAAATACCGATATTTCCCTAGTAGCATTTATGGTTGGCCAACGGTATCCAACACTTGGGAGTTAGTTAGGATATAGTTAGTGTTTCTGCCTACAAATTCCCAAAATAGGGCCTACGACGAAAAAGTTATGACAATTTTCCAACGAATATCCAATGTTGGGTGATGAATTGGGGAAAGAATCCAATGAAAGGTGAAAGGTAATTTTTACTAGGGTTATTTCGATTTTCAATATAATATAATATATTTTCATTATAATATAACCGGTATCAAAATCATACAGGTTTAAGTCTTTGCTATTTACCTTTTCTTTGGCCTCGATCGGCAGCGAGCCCTTGTTGATCATATTGTCGAGGACCAGATCGGCGACTTGCTCGAGACTGATCGCCTCCATGTCGAGCATCACGGTGCCGTTCAACAGCAGGCTCCTCAGCTCGAACAACGAGTGCAACGAAAGGGTCGCTACGTGAGGTTTGCTCCATCTGTTTCCGCCCTCCTCGACGTCTTCCTCGAATTTGATCCATCTAGGAAACATTTCGAGGCAATAGGGAGGGGATAGGGCCGTTGTTGTTAATTCATGCATCGAGGGAGAACAGACGGCAACGGGGGTGTAGAATTACCTCGCGGTTTCCTTCCACTCCATCTCGTCCCCATCCTTGACGAGCTCCTCCATCTCGGAGAAAAGAGGATGGGAGACGTGAGCATCGTCCCCGACTTCCTCGCCCAGGATGAACTGCACCCTTTGGGCCGGCGGTGTGACTAGAATTTTCATACGGAAACCCCGTGAAACATCATTCCTACCGTCTAAATCGTATGTAGATAAAAAGACATTGAAGTATACGAAAAATATATCGATGCAGAAGAGAGAAAAGTGAATACGTGTCGCGAAACAGCGAATCAAAAGAGCGCACTTCGTTTTTTCGTCGTGATACTCGTCGCGATAAATTTCAGGCGATCAGCGTGCACGTGCACGTGTATATTCTGCAAGTGTAACGAGGTGAAAAAACATGTTTCGGGACTGCTGAAAAGCTCGGTCTCCGCAGATAAACTGTGGGGATAGTGTGTCGTGTGCGTACAATCGGACGATCGGTACCAGCAACAAAAAGATTGAAAAACTGATGTTGGATCGACGGAAATCACTGCTGAAGATCGAATGGTTTGCGAGTCGTAATGAAACATCGACCGAGCGGTGCAGGGAGCGTTCGTGGAACATCATTGCACGCGTGATTTACCAATGACGCATGCAGTATGTCCGAGAAGAGTATCGAGAAACATCCAGATACATGAAGACGGGAAACGTTTAGTTGTAGTTTCTTTTTGTTTTGTTTTTTTGTCTATATTTCTATGTCTATGGTCAGAAGCTGCTCGATCGTGCGGCGTGAAACGTGGAATTATCGTGTGTATCGAAAAACAGTTTCTCGAGACCATTCGTAATATAGGCGGCGTACGCTCCAAACATGGCGGCAGTCGCGAATAATTTCTGCGGGCGAGGAACATCTTTCGAACCCATAGACGTATAATACCTATCCGGGCATTTGGCCGATATTCTGTAAAATTTTTTTTTAGATATCAAGATCACCTTTATTTAAAATGAAATCACCCTTTACTTCGTGACCTTGAATGACCTTGAATAATTATAATCACTGAATTCCTAATGAAAGGAAGTATCATTGTAGGTGTCTAAGAAAAGGTGATTCCGTTTAAAAAAATGAAGGTGACCTTGAGATCTCTAAAATAAATGACATAAAAATAAAAATTTTTTCTGCTATCGTGTGAGTCCCATTGAACCATTTAACTTTGTCCTTAAGACATTTAATATATCTTTTAAAACAACAAAGATATTTGAGGTGCAAAAGTTAGGTGATTCATCCGATATACATATGTATATCTATTTAATTTTCTTTCCTTCTTATTAGTCTTTCTAATTTCTTATCCCAATTCTGTACTCCTTCTCTCCCTCTCTTTCTTCCTCTGTGGTCTAGATATTACACGTCTATGGTTCGAACCCGAAGAGGTGTTTTCAGCCGGTGGCGAAACATTAGGCACGCGATGGTAATCCGCTTTGACGCAACCGCCTCGCATCGACAAACGCAATTTTCTTTATGTAACGATGATAAACCAGTTAATGAGACGTTCGGGCAGCCGTACACAAAGCGATCCGCTCCGATAAATATTATTGATCTTCCACGTCGAAACGTGTCGGCGCGATGGCGCGAGTTTCCGGCGAAACGCGTCTCGATCATTCGTTCGCTCGCATAATCGGTGTAATCGAATGTTAATTACTGTTCGTGTGAAATTAATGTAACGATCGTGACATCATTGCCGTGTAACACGCAAACGAACCGACGTTAGAGGATCGAGTGTCCTCGTCTACGAGACGAGGTAACATCGACGTGTCGCGAGCCGCCTTCGTTTTTATTGTCCCGTACGAATGGTCTCTCGATCAATGTATACGTAAAATACAGAGAAGTCTGGAGCTTATTGAGGCTTACGTATCATCTCGCTGTCGGGCTCGCAGATGCTAGATAGTCGACTCCTTCGAGTCATCAGCAATTGTCCTGAAACGTCAAGGAGACAAGAACACGTCGGGGGATAGTTCGCTGGTGAAATCGATTTCGAGTTCTCCGCTCTCACGACCGTTCTCCCGGAATTAACGAATTCACGTTTCCTCCTCGGGGCACCCCTGCAGGCCCAGATTAAGATTTTTCACGGCTCAGGGAATTTCGAACCTTCGAGAGCCTCTTAAAATCGGGGGTAAAAAATGTTTATAATGAAACTTACAGTAAAAAACATAAATCTTAAAAAAATTGAAATTTATCCTAAATAAGATTAACTGACATTTAATTCATTCAATTATTTTTTGACATAAACTGAAGGTTTAATTCGGCCTTTCCTCCCTTAATCCGGCGCTGCACCCCTGGCGTTCTCGAATTAACGAGAGATCGCTCGATTGACGTCTGACCGAAAGCTCGACGTAAATAGCTTCCGTTTGGACGAAATGTAAAGGTATCGATTGAGGCTCGCGTGGATGGAGACACGATGGGTAGAGAGTGCATCCCGTGCACCAAACCTGTCGTATGTACAGTCGTCGCGGAAAATGAGTTAACAAGCAATCTTCTTTAACCCCTTGCCTTATAACATCGAGTCAGAGACACGTGGTGATGATATAAAAATAGATTCAAGGAACAGAAATATTATTCGTTTTGTAGTATTTAACTTTTAGAGAATTATTGATGATAAAGTAATTCTAGAGAGTGCAGATATCAAGAAAATCATAGGGCAGGAGGTTAATATAATATTTTTCCAAAATGTTGAATAGTGAATCCCCAATAAATGACAAAGGAAACACAAGACGGCTCTGTCTCAGCGATACGACAGTATCTCGACGTTCATCGTTCCTTTTCGACAGTTTACTAGGAGCGTTAACTTAGTTTCCGAGGCGACTGCACATGCTCGACGCGATACGAACTTTTGGTCATTGTTGATAGACATTAAATGAACGCAGCAACCGCGTACTGATGGACTGATATTAACCACAGGTGGGTTGATATTAACCCTTGTATGGGCAACGAAAATATTCACAATTATTGAGCAATCGGAATACACCTATTCTGACAGATTAGATAAATATAGATAAACGTAGATAATTTAACTTTCATACTTTTCCCAAACTCCTAGTTTTCCTTTCCTATAATATATCAAGTACTGTTTTACATAAGACCATAAAAAATTGTGAAAGGAAATTTAGAAATGCATACCTGGATACACGGTTGCCTACACAAGGGTTAAAATGGACCGGACCTACGTTCAAGCAGATTTTATTCCGTAATTAAATACTTCCCGCAGTAAACGTTTTGTCTCGACGGTCTCAAACAGTAGGATCGATCGTGTGCAGTCTACGTAGATGTCGCAGAATCGCTTTGCTCGTGGTATTCCCACCGAAATTCTTGGACCAGTGACACCGAAATGTCAATCCCTCGACATTCGAACGCACAGGATAAACGTTTTTCTTGTGCATTTAAAAATGAAACTAAAAAGACGAGATTCAAGGATCGTAGGGGAACGTGAAGGGAGGCTGGTCGTTATCGTCTCGGGTAGGGAAAACGGGACAGACCCTTCACGAGATTCGATATCGGTCACCGACTTCTACCCAGTGTGCCAGAAGTAGGGTGAACAACCGGCCAAGTCCTGACAAGTGGTTGGCTCGGTGCCACACACCGCTCGATAGCGTCGGGAAACTGCAACACACCGTGGAACGTTTGCGTGCGATACCTCGTCGACGACACGTTTCAGGTATCTAATGGAAATCAGCTAAACGACGCACGGTCGTTGTCATCGGAACCGTTGCAGTCTCTCTGGGAACTCTGTCCGCTCCATAAATGTACACCCACGAGCAAACTCGGCTTTCACTAGGGGGAAAAAGGGCGTAGAAGAAAACTCTTCTACTACTTGATAAATTTATCTTAGGTATGGGAATAAATGTTAAGTTAAATATTAATTTGGCATAAATTTCAGTAACTCCCGATACTAAATTTTAGGAGGCCCTTCTCCAACACCACTTTTTCCCCTAGAGAAAGCCAAGTTTGCTCGTCGGTGTACAAACTTTAATTCTTGATGAATGATTACGAAAACGTAAATTTCTTTCAAATATTCCAGTCTTCCGTTTTATTCCTTGGAATCTCATAGCTGAAAGTGGCATACGACCCTGAGTACAGTGGGACACAATGGGCCCCCGATGATCGAGTACTAATGGTTTAAGGGTCGGCCACGTTTACAGCTAACGTTATATCTTTGAAGCAGTTATACCTTCGTCGACGTCAGGGAACTTTGTTTCTCGTATGCGACAATAATTTGTGCCAGAATCAAAGACCCTTCTCAGCGAGCATAGGTATTGTTTAGCTCATTCCACAACTGTCGAACACCGAGTCTTTGGCCTCGGCGACTTAGCATCCCTTTCCGTCGTCGGATGAAGTGGATCCTTTCGAAGTCTCGCGAGAGAGAGAGAGAGAGAGAGAGAGAGAGAGAGAGAGAGAGAGAGAGCGATTAGCCGTACTCGATGTTGAAGCTCGACTTCTATTCAAGCTTGGAAACTCGTGACCTAAAAGAGCTGTTCCCCTCTTTTATATATTCGTGGACGTAATCGATTCGAGGAGAATATTCCACCGTAACGATTTAAAGAGCTCCGAAACCAACGAATTTCTCCGTCACTGATCCACGAAGAAAAAAACTTCCAAGGGTGAATTCTCCGTGACAGAAATTTACGATTTAGAAGGCACTGCTTGAGGGAGGTTTGCTCGGCGGGGAAACCACGATCGGCGTGGTGGGACGGGTCTGCGACGAGGGAAAAGATCGAAGAACACGGAGAAATATATTCACAAGACGAACTTACTGGGCCTGTCATTGTCGACGTTCTCCTTATCGGCGGCGTACGACTGACGCTGGGAATGATGGTGCTTGTGGTGACGGCGATGTCTCCTCTCACCTGGCAGATGCACGCCCACGTAGACGGTGTGCGCTCTGTGACCTGGAAGCAGATGAAAGAATGGTCGCGTCAGTGACTCTCGAATCGACGTTCCATTGGTACCCGACCGATTATCGATAATAAAGAATCCTCTCGCTCGGGCCACGATTTTCATCCCCCGATTTATCTCGAGAACTCGCGGCGGCGAATGTTTCCGGTATCGATATTTGATCGTCGAGGCATCTCGATATCGACGATTGCTTCGGCAATTTTACGCTTTCGTCCTCGACGTGGAAAGCCTTTAAACGCGTACAAGGGGAATCGAATCGATCGAAACAGACTTAACGTCGTGATCACCATCCCGACATTGGTTTTTCGTGGACTTTAGGTCGATTCATTAAACACCTACGTCGCGTACGTTTACGATAATATCATCGATCCAGAGTCTCGCTGGAACGTCGACGGTTCAAGATCGCAACCGGGACAGGTGACCTCGGATCCAGCAGCTCGATACGGACGAGGTTCGCGATTTTTTTGTTCAGACGCGAATTAATGATTTTCGAAGCACCATCGACGCGTCACGTCGTGGTGTGACACTCTGACGCGAACAGTGGGTGCATGTGTGGGCAAACATCGAAGCCCTGGATTCGTGTATTCGACTAATCCACGGACAAGCTGGAATCGGAGTTGGGCGAAATGTAATCTAATTAGAAAATCTAAATTGCAATTAGAATGTAATTGCGGGAAAATTTCAATTACTGTTACATTGATAATTTTTATTTGAAATTCAGTATAGTTAATTACACTGTATTTGTGATTTTAGTTGTCTTGCAATTACATTGTAATTGTGATTTTAATTGTCTTGCAATTACATTGTAATTGTGATTTGGATTTTGTGATTAGATTACATTTTGCCCAGCTTTGACTGGCATCATCGCCGGCGATTCCATTGACTAAAAAGAGCGTATGGACACGGAGTGTTTTGCTCGGCGAGCGAAGGTCGTCGAAGAACGATCGAGCTGCCGAGAGGAATATCTACACTGGCCAAAATTTCTATAATGTCACCATGTTTTTTGATGAATTCTTGTAATTATTCGATACCAGTGAGAAATTTGTGTTTGGTAGCATTTTGGGATTAATTAAAGAAAGCGTACACATCGGTTTCAAGAAATAAATAAAAAGAAACAGAAATATAATTCAACAATATAAATATAGAAACAGTGAAAAACAATTGTTAATATAATTATACAAATTTCGCAGTTTGTTTTCCGTTGAACTATATTTTTGTCTGTTTTTTAAAATAAATGTTATATTTATTTTTGTCTAATAAATCCCAAAATGCTACCAAATCCAAATTTTCCATTGGTATGAAATAATTATACGAATTCATAAAAAAACATGGTGATTTTATAGATATTTCGGCCAGTGTAGTCCCGTGATACGGTGCAGAGCGAATGAAATAGCGATACCTTCGTAGTCTTTCTCGGTGTAAGACTGATGAGTGATCCGAACACCGGGATCTTTCGGAGCCTCGTCGTCACCTGTCCCACCTGCGTGGGCCGCGCCACCTCCGATTCCAATACCCGGCTGCATCCACGGTCTAAAAAATAAATCGTACGAACACGTGAAACGGGGTCGAATTGTAACTGGCGTACAGAAAAAGACTTGATTAAAAAGCACGCCGTCCCCGTGGCCCGCGGATCGTCTCGCCTCGGTTTTGCGTAACGTTCGCATCGACGATCTGCGATCCCGCCCCCTCATCGTTATTAAACGCCTTCTAATGCGTTCTCGAAACGATTCCGTTGCTCGAACGATTAACAATTATAATAATAATTATTAACTGCGACGACCCGAAAAGTACAGGTATCTTTGGTAATTTATTAAAAGAAAACTACTTAATGAATCTTTTTCACATTTTCAGAGGTTTTTAGTGAACGTATAAGCTTTAAGAACAGATTTTTGTTTACTTGATTTGTAAAAATTACAGTAATTGTCCCACGTTAATCGATCGCGATTTCGTCTCGTCGACCGTTCCGAGAGTCTCGAGCGGCGGACAGTTTCCGGTCAGAGTTGGCCCCGAACGTAAATTGCTTCCTTGAATCCTCGTGGTCTTTTCGCCGCGACGTTTATCAACGAAGAATGCGCGTGGGATCACGGAATAATTCGTGGGACGGTTCGTTCGCGATAGCCCGGCGGCGACGAGCACGCGATTTTATAATAATTAAACTTCCTTCGACAGGAAGGGCTTTGTTCGTAGCCGCCCGCTGCCCTGAATGCGTTCACGCTCTCTATGTGTCCGTCCTTTTCCCCCGTACTTCCCACCAATTTCTTCTTCACGTTCGTTTTCGATTCGATCGAACGATTTCGAATTTCTCGAATATTCAAACGAGTACTCACGACGACACGTTCCCTTCGAACCATTTTTTGCGGTTCATATTTTTCGTGATGCTTCGAATGCTGTTCGATAACACTGGACCAGACTGTCCCGCGACGACAACAGAATTCAGTCCGTGAAACGTCGGAAAATCGACTTCAACCTCTTGTAAACACCGGTTATATTATAGCGTAACGGTGGGCGTACAACACGAAAATAAGTTACATCCGGAGGTACAAAGAAACTTCTTATTCTCGAGTACACACCACTAACGAGCGAACAATTAACACCCAGATACCGAACTTCGCGACGCTTCGGTGAACTCAAAGGTAATCCCGTAATGCGCAGAGACGATCGAGATACGCGATGATCGGCCGTCACGTGTCGCGCGAGTAATCGGCGACCGTCCGTAATCGTGGGCACCGCCACGATTATTACGCCGAACCAGATTTGCACGTCGCGGCACAGATGTATCTCGCGTAATAAAGGTTCGTAAATGCGCCAATCTTTCGTTCGGTGCCCAAGCACTTCGCCGTGGCTGATACAGGTGGAGGGGAAACGGACAGCTATGACGACGCGTGAATTTTACGGGAGCCTGCGTCGCCGATCGTGTCTCTGTTGCCAAACATCGGGTTCATCCCTTGATCCACGATTGAAAAACTGTTTTCGGGACTGGAAATCGTTATGGAATTTGTTACTTCGTTGCTTGGATCACACGGGGCTTTCGTGACGCTGTAATTTAACCCTCATCCGTCCCTGTTTATCTTAATTTTCCCCTCGGTGTTAAATTTACATATTGTGTATTAATTAGTATAATTAATATATTGAAGAGATAAGTGAAATTTGTAAATTCTTTAAACTAAAAGTCACGGAGCCTCAGGTAAATTTACCTACGTATGATCAGTTGTTCAGTAATTATGAGCAAACGTGACGAAAGCGTTTTCGTAAACGTTGATCGCGTTGCTTTATTTCGCTGGCTGTGTAACGAAACTATCCGAAACCTTTGGAACAACGAAAATCGCGGAAGGGAGCCTCCCTCCATATAACCGTCCATTGGAATCGTGGCCGATTGTCAGAATGTCAAGATCGTGACAGACGTCGAATAGTTGGCCAGCGATTACCAGCCGTCAAGTGGATAATTACCCTGCTATGATTATCCGAGTGCTCCCTATGTGTACGTGGTTTTACATAATGAACTACCAGCTCGTCCGGCGCTCGGGCACAAAGGGAGGAGAGTGGCGTAATAAACAAGGGGAGACACGATAATTGTTTAATTGTCGGAGGTCACCGGGTGTCCGTCGATACGAAAGGACACGTATAACTATGTCCCGAGACGACCAAGAGCTGTCACTCTTATCTTCGATCAGATTCATTTCTTGCAAAAGTTTTATTGTTCAAAATGAACAAAAACCATCGCTGGAGATTCCCACGAGACGCAGAAAGAGAGAGGGACAGGCGCACGAAATTTGCCATTATCGTCCGGCATGGAGGTCGGCCGGTTAGGTCGGCCAATGAGTGCATTAACAAGCCACAACAACGTCGAATGAAAAAGTCCTTGTGATACAGCATTTTTTGTAGTTCGAGCAACGAGCGCATCGTTCACGCGCGGGCGGCAAAGTTGTCCCACTCCGGTGCTTATAATTGAAACGTAAAAGTATAATGAATGATACGACCGCTGGTCACTGCAATCGTACCGTCCCGTCCCGTCGTCGTTGTAGTTCAGACACGCGAACCGTTATCGCTCGACAAAGATTCGTGTTCGTAATTTTTTCGTCTCTCGAGCTTAATAAAATTGACATGTTAGTTACGGATGGGAACGGTAGTTCCCATGGGCGTAGCCAGGTTATCAGTCACGGGGGTGAAAATATTAACACATCGACTGCCACAGTGAAAAAGGCTTCACGTAACCAGACACACTTTAGTTAGTTTTGTAATCTATCGGATAACACGTATAGCTGCTTTAAAGATATAGCGTTAGCCATAAACTTGACCGACTATAAAGTTTATGTGTTTCGGTAGCTTAATCCTGTCACTCGATACCCTTGAGTTATAAAAACGGTGCTCGACCATCGTTCAGAGACGTACGACGTCAATTTTTTTATCGGTTTTTCCGTGTTAATGCAATTGAACAAAGTCTTATTGCGTACTAATTTCAGATTTAAAATACTTCTAGCCCTTTGATTCTCTATGAAACCTTACAAACACGTAAATTTCTTTCAAACACTCGAGTTTTTTCGTTTTATTCTTTAGAACCCTATAGCTGAAAGTGGCCTACGACTAATGGTTAAAGGTCGGCCACGTTTATGGCTAACAATATATTAAAAAATCATCGAAATCGGCGAGGAAGTAGTGATTCGCCAAGTTGACCGAGTAAACGATTCGCGAGTCGAGCCAGCCCACGATTTAAAACCTTGACAAGAGGCGTAGGAAATTATACTTGGTTCAGCGACAAAGAACCGCGTTGCCTCGGGTCTAATTTCGCGGAGTTACCTGCGAAATCGAGCCAACTATAAAGTCGACCTCGACCTGCTTCCGGTATTCCGGAGGATTCATCGATTCTACCGTCGACCAGTTTCTCGGCAGCTTCGGATTACGCTTCACGGCCTCGTTAATCTTCTTTGCATTCGATCCAACGCTCGCGATAGACTTCCGTCAGGCGTTTCAAAGTGTAGTTTTTCAAGTCAGCTACCTCTTATCTTTGGCCCATTCTTAGGGCCCCGTTAACGGTCGCTTTAGTCTACTTTCCAGCGTTTAGAAATCGAGAACAACGTTTAACCGACGTAAAGTTTCGATCGACGGTAAGATCATGATTCATCGCGAGATAAACGGAACCTATCGGTGTATAAATTCTTTCCTTATCCGAGCAACGCGCACGGTATTTAGCATGAAACTCGCCTACACGTGTGCGGTATTACTAGCCGTTAAGGACAAAGTTTCCGTAACGATCTAGGATCTACTGGAAATTCTGCGCCGATGCTCGGGGGAACTGAGGTCGAACTGGCGTTAAAACAGTCAAAGTTGACAGCGATGAATAATAAATCATATGGCGTCCGGAACTTCATGATGTCATCGGTCTAAGATTATTCTTATAATTCTACAGTTTGATTGTACCGCGAAAAAAGAGCATACCGAATGCACGCAAACCGTTGATGTCAGATAGAACGATGAATTTCCTGTTCCATCGCAAACGAAGTGTAAATTCCGATTAAAACGCGTCAGAGATAATTGATAAACAATTTGTAATATATTGCGTCGCGCAACATAGGTACGTTGCAATATGCTGCTTTTTCTACTTTTTTCCTGGTCGATCAAAAAAAAAAAAAAAAGATATCCATTCGAAACAGAAGCTTCTCTTATCACTCGAACGAATCTGCGTTTGTTCTTCCTTTTCCGCTAGCGAAGACCATATGGCAAATAGATAAGGCATTTCACGGTCTCAAGGTAGACACGAATCCAGTCGAAAGACACGCGTCGCGAAACGAGCATGAGTGTCGCCGGACATTCGCAACTTCGCGTGTCGAGTGTCCTGAAAATCGTGACAGAGATAAGGCAATCTATCGCGCCGCGGTGGCCGATCTCTGTTCCGTATTGTCTTCGTAACTGCATTTTTCTCAATTCACATCGACATCTCCAGCGAACTGTGAACTGGAGAAACGATACCATCACGAGGTCGGCGTCGAATAGAATCGCGATCGACAGCGATCGAGGTCGGACGAAAACAAAATGAGAGGAAAGTGATTCGAGGCTTTCACGGCCCGGTATCATACAGTTCTCATCAGGAACTTCTACCGAAACGTAAACTACTGGTATTATACCGGTGTTTTCGGTCGTAAATTCGCCCTATATAAGCCCTACCCTTATAGAAACCGAAAGAGTACCGGTATTTATTTTTTCGGTAATATATCGGTTCGGTATAGACTTTGATGGCATAATACTGGTATCAAAATCATACCGATTTAAGTCCTTGGTTCTCACTGTTAAGGATTTCGGGTGTAAGCCGTATCCTTGTGGAATTGTTTTTCCAACGTTTAGAAAGGATTGCAGCTAGCTTCATCAGGGGGTTGAAAGACACACAGATATTGAATCAGTAATATACAGAGTGTCCCAAAATACTTGGGATGATTTCAAGTAACTTTTTCCTTAGCAAAAATGTTATCCGAGGCATTGTTAACGAGATATTAACGAAAAACCCGGACCAATCAGAGCGCCAGTCTGTCGGCCGAGCTTCCGCGGTAACGGTTACCAATCGCTGCGCGTACCGAACGCTAGCGCGGAAGCTCGGCCGGCAGACTGGCGCTCTGATTGGTCGGGGTATTTCGTTAATATCTCGTTAACAAAGCCTCGTATAACATTTCTCCTAAGGAAAAAGTTGTTGCAAATGATCCCAGGAACCCCTCGTATCCGGGAGTCAAAGCTATTTTGGGACTCCCTGTATACTTTTCTTTTTTACGAAAAGCTGGGAAAACAATACCACAATTAAACAGCTTACACCTAAACCCTCAACAGTGAGAACTGCATAAAAGGAAAGTGTTTAGTGTGTTGCACGAGGCGTCGTACTTATATCTGTTGAAATTCATATCTCCTGTGGTGGTTTATCCCTGTCGGAAACTCGGTCGAACGCCACACCAAGTTTGCGAAAGGAAACACACGATAGGGTCGATTTCCACGGTGACGATCGGTTAGACGCAGACGACGGTCATCGCTGCGATCGAAACGGTCCGTCAAGCAAATAACAGACTCAGGCTGGCTGGCTGGCGTGGGCTCCTGCGGCTTGCACGCACGTTAATATGCACGTCTAAGCTTCGCGATGATCGCCGATCGACTGTTTACCACCGGCTGACACGGCCGTGTTGTTGCGTTCCCTCGAAGGTCTTCTATCCGTGATCGGTGGCGGCCGATGAGAGCGCGAGTCGACCAGTCACCGAGCGTTCCGTGCGTGCGTTAGACATCGCTCGACTCTTCTCGCTTGCCTGCTGTCCGTTTGCTAAACGTTGATAACCAAGCTCCGTTCAGATAATCTTCGGATACCGTGGAATCCGCTCGACAAGTCCCCCGGAGGGGAAAAGTTGGTGGGGATCCAATCCTCCTTTTCCCCTCCCACGAATCATCTCGTCGAACACATTTTCAGCCAGAAAATATTCTCCTGTAGTAGTTTGTTGTAACTAGTATTCCCCTCTTCTGTGCGATGATGACGCGTGAAAATATTTGAATCGCGAATCAGCACCTGGTCGTAAAATTCACGGGTCGTTTGATCGTAAATGCAGCTCGAATCGATCGCAATCGACAGTTTGGATTTATCGTCCTTGAGAAATTATTACCCAATCGCTTCGTGTTCTTTATCTGATAACGAGCCTTCTTGTCTGCTTATCGACGCGTAGATTAGTACTTCAAGGTGCATTATCAGAGAAGCGTTTCTTTTTCTTTTCGAATATACAACTCTGAACGGGACTGAGAACGCTGCTGCCTCCACGAGTGCACTTTCGAAGTGAAGCGCTGCACCACGCGACATTCGTTTCGGGCGACGTCGCTGTTTTTTCCTAAGATCGACGTCATTCGATCGCGAACGAAATCGAAGTCGTAAACAGCGACACGCGGGTCGAGCAAATATAAGCAATAAATTCGCACGCGATAGGCAAACGTTTGCATAGAGAAATTGATATCTCGGCTTTTATTTACTCCGATCCCCATGGTAGCTCGCTAATTCCTCCTCAAACAAACGACTTTTGGTGGTTAAGCGTTTCGTTACGAGCCTAGGGAACACGTTTACGAGCCAGAAACACTCGTGGCTTCTCTGTGGAGAGCGTGTATCGTCGTCGAACGATCATAGGTCACCGCGTGTCCCTAAGCCAGTAGTGTTTTTCCAGTTACGAAAGCAGCTTGAGATTTATCGATCGAAACGCAGCTGAACGATCAACGAATACCAAATAATCGGTGGAAACCGCTTGGAACCGGAGCCAGCTGGTCTACGCCGATCCGACAGGCAGGTAACCGTCCATTCAGACGCAACCGGCTGTTTGCATTTGTTACTCTCACGGTTGGTATACAGTACCGTACAAATGTATTCGGAGAAAAATCCTTTCGTGTATCATTTGAATTAAGGATACTGTTGAGGTTACATTAAACAATCAACGTCTGTTTTGTGTAATTCTTGTTAGGTATAGAAATTCGGCTCAGAAAATTTTGCAAAATTTTGTGACTATTTCAGCATTGATACCTTTGTATACTAATGGGGCCTTATCCCCGTTTATTCTTATCATCTGTATACGTGAAAAACTTTTGAAAATTTCGAAATTTAGAAACTGACTAATTTCTTCACTCTCATATCGCAATAAAAGGTACAAAGGATCGGAGAAAATGTATTGTCATAACATTTTAATCGTTGTTGTAAGAGTGCATTGACAAGTCATTTTGACTTGCTTGGTAGTTCTAGTGTTAATAAAGATGATATATATATATGTATAAAAAATGTGTTAGTCTCAATTCATTTATCCGATACTGTATACCAAGAAGGCGTGACACACGCAAGAACAGATCGGTACACGTTTTAACGTTCCCTGGGACACGCTCAAGCAAGGTGTCTGACCTCTTTCCGCTATCGAAGCGGCTTATAATCGTCATTGAAAGTAACGCGTCTCGTGAATCGTGAATCACGGCTCGTTGCGTAGAAAAAGTCTTCTGATTGCAAATGTTAGTCTCAACAATTGCGCAAGATAACTGCCGGCTCGTACGCACAAACGCCGTTAATCTCGACGCGTTCTATTGACACAATAAAGCCGGTTTCACACTGGCGGTCACGGTCCGGTCAGATCACGTCAAATCAAATAGCAGTCTTTATCAATCACACGTTACTCTAATAAGAGATATATAGTTTAAATTCAGATTGATCGTGATCTTATCGTACCTTCAACCACTAGGGTGAAACTGGCTTTAAAGTTGATTGCGCGCTCGTTTCAAGATTAACACAAACTCTCCTCCCTCGTTTGTTCGAAAAACTAGTCTGTAAATTCGAGCGTTCTTTTCTTTCAACACGGTCGACGCCCTTCATCGGTCTTAATTACAGTTTAATCGATGTTTTAACCAGTTCCCTATTCGTTGTTATACAAATCGCGTTACATCGCCGTCATTTCGTTCTTTGATTTCGATAGGGAAAATTCCTCGCAGTCATTTCCGCTCCGCTTTCACAATTAACTCTCGACGTTTCAATTCACGGTCTTTTTAAACATTTATCGTTCCGATGCTCCGTGCCGTCTACGGAACGCGTGCGATATTCCGGTTTATCTAATTCGAACAGTAACAGCAGCGACAACGTATCGCGAGGAGATAAAGTCTTGTGTACTCACCCTATGATCCACAGAAAAGGCAGACACCCAAACGCCCCACGACCGCGACCTTCTCTCTTTATTTCGACGGGAGATCTCTGGTTCTTCTACCAGCCAGCGCGCATCGCCGCGGGAAAATCCACACGTCGGCGCACCGATCGAAACAACGACGGGAGATCTTGATCGGGGCTATCGGGAGCACCAATGTCCCTCGAACGCCGCGTGAACGTCCATTCAGCTTCCTCACGAGCACAGAATCCTCGGCTGCGTGAACACGAGACAGAAACGGGAATATGTAAACGGCGTGCGCGTGACAGGGGCAACGGAATGGGTGCGACCGGCGATGGGTCTGTTCACGCGTGTCCGAACATTCTGGATATTTTCACATCTGGGCTTCGAATTTCGACCTAACCCGGGAGCTGTTGCCGGGGAGAGAGTAAGACGTTAAATTATCAACGCGTATTTTTCATCTTTCCTTCCGAGAACTCGAATACGAACCGATCTTGCCCTTCATATGTCTATAAATAGGAAAAAACAATCTTTAATATTCCCGAAATTTTTCATCCCATTAGAACAAACCATCTAGAACAAAACACGCTCTACTCGATGGGAACAATGGTTCATTCCAACACGCCGGTCGGATAAGATAAGAGAGAAGCAGGAACTATGACGCTTAGGTCGAGTAACGACGACTTTCCTTATCGTTCGAATGTTTCGAGGACAGTCACAGACGTGTATTTAAACAGCGATACATTCTGTCCTTCCGACTAATCTGGCAAAAGTATCTATTTTCCCAATTGTATCTATACTTTCTATTATTTAATTCCAGTGAATCTTAGCGAGGCACGAAGAGGACAGGGGTGAAAGGACTCGAACCGACTCCGAGGGGGGTGGGACACGGTTTCTTGGGGGGGGGGGGGTGTTAGAGGGTGAGGCAACGAGGGTCAAACACCGGGAGAAAGTTGAATGCGCGAGACCTCGATGTTTCTTCCTGGAGCGCGGAGCGATGTCATCCTTTCGCGGCCAGGGAGGGTAGTTCGGATTTCTGGCGAGTTCGAAGGAGCCTACGGATTCGAAAGGAACGAACGATCCGGTCGAATCGAGTGCACGAACGGTGGAACGTTGACGTTCCTCGAATCCCCGTCGGCGAACTAGATGCGAAAGCTCGGGAGCGAGAAGCGTGCGGCGCGTATCCGCGACGCGAGCATACTGCTACTCGCGGACGCTGGAGGCGGCTGCCTTCACCCTCTTCAGTATTGATCCACGTGGCCCGCCTCGACGCTCTCCGAGCAGCCCCGTTACTACCGTCTCTTTGCCGCGTCCACCGACCGATGGCTACCGATCCACATCTCCACCCTTTCGCGTCCTCATCTTCTCTTCACCCTCACCGTTCACCTCGGTATCCCCTGTTTTCATACCGGCTTCTCTCCCCCTTCGACTGGACCAATGTGTTTTTTGTGTTCTCGCGATGTCGTTGACCCTTTTAAAATCGAGTATTCCGGCCTGATCTGGTCACGGTCTGGACCCTCCTTACCTTATAATCTAGAAACTTCAATCTTTGACACGGAAACACATTTTTTGAAAAAGGTCTTACAGTTTTTGAGAAAAAAATTCCCGAAGAACACTCTTTTTTTCGGCCTCCTGCCTGAGCATGATCCCTTAAACTCAGATAACAGGCAAACGTCATATGTACGTCCGGAAAAGGTACGTTTTGGATGTTTTGTATATTCGGAGGATGTGAGGAAAAGGTCCACATGTCCCGTTACGTCCTCGTTAAGATCTTTAAATATCTTGGGAAGGTCCTATTTAGAAAGTAGTAGTACTATTTTTCTAGTAGATTGACGATAACTTGATATTTGTATTCGTAGATTGTAATGTGGGGTGTGGCAAAGAATGGGACCGAATGTAATGTCGTGATTCACATTCGTTTAAGGGATATATCGTTAAAATCATTTCGTCCCGAATAAGATGATTTTGTTATGGGTGATTTTGGCTTGAGAAGGACTGTATAGTTTCGATATAGGGAATAGATACATAGAGCTAAACGGAAAACGAATATTCAAAAGAGAGATCGTGGTGTTTAGTCGCCTCTGGGAACAAAGCTGTAAACTTCCGGTCGTTCCCAAAGACCGAGGGTTGGAAGCTGAACGCGGGAGGGTCATCGGGTTTGAATGTAGGTCGTTGCCCTATCTGCAAGTGCGAAAACGCTCCCCCGAGGGCAAGCACAAAGGTTTCCAGGGATTTATTATTTATCCGGAAAAACAGGCGAGAATTATATGATATGAACATAGTTAAGATAAGGTTTACAGTTGCACGATATGCGGGTTATATTTATGTAAACTTCAGCGACGTATTATGATATATAATAGTAGTTGGTCAAACCGAATAGGAGGGTACGTTGCAGCTTTTCTGGAATAAATCAGCATAAATTCAACTGTTTATTTCAGGAAAACAAAAATCTTTATCTAGTATTCCTTTATTGGAATATTCGCAGTAGATTATTCCTATTGAATACGGACAAGTAGAATAGTCAGGATTGCATTGTCCGAGGAGTGATGCGCAGTCGATAAAATCGTCGAGATTTATCATATGAAAATACCTGCAACTGTCAGTTGATAAAACAGTGATGATCATCGAAGGGTTCGATAAATCGAAATTTTATACTGGAGAGCTAAATCTTTAAAAAGAACATGTCGCTTAAACAAATTAATTAAAAATGATATTTCTTTGGGGAATATGAACATCATAAATAAACGAGAGCGGTAGAGCGAGCCGTGGTATCGTTGCTTTCCGTCAGTGCCGACGCGTGCCGAACGGTGCCGGAGATGGCCGGAGCGATCGAACGGGAGTGAGTGAGAGCGGGAGAGCGAGCCGCGGTATCGGTGCTCTCCGTCGGTTTGACGCTTGGCGAGGATTTCAGGGGTCTATGGGGGGAGATGTGCGAGCGAGAGAGTACGGTAGAGCCGTAGAGCGTGCCGAGTATCGGTGCTCTCCGTCGATCCAACGCGCTAGTGTGTTGCGTCACCCAGTTTATTGACTTAGCCGTGTACGCCGTGTACCAAGGTCGTACCATCCCGTGCAGGTCTGTGCTTGCTTCCTCACTTTGTCGTGAACCGTCGCGGAGGGTGGTCGCGCGTCTCATACTCGTC
>NW_015374020.1:4412507-4702301 GCF_001272555.1 Dufourea novaeangliae | reverse complement strand
ATTTATAAGGTTTATTGTGAAAGGTGGGTAGATGTAGAACTTGTGATTCCATCTACCTGCCTTGGGCCTCCACTCGCAGCAACCTCCTCGTGGTGAGGCCTGGGAATCGGTATTATCATCGGTAAAATACTGTAAACTGATGACAATATCGAGCTAATGGCTGCGAACTTCGAATCTATCTCATAAAATAACGTTCTATATTACATCGAACTAGGATTATTTTAGAAATCGATATGAGATTCAGTGTTCTAAAAATGTCTAGAACTTTGAATGTTATAGAAAATTTTTTAGTGGATCTTGTAATGAAGCTTTATAAATGAATAACTTGTATTTTATCATAAATTATTAAACAACAACCCCGTCTTAGTATTTATGAGAAATATGAAATATTAATTATTTTATTTAAATGATTTTAATTATGTTTTATGCGTAAGTTCAGGACAGAACTGCCCTAGACGTGTGGCGCGAGAAAATTTTTGAATTTGTATTTTCATGAACGAAGTTAGAAACTGGTACTTCTGAGAACAGGCATCATTTTTTTTCGTCACGCATTAAATTCGAAGTTTAAAGAACGTAGAATAATACTCTCTAACGGCTGGGAACCAGTAATTACAAGAACATTGTTAAAATCACATTTATTTGCAACGGTTGACACTGTATCTCGTCATGCGTACCCCGTTCAGTACACTTTGGATAGCTCTTACACCGTTATATGGATGGCTTTCGTCTAAATAAAGCACTCGATTTGTAGCTGAAAGAACGTAGATTAATGCCCTGCCACTGACAATAACAATAAACGACCAGAACACTGTTAAAATCGAATTTAATCGCGGAATACCACTAATTTTTTGACCGGTGGCGCCACCCGTGGCGTTTCGCTCAAACTGCTAGCCAAATCATACCGATAGGTAAGTGAAAATTTCTAGTGATGGAAAAATGCGAATATCTCAGTAATTAAGCGCTTAAAATGAACGTCATTAGTCTGAAATTGTTCCTCAGGATGCATGCATGGACCCAATAGTGCAGAACCCCTGAATTAGTCAAATTAGTTATGCCTATATTACCGTAGCCCCTTATGGGGCGGCAACCCTAATTGCAAAAGATTTCGATCGCATTTACATCGCTAAACAGGCATGATTCTTCTTCGTTTTGCATTAGATACAACGTTTAAAGAACGTAGATTACTATTCTCTGACGGCTGGACACCAGTAATTATAAGAACATTGTTAAAATAGCATTTGTTTGCAACGGTTGACACTGTATCTTGTCATGCGAACCCCGTTTAGTTCACTTTGGACAGCTCTTACAACGTTATACGGATAGCTTTCGTCTAGATAAAGCACACGATTTGTAGCTGAAAGAACGTAGATTACTGCTTTGCCATTGACAATAACAATAAACAATCAGAACACTGTCAAAATCTCATTTAATCGTGGAATACCACTATTTTTCGACTGGTGGCGCCACCCGTGGCAAAATGCTGAAACTCCTGGCCAAATCATACCGACAGGTGAGTGAAAATTTCTAGTGATAGAAAAATGCGAATATCTCAGTAAATAGGCGCTTAAAATGGACACAGTTTGTCTCAAATTACTCCTGATGTCCCAGTGCATCGACTCTATACCGTAGCACCCCATAATTGGAAGAATTATTTCTGTTAACACTGCATATGTACTATCAACACTGGTAGAAATAATTCCTCTAATTATGGAGTTCTGCTGCATTCGGTCGACGCATTGAATAGTGGGAAATAATTTAAGACTATCAACGTTAACTTTGAGCGTCTAATTACTGAGATATTCGCATTTTTCCATCACTAGGAATTTTCACTCACCTGTCGGTATGATTTGGCTAGGAGTTTCAGCAATTTGCCACGGGTGGCACCACCGGTCGAAAATATAGGGGTATTCCGCGATTAAATTCGATTTTAACAGTGTTCTGGTCGTTTATTGTTATTGTCAATGGCAGGGCATTAATCTACGTTCTTTCAGCTACAAATCGAGTGCTTTATCTAGACGAAAGCTATCCGTATAACAGTGTAAGAGCTATCCGAAGTGTACTAAACGGGGTACGCATGACGAGATACAGTGTCAACCGTTGCAAATAAAAGCGATTTTAACAATGTTCTTGTAATTACTGGTTTCCAGTAGCTAGAGAGAACTGATCTGCGTTGTTCAAACTTCGAATTAAATGCGTGACGAGTAAAAATGATGCCCGTTCAGCGCTGTAAATTCGATCGAAATCTTTTTGCAATTAGGGTTGCCGTCCCATAAGGGGCTTCAGTAATACATACAGGCATAACTAATTTTACTAATCCAGGGGTTTTGCACTATTGGGTCCATGCAGTAAGTCCTGAGGAACAATTTGAGACTAATGACGTTCATTTCAAGCGCCTAATTACTAAGATATTCGCGTTTTTCAGGAAAGAGGGATCATAAAACTCCCGGAACATACGTAACAGACACCGTGTCCACGAGACAGTGGGGTCATAGAGCCCCCGAAGCATTCGTAAAAGACCCCGTGTGGGTGCGATTATCTCACAAGCAAACTCCTTTCCTTACCTTGCTGACATTTATGCGTTTGAGTGTTGAGCGCGATACAAATATTCAATTTGAACGCCTGAACGTAACGCATGAAATATTACATAATATTTAAATAACAATAACGCTTGTATGAATAACTAATAAAATTGAATTAAGGGGACATTGGTGAAAATATACAATGAAAAGACACGATGAAGATCTATATGTAGTAGAGATTTTCGATTTGTATCACATGTATAGACATAGGCGGAAATAAAATATCACTACCGGTTATCTCGGTTTTGTGTAATAATCGTAAGTTCCGTGTAACTTGATTTGCAATGACTGCGTTAGGCGGTTTTATGGAATTCTTTCAAAAAGGAAAGGTAATTTTCGCCAAATAATATCTTCAGTCGCATTATAACTGATATTCTAACCTGTGGTACAGTGTTATTGATTACTTTCATGTTTAAATATAAAGCGTCAGACTTACTATTCGCAAAAAATTCTTGTTTTGAGTTAAAGGAAATGTTAATATTGAATTATGTGTATTAAATAATAATAGAATAAATAAATATCTTTCTTTATTTTAAACTATTATGTAGATGTATCCGTGAAATTTCTTTCACAGATGTATTCTTAAAATTTATTTTTGACATTTTAGACATTCAGGCCTAAGAAGAAATTTGCTCTTGGAACATTGCGGTATTCTCTCCATAAGCAAGCACAAGCTTCACTTAATTCTGGAATTAATTTAAGGTCTGTTGTAAAATTGCCTCCTGGAGAAGGTCTGAATGATTGGATAGCTGTTCATGGTATTTTCAGATTTCATTAAAGAGAATTTGATCATTTCAATGATAATCCTGTGCAGAGTTCATATTTAGCAGATTTTCATACTTATTACTATAATTTCAGTGGTAGACTTTTTTAACAGAATAAATCTGATATACGGTACCATTTCCGAGTATTGTGATTCTGCGTCTTGTCCAACTATGAGTGGAGGAGCTCGATTTGAATATTTATGGGCAGATGGTGAAAAATATAAGAAGCCTACTGCATTACCAGCACCACAGTATGTTACACTTCTTATGGATTGGATAGAAGCACAAATTAACAATGAATGCATATTTCCAGTTTCAACAGGTATCAAACTTTAAAAATTTGAATGCTGGCTAAATTATTTACTGAACAAATCACTCTTGGAAAATTTCCTTTCAGATGTACCATTTCCAAAAACTTTTGTACCTTTGTGTAGAAAAATCTTGACACGCTTGTTTAGAGTTTTTGTCCATGTCTATATACATCATTTTGATCGTATTGTGGCAATAGGAGCTGTAAGTCTACTATTTCTACATATTCGATCCAGTGAAATATACAAACTTTTCAAGTGATATTCTTTTGTTTCAGGAAGCACATGTAAACACATGTTACAAACACTTTTACTATTTTGTAACAGAATTCGAATTAATAAATACAAAAGAATTGGAACCATTGGCTGAAATGACTGCCAAAGTTTGTAAGGATACATCACCAACACAGACACCATCACATAATCCTAGATAGTCATGAAAATTAACAAAATATAAGTATGGTAACCAAATAAAAGAGAGATAAATTTCTTGATGTAAGTACAAAGATTAAAGCTCTCTTTCCTTAGTATTTTCTTGGAAAGACATGGAAAACTTGGTTACTAAAATTATTCTCATAATATGTTAGGTAAGGATCACATTAAAAGTTTTACCATGTAACGCTTAAATTCATAATCTAATGCTAATACGGATAATGGACTTCCATTACACTAAGAATAATTTTCCTGTTCTGGAATAATAATTTAGTAATGTATGTCTATGTCTTTCTAATTAATCATATTAAATAGCAAGAAGATAATGCATTTATTGCTCATTCGCGAAATGCTATTTATACTTATTTGAAAACTTGAAGAATTGACAACAGTTTTTCTGAAAGTTTTGTCCACATTTTTGTGGAAGTACAGCCAATAAGTTATTAATTTTGTACTTATGTATTTGAAGATTAAATTTTATCTTCACATATTAGAAATGAAATTATAATTTTGTTTATCACATTTTATAAAAAAAATTCGACATTATTTATATCATCATAAAAACATAAGTGTACATATAATTTTTTGTCTTTTCGATGTTTGCGTAATATGTTAATGCATTACATTAATAACTGTAACAATTTTATATGAAATTAAATATACTGAAACAAGAAAAAAAAAAAAAATACTGTATATTATGTGAAAGAGTACAAATATCTGAAGAAATAAAACAGAAGATCTGTTTAAACCATAAAAATTTGTTCACTATGTGTTATTAACTAAATAATAAAAAATAACGAAAATTATTAATAACTTAAAATAAATCTTTAAAATAATTTTACTCTTTAAATATGAGTTTTCTTTCCTTTCCTAGTTATGAATTACGAGATAAATTTTTTGTAGGTAATTTTAGTTTTTTATTTAAGCCTGATAGTACATGTTCGGCAAAAGACTAATCGTCGAACAGATATTAAAATGAAACTACAACGTGCGTTTGAAATATATATGTATGAACTTTCATTACATGTTTCAAACCAGACAATAAATATTATGGATAAATGTTAACAGTAATTAATATTTACGAAAAACAGTTTATGTATTTGTAGTCTCAATTTAATACAAATTTTTTTCACTAAAAATGATGTCGGTGACTCGTTTTAAATTCTATTGAAGGAATTTGTTTAGAGTCGTATTCTGTACATGCCACTTCGAATTACGTTGTAATCGGGCAAGTTCTCAACTGGTCCAATAGCTGCAATTACTGGACACTGATCGTAAATATATTTCATGCCAACGTCATGAATATTCTTGGCCGTTACGCTCTGCAAAAAATTTTTTGTTAATAAAAATTGTATGAGAAATAGTTCATCAAGTATTACTTACATCTATCCTGGCCTCCAGTTCGTGAAGGGGTATACGTCGGTTATAACAGAGTATCTGTCGACCAACGTCTTCGCATATTGCGGTTGTTCCATCTAACTGAAGGAGCATATTTGTTTTAAGAATGTTCTTTGCGCGTTCTACCTCTCTTTCTGTGACGGATATACATAATCTCATCCATTCAGTTTGGATGTTGAATACAAAGTCTTCACATGTCATGGGATCGCATACAAAGTATATACCCCAAAGACCAGTATCCTAAACCAAGAATCAGTTACAAAAGTTCACTTTATAACGATACATATCTATGAGAGTAATATGTACTTTGTAGCAAGTGTTAAAGCTTTGGTAACTATGGCAAAATCCTGCGACTGCACCAGCCTGAGCCAAATGATTTGCACTATTTGTACCTCCTCCCTGGCTGCGGTCCCAGGCTCCCATAAGAGTATTTGCAACCATAAGAGGAATGTTGTCTGCATCAGCCCACCCAGCACCTACAAAAAATGTCCATTAGTCATTAAAATCTATTGAAAGAAATTTAGACGAATAATTCATGTAGTACCTTCTACAGCAATGGCTATGTGTGCAAGAGGAATTGTGTCATCACGAACTCTGATTTCAGAGCCAGTATAACGACAGGGTACATTAAGAAGAGGAATTTCATCATAGAATGGTCCTTTCATTTGACCAAAATATTTCTCAGCCAATTGTACCAGGGCATTGTGGTCTACACCACCGGCACCTGCTAGAACAAATCTAGGAAATAAAGATTTCACATAATTAATGATACAGGTGTAACAGAAATGGTTTATGACAATGTACGATTTATAATTACCTACCTTGGGGGGCCATAGTATTGCCGGACATAATTTACAAGATCATTTCGTGTGATACTTTTAATATTTTTAGTGGGACCTAGAATTGTCCTTCCCAATGGTGTACCTTGGTAAGCACTAGCATGTAAGTGATCAAAAACAACTTCTTGGAGATTTGTTTCAACCTCCTGCATTTCTCGTAAGATGACACCACGTTCCCTTTCAATTTCATTTTCACCAAGCTTTGAATTTTGAATGATATCGCTCAGTATTTCTACAGCTTTTGGTACATCTTGCGACAAACATTTAGCATAAAATACTGTTTGTTCCCTGCTTGTATAAGCATTCAAGTGAGCACCCATGTTTTCAATTTCCAATTCTAAATCAGTTTGCGAACGTTTAGTAGTTCCCTGTTAATAATTCTGACTTCAGTTAAGACTTCTAGAATGTTTTATTAGATCGGGATTTGGGCAGACATTGTGTACCTTAAAAGCCATGTGCTCCATGAAGTGTGCTACACCATTGTTTTCATCAGTTTCAAAGCGACTACCAGCATCAATCCAAAGCCCTACTGTGGCTGTTGGAGCACCGCTGTCTTCACTTGCAATTTTCATACCACAATCCAGAGTTGTAACTCTTGTTGCAGGTTGATTGATAAGCATCTCTTTTATGGATGGTGCTGTAGAACGCCATTGCTTTTGAGTCTGTAAAATAACATGAAAATGAGAAATTAATGTACATTTGTATCACAGTAAAGCTCCCCTTAACGCACGAACGTCGGGTCCGCTTCGGAGTTGTTATGGGGCCAAGTAGATGCTTTATGTGTGTCATAAAATTCGGATCGAGCCGCGGTAGCGTGCCTTTGTATTTTGGCGGCAGCAAAGGTCGTAGAAAAGGACAGCAAGTAAAAACGAAAAGGTGGTTTGAACGTCAAGTCAGCCGAGAAATATTTAAATGCCTGTATGTCACTTTGAGGGATCTTCCAATAGTGGGGATGAAGCAGAAATTTTTAAGGGACCAACTTGGCTGACCGTTTAAGGAGCCATTACTATAATTCGTTTCCTACATGGATTTGGTAGAACTATCTTTTGAAGCTTATGAAACCTGCTTAACTGATTAATCAGTTGTATCTGTCAAGTTTTCAAATTCATAGGCAACGCACCACCGTCTGAAGTAGCCTAAACATATTGAGGTTATGCTAGATTGACACAAGTATTCGAATGTACATCACAGAATTCAGTTCGTTAAGGCCCATTTGTTGTCAGTTAAACAATATTTCATTATTTCTCTTTTGTTTTTACAGCGATACAAAACTTTGTTCTCATTACGTAAGGAGCAAATGGTGTCGGAGAATTTTCTTCTTGATAAAACGATCTCGATTTGAATGTAGATTTCAACGATCCATTGCAAGTTATTTTAATAATAATAAGGGAATGACAAAATAGTACTTTTGTTACCTTAACGAGGCTGGTTTTATTAGTATAAGTCCGCAATGCGGAACTAACTTTAAGCAGACGAGTCGCCATTTTTTCGATTCCTCGCAACTGGCCCGACCTGGCCCGACCTTACGACGAAGATAGGTAGCGGCTACAACTGAACTCAGAAGAGGACACTCCTTGTAATAGGTATATAGTTATAGGTATAAACAATTTTAATTTTTCGATTGATAGCAGGAATTACATGTAAAAATCATAACAGAGTACAGTAAATTTTAATATGATGTAGAATTAATATAGAATTGATACTTTTAAAATGAAATAATCTGAGATAAATTATTATTAACTATAACGTTAATTCGTTACACAATGTTTCTATAGGGAATTTCTTTCATTTTAGGAATATTTATTATTCTGCTATCTGCACCACTGTTAAATTCGAAAATCAGACCGGCATTGTCGTGATCACGTGATTACGGTGTTGTGAACGATATTGTTGTCAATTGTTGTGGAATAGCGATCACTTGCGAAAGATTTACTCAGTATCCTTGGACTGTTAGAGTCGTTTAAATCCTTGAAGTAAATCATATTTCATTTTAAAGGTAATGAAGGCTCATGAGATGGATATCGACAGTTCAATAACCTTAGCACCTCACGAAGTCCGTGATATAATGGCTGCATCTGAAAAAAATGAACTTACTTTGAGGGAAATGATGGATGACAGCAGCGCAACCGGCATGATTTTAAAAGCGAAGGAGCCGTGGAGAGATGTCATGTCTAAACTGTATTATGATTATCTACATAGTATACAAATGAATTTTTCAGAGGCACAGGTTTTTGACACTGTTGCAGATTTCATACAGAATTGCGCAGACACTTTAGACTTAATGAGAGGTATGAACAAAACTGTTGTTAATGGAATAAATATAGTAATTTTCTTGAGGTTTGGTCGTGGGTCTTTTTAAGCAATACTTGTGCTAGGAACAATCTCCCAAACATATCTTCCATTATTGAAAAATGATCTATTACCTGTAGGACTGACAATTGATGGACTCGAGCTAGACATTTTTATATTATTATCTGTCAATACTTTATTTTAATTATTCTTTTAGTTTATACATAAAATCTTTAATTTAATTTTACATGTTTGTGCTAAAGGTATGCAATCAAAAGTGGAAACTTATAAAGTGTCGGAAGAAGAAGTATCTTTAGAGAATGAAAGGAACACATGGAGGCTTGTTTATTGTTTATATCAAAACCGATTGAACAGCGTTAACTTTTCCACTCCAATGGAAGATGATACAAATGAAATTGGTTCTTGCATATCTGAAAAAATTATAATAGAAAATTTATTCAAAACTGAAAGTTATATCAGAGAGTATCAGTTAATAATTGATTGGTTGGAAAAGAATGCATTAGATCAAGCAGACAAGTGTCCATCGACTGAATATTTCACTGATAAAACTCTTGCATGGGAGAACACAGTTCAACAATTGCTTACTTATAAAGACAAAAAGTCAATTCCATTTCGTTCAACTAGACCACTGGTGTCATCTCTTGATCCTGATGCTCCAATTAGAGAAGGTAAACCTCTACACGATTTGGACAGGGAAGATGATGCAAGGCTTGAAAAAAGAATGTTCATAGAGGTAACAGGTTTTTGAATGAAAAATGAAACAAAACAGGAAACGAAAATTAAATAGGGAAGTTTTATAGGGTAATATAACGTACAGAGTGTATTTTATTTAACAGGTACGCTGCGGTCGGCTTACTAAAGCGCAAGCACTGGCTGAACACTGTGGACAGCCTTGGAGGGCTGCTTGTTTACTAGGCTGGATACCTCATCATGATCCTAATTATAAAAATCCATTATCTGACACTAAATTATCCATTGAGGGAAATCCTAATAGAAGTCTTTGGAAATTATGTGCATGGGAACTTTGTCAAGATAAGCGCGTAGGTAATAGTGTTCTCTTCTTCATAGAAGTAATTACATGAAGAAATATCAAGAAGAGGCACCTTTATGTCCAATACTCTACACTTAACTGCTAATTTTTAACTGACAGTAACCATCTATAGGATTTCTCAACTTACATTTAATTATGGAAATAGTAATTTTGTGAAAAAGATTTAAACATCATTGTAAAATGAAATTCATGGACATGAGATTGTGCATAGAGATATTTTTAATTAGTGCTTTTCTATTATAAAATACGAATAGCTTCTCTTAATCAGAATATTTCAATTTAGGTCAGTTTTATCGCGCCATTTATGCCAGTCTTTGTGGAAATGTTCAACAAATGCTGCAGATAGCGTGTTCTTGGCAGGATGCATTGTGGGCTTATATAAAAACTTTACTGGACATTAAAGTCGAAAGAGAGGTGAGAGATCTGGTAATTAAAAGCTTCACGGATATGCCTGAGGATTATTGGAAGAACGAGATATCTCTGGAAGACGTCTTTACAGAGCTCCACGCAGCCAAAAATCCTATTATTCGCTCTCAATCCAATAAGCCAGATCATTTGATTCAAAAATATTTGATACTCGATCAAATACCTAAATTAATGGAGGAAATAGAGAATATGATAGATATGAGGGTCTGTGATCCTCATTTCTTACGGTTTTTAGCTCATCTGATATTCTTTTTCCGACAAATCGGAAAGAATGTAAACGACAAAGTTGGAGATAAAGTATTAATGGCATACGTCGACGTTCTGATCGACATGGATGATCCGATTTTAATCGCTTTCTATACGGCCATGTTGCCTCGGGAGTCCCAAGTCACCACTTACGCAAGCTACTTGGAGAATATAAAGGATTATGAACAGCGTAAGAAATGCCTGACTGCAGCAGAGGACGCGAATTTGAACGTGGAAGCGATAACAAAGTTAGTGGTAGAACGTATACGCTTCAAGAACGTGGACATTGATTCTGCGGACTTGAAAGGCACGATAACCGATGCCGATCTAGAGAAAATTAATGCGTTAGACTGGCTAATATTTTATCAAAGTCAACGGGAAGAAGCGTTATGGCAAACTAATGCTCTTATAAGATACTTTTTAACAAGTGAAAAGATTGATGCTGCACGAAAAGCATTTAACAAGGTATACTAATACGGAGATTCACATTATTTGGGCTGAATTAGTACAATAATATTTAAAATACTATTAGAAACATAAGATTCACAGCCATACAAATTATGTCGAATAATCTAGTTGAATAGATTCTCAGTCTGTCAGTGATCAGTAACTTTTTTTATTTTGAGCATGCTTTATTTGTTAATTTTTGTTTTTGTTTTTTTTGTTAGATTCCAGCAGATTCGATTGAATCTGTCATGTCTGAATATCCAACAATGGATGGCACCATAACGAATCTTACGATTATGAATAATTTATCGAAAAGAGCAGCTTTAGCTATTCGAGAGTACCTTTGTTATAAAACTTATCTTGACGCCCAAGAGGGTTTTGCTGAGTGGTTTTCTCATTATCATCATGGGAAACCCACTCCTTTAAAAGAATTACCTCCATACGCCACTTTCACCGAGAAGGTTGCACATGAACATAAACAAGCACAGTATAATACAGAAATGGAGAGGTGGAAATGCACGATGCAACATCATACCAAGGTTTGTGCAATAAAACTGCAATAAAAAATGAAAGGAATAGTTCATGAAATGAAAAAAAAATATTAACTAATGCTCTCCTTACAGGCAGTTAAACAATTACTTTTCAACGTACTGTTGTTTCCTGATGGTGGTTGGCTCGTTGATTCGAATAATAACGACGACGAATCGTGTACACCGGAAGAAGAAGCGCGAGAACACGAAATGGAAAAGTTACGGCAGCTTTGTATCTCAAAAATTACCCTTCTTCTGCATTCGGTGATGTCCGAAATGAACGAGCACGCCAACTGCATTCAGTTGGCGGATATTCTTGCCTCGGAGCAGTATCAACTTTACAACGTAATTATTTACAATTTGTTTACTAATTGAACCAATGAACACGTTACAAAAGAAAATTAACATTTATATTTGCTTCAGGTGTTCCAGAAGAGTAGGTTACGTGAAATATTTAAGAAAATCTGTGAATCTTCACTTGTTTTAATGGATCAAAAGAAAGATCCTTGGGGTTACCCGAAGTGAACCTTGTAGAGAAATCATAGACGATAATTGAGAAGAGTACCGTGAAAGAAGGTTTGGATTTCTGTGACAACATTATCCGCGGTTACCGCTGGTGGTTTTCACCGATCCGTATCTTCCTGTAATTTAATTGTATATGTAATAATGCGAGTCTGTTGTTCGCGGCTCGAATCGTCGAAAGCATCCTGTACAAAACCGCCACTATTTTTTTCTTTTTTATAAAACCAGTTTATTGTCAACCACAAGAAGTGAATATAAAATTTGATACAATGTTCAATAATTCATAATCATAATATATTATATACTTCATGTTTACTCAGATGCTCCTTTTTACCCAATTATTAATAAACGGTAGCGCCTGTCAAAGCTTGTAGATTAAACGCGTGGAAATATTTGCGGAGAAAGAAAAACTCAGGGGGCAATGAACAAGTACAATTTATCCTGAGACATCGTTCCCATTGGAGAATAATTAATTCATGTCGTGACTCCACGATTTTCTAAGAGCGACCGTTTTACTAAATTTCTTACCATTAGTACATAGTTATCCTTCGGACGTGGATCTGCAAACAACGGATAAACGCGTACAAACACGACTCGTGTGGAATTGAAACGTAACGTCTTCACTTTCCTCAAATGATCCTTGTACGCGTTTAAAGGAAATCATGATAGACGAAGAATAAAGGTATTCGTGATGCGTGGCGTACATTGAAGTTTTACCGAACAGAGCCGCTCTTGGATAATGGTGATGCGGGGTCTTCTTTCCTTGTGATTTCAAAAGGTTCGCAACTTTAAGATACAAGGTGGACATTTTCTTATCGATATAAAATGATTCCAAAATATAAAGAACTGCGATCAGATTAAACGAAGATCATTAAACTTACAATCTGCGGGGTTCTTACGAAAATACGCTTGCAAATAATTTTTACTTTAATTGTAGGACATTATACTGACTCTCCACATTCGTCTTTGAAAGTTTTAAATGTTCACGTACAAGACCCCGGCAACGTTTGCCCGAAGAACGTCTCCGTTCCTAAGAATCTATTTTCCCGAGGATCAATGATTTACTTTTGCCAGCGAGAGCAGTCTTTTTTTTTTTTATATTCTTTTCCCGTTATATTATATATTTATACTTCGTACTGTATCTTCGAGTTTCATTATGTACAGAATATGCGTGTTCGTTTTCTCGTTTCTGTGTGTCCCGGAGAGGATAGATCAACGCTACACAAGTGAACTCGCTTAATTATTTCGCACTGTTACTCTGCGTATAGACTATATATCAAGAAAATTAACGCGGTTTGTGGAACTGCGTTCGTTCCGTTCTTGTGTGAAAACATAAAGAAAACTGCTAACTGGAATTCACGACGTTCACATGCTCTCCTTCGTTCAGTCGATCAATCCATTACGTTCAGTCGATTTCGTCTCGATATCTCGGTTTAAGATCAATTCACGAACACATCATAACCATAGAAAAAAAAACACACTTCAGAATAATTGGAACAGAAATTTTCTACAGAACGTTCGCCGGAATCTGACGTTCTCATTACAGGGATCCTACTTCAATTGGAATTTAACGACTCATCATCGAAAATCATCGAACAAAAATACCATCGGGATATATCTTATTAAGAACTTGGAAAAGCAACTGAAATCTGATTATTTACTCGCTGATTTAGATCTCGACAATTTGTAGTGAAATGTAACTGTTCTAGATTTAACGACAAGGGGATGCATTATGTTTCGCCGGATCTTTCGACTCATTTTAATCCAACTACAATGCTGTGTGATGCTTTTTAATACAGAAGCCTCGCAGCTCGTTGAATCGATGAAATTTAATATGGATGATTCGAATGAAATGATGTCTATAGCACCCGTGACGAGGAGAATAAAAGATTGTTATGAGAAACTGTACGTATATCCGGTTCTAGGGTAGGAGATTCTACTTGTAGCTTCATGAAATAAGTTTCCTTAACATATATCTCATGTACGGTAATACGTATCACGATCGAGATGCACGATCCCATAACGTGGAATCGATTTGGGGGAAGATCGTTGTTCGAGAAACAGAAAGATGGAGAAATGGAAAAAGGACGACATTTGCAACATCATATACACATATACGTGACTCAAAAACGTGCCATGCTGCACCGATCATCGCGTAATTCAAACTCGTATACATCTTTGTATGCAGTTCGGTGGGTTAACGATCCTGCCGAGCGATCGATAGATCCGTGACACGCGCGAGCATACGATCCGACGAGGGGGGTGGAACGTTCCTTTCGGTGACATTCCAATACTCCAAAGTCCGTGTACATGTAACTATTACAACGCTATCCACTTTACCGAAAGTATATTTTACTTTCTCTTTGAAATTAATCAAGTACCATACAGTTGATAGAATAAGTAGAAAGTGGTGGACGTTCGCTGTTCGCGCGTGTCTCGCTCGAGCCAGGAAAACACGAGGAGGATCTTCGACAATTGAGACGCGTGTTGGCTTTACAAGTAACACGAGTACACGATTAATAGAATTACTTTTGTTGATTAACCTAGTCTAACACGTAAACGTTGAAAAAAACGGTTGACAATTGTTTAACCACTCTCGATAATGCTACGATTTTATTTTTTACTTTTCTCTTTCGATCCGCGAGAGCTCGATAAATTTCCCTAAAACTTACACACACCCCTTCCTACATGTGATTTTCTCACACAGACACACTTTCGCTTTCTCCGACCGATACGTTCGTTCCGTAGCGATTCGTTAATTTCTCTTATTCTTTTTTTACTTGTTACCTTCTTTTTTTTGTTTGTTATCGTTTCTTCGGTAATTCACCGACTAACTTTTATTCTCTACGTGGATATTCTAATCGCTAACGGGCGCGCGTTAGCGTGTTCGAAAACGACTTATCTACGAATATTTTGGAAATGGTTCTTCATTGGACTTCTTCCCCTTCGGCTCCTCGCACTCGTGGTCTGATCGTCGCGGGGCTATACTACTTTGCCTCGATTGAATTCGAACCGCCTCGCGAACTGTGACACGAAATTGCAGTCACTTGGAACTGCGGTAGAAACAGTTTCCACAATTAATAACTCTTGCGTAAGTGTCCAGCTCCTTCCCTGGATCTACTTTCCATCTTGTTCCGATCCACATTACTCATGTTAACACGATCTCCAAGAACATGACCAGGCTTAACATCATGTTTGTCCAGCGATGTCTGTTAAAAATATATATTCGACACTTTTAACGCAACTCAGGACGGCCTATCGTAACGAATAAGTACTTATCGTATCGTTTTTGTACATGGTTTCACTTTCGGGAGTTTCTGTCCGCCATATCGACATCGCTGGAGCTCAATTGTCGATTCTTTTTTTTTCGACCCTTTAGCCACACACTTTGATTCTGACATTCCGTTACATCGACGAATGCTGTATAAAAAACGTTCGGTTCGTTTCTCAAGTCTGTTTGACCGTGTTTCAGCCGTTCGTTTCACGCAAAAGACCACCAGATGGATACTGATTATAGGGCAACAGGTATCGAAAGATCAAGTTCATCAGAACGTCGATCTAGTGAAATGGTCTGGCTCAGAGGGTAAATAAAGCGCGAAACGGGGAAGATAATCCACGGGCCTCCACGAGTGCAAAGAGCAGAAGCACCAATACAATTAACTCCACATTGTTTTCTCTCTCTCCCGCTTCCCCTACGCCGTATTCTTGAAGTGTGAAAATATATTCTACCACGAGGACAAGATTCAGAAAGATATACCAGTTTTAAAAGTCTCCGAGTATCTTCTACGGTATATCGTTGAAACGAGAAGACCATTCGTCGGTTACATGCATATTGACAGTGTTATTACAAATCCGTTCGAATTGATCGGCACACACCCTTTAAAAACATCGTTCCGTTCGTTCGCATCCCAGACTAACCCTCACAGGTGCCTGGATCCATAGGGACACGACTTTTTGAAAGCTCCATCGAACACGTCAACCTATGAATCGTATTTAAGCTAGGAGTTCGTCGCATTAAGTTATATAAAAGAGTGGGTCCTCTTGAATGGATTGATAAAATAATGTTTAAAAGGTAAAAGGTATTAGGGGATTCCAAACGGACCCAAGCACCGCTACTGTACGAACATTAACAGTGGAACTAGTGAAGATAAACGCATTTTCATTTCGATCGGTCGATAAACGTGACAAACTATTGAAAATTTATAAATTGACCGATTTCTTCAGAAAGTTGCAACGGATCTGAGATACGTAACATTTTAATCATCGTTATAAGAATGTACTGACCAGTCATTTTGACTTGTTTAGCAGTTCCAGTGTTAAAAACGTCCACCTCCCGAGGGTTAATCATCGTACACAGAGATTTCACGTTCTCTGTTTTTCATACAACAACCCTGCGCGGTTCTCTCCACTCGCAACGATAAAAAAATTCGTCCGTCTACGAACGATACACGACAAACCGTCGCCCGTCTCGTTGGATTTCCCCGAAGTACACCCTCGGACGGCCTTTCGGGGGAGTCGGTGAAATCAGAAACACGTACGCCGATCTCGAGGACGCGCGACACACCCCGGTTAAAATGATACTGTTACCGCATAAATCGGATCCGAAAGGGTCCTCGTTGCTGTTCGCATCGAACCGAGACCACCGAACGTTCCGTGTCCGAGGCTTAAACGTTAGGGATATGTTCGACAGGGATATGTCTGTATCAACGACGACGAAAATTATATGAATGGAAAAAAGGTAAAGGTATATACTCGAGACGATCGTAGCTCCGATTCTCAACGTTGACGGCGCTCGGTAGCCTCTGGAAGCCTCGAACGAGATCGACCGGTGAAATCTGTAGCGGAGACGGGCTCTCGTCTGTTACTCTTATCTAAAAGTAAAAGTTCCGACGTACATATGTACCTAACATTTTTGAGCGGATACAACTTATCTAAGCAACCTCAATCAATACGAGTCGAGTCGACAGACTTTTTTCCGATAACATCTTATAAAAAATCTGGCAATACTGTGCTCAAGGAGGATCGTTCTTACGTGGATATTTAGACAGACTTTCTCTCTTTTTCTCTCTCTCTCTCTCTCTCTCCTCGCTCCTCGTGTCTATCCGTACGTTCCACTGCAGTTCCGCGCGAGAAATCGGGCGTGTATTATACACGGAAGAAAAGTTACACGAGCAGACGACTGTCTGGACCTTACCTACGATACGAGACACAAAATTATTGTAAAACTTCTTTAATCCGCCTAAAGTGTGGCTAACGATTCGAAAGTCACGCTCGACAATTGCGCGCCGTGAGGAGGAGTTTCTGGAGGCCGATCTCGATCGGCTCGATCGTCTCGTCTCTCCCTTCCTTTTTCTTCTGTTAAATTACACGTCGATATAGGGAAAAGAAAGAATCCTTTTTTTTCTCTTCCTTCGCATCGGCTACGCTATTAATTTGCTTCTTAATCGCTAATAACTCGAGGGACACATAGCCGGGCTGCTCCGTGAAAGTTTGAACGATCGGCTTGACGCTTATTATCCTACACAAGATCGAGTGGAAAAAACGTGAGGCAAAGAGAGAAATAGGGAAACAGTAAATAGAAGGGGGACGAGATAAAAAGATACATAATTTTACGTTACTAATCACCTACGGTCCTCGTTTGTTTCGCTTCTGTACACTCATTATTACACATGTAGTAGCTTAACGTGTCGCGGATAGAGACGAGCATGTCGCGATCGAACACACGCCCCGAACTTCATCTTTGTACACATTGCGGCCTCGATTAATTGATCCGTAACAGAGAATTTCTGTTCGCCTGAACGTTTCGAGACACTTCCATGACGGAACGGGATAACCCGCTGTCCCGTGACTTTCATTATCGTATCATCACATTCGGCCACGCTATTGTCCCGACGTGGGGGCCAATCGTCCCCTGTTTGTACTTAACGGAATTGAATACAGTTATTGTCTGAGTAGTCTAAAAACTGGAAACAGTAAGCCGCATTCGGTGAACATTGTTGAGATTCAATAAGCGAGGTTCTCCTTTAGACCAAAACACGACAGTGACACTCTCGTTTCCAAGTACTGTACTCTCTTTCTTATTTGAGGACCTACGGAGTGACATGTTAACCATGACAGACGTGATATTCAGTGACATCGAGTCGTCGATTCATTTTCCTCCGACATAATAACATGTAAATTAGAGCTTTTTGTACCTACATATACATATAGACAGATCTGTTTTCTCGTACCCTTGTTATACTTTTGAATTTGATCATCGATGCGAGGACCATCACCGCCAATTCGATACTTTCCAATATTTATTACTTTATACTATGACTCGGGTACTCTATACGAGGATCAAATCAAGTCTGAAGGATTCATTTAATAACAGATCGCTCTATGTCTCTCTGTGCCTGGTCCAAAAGAGACCTCTCGCGGTTCTAACCAATACGAGATACGCTTCACCGTCCGAAGACAAAATATATAATTCTTTCCTATCATGCGAATTACCTTTAATATTAGCTGTTAATTATTGTCAGAACAGCTTCGACCTTTACACGTACGATTATTGTCCTAAAAGTGAACTCTCCGAGGGAACGGGACAGTCGAGATGAGATGCTTTCTCTTTGTAAACACCGATCGCATATCCCGACACGCGCGCGTTCGCTCGATTTCCAGGAGCAGCCCTCCGAACATTCAAATCCGGCAAGTATCGGTACTCTTTATTTATTGTCATTCACAGAAGTAGGAGTTTTAATCCGCTTACGTGATAGGACTCCGCCGCGCCATCTCTTTCTCCCTCTCGAAGGACTCACATAGAAAATATAACAGGGCAAAAGAGGACAAGGGGAAGGAGAGGGGGAGGGGAAGGGCCGGTACGGGAGAAAGAATAATGGGAACCGTTAATAACGATATTATACCTACTATGAGACGCGGAAAACTGTTGTAATTACGATCCCTTTGAAGAATTATATACCGTCGAATATCGCCCGGAGAGATTGACTTCCGGACATGATGCGAATACCAAACAAATCGTCCTCGCTTTTGTCGCCTTAATTTACTTATGCTTGTTAGTGTTACGTATCCCCTATTTATACGCTGTTTTTCTTACGCTGCCTCGCACGACAGCTAACGGCAACTGTGACCAGTGTATTCGTCGCTCGCTGGGTCTATTTGAAATTGAAATAAATTGCGATTATTATTTATCATGACGTTACATGAAATGTAATTATTCTGGAAAATATATGAAATGAAATCGGATATTTTATAAATTGGATCTTCATTGATCTGATATTCAATGACCGTGTATATGTTAAGAATAATGATATATTACAGTCATAAAAGCGCATGATATTAATCTCTATTATTGAAATATTTCCTGTGTTAAAAATAAATGGAAAAATTGAAAA
Source organism: Dufourea novaeangliae (assembly GCF_001272555.1). Lineage (NCBI taxonomy): Eukaryota > Metazoa > Arthropoda > Insecta > Hymenoptera > Halictidae > Dufourea > Dufourea novaeangliae. The sequence goes on along the minus strand of NW_015374020.1, from coordinate 4,683,058 downwards.
GAAGCGAAAGATATAAAAATACAAAGTTAACGAGTTCTATAAGCACCTTATGATTTCTTGAATAATTATAGTCTCTGGATGCCTCTGTGGCTGATTGTACATAAAACAAAATGATAGCAAGCGACGAATACAACGTGTACACCGGCGACAGTTATATGACGTAAATTTTCCAAGTTCTTTCCCCTTTATAATGTCTACACGTACCTCATGTTTATGCGTGTGTGTGTTTAATATATGTATATATGTATAATTATATGTATGTAATGTATATGTTATGTATGTATGCATATGTAGTTAAATACAGACTGGTCTTCGTGCGTTAAGCAATCGGAATTGCAAAGAATCTTTTTCGCTGCTGATAATTTTGAGGACACCCCGTTACTTAGAATCTGGACACACGAAAGCTTTGAAACGTGATCTCAAGAGTGAGATCCATATTATGTCGATCTCCGCCTCTCTAGACTGATTATGTATTTCTCTGATTTCTTGGTTGCACGTCTATCATTCCTTGCGCGTATCGCGCTTGTTGTCGACTTTCCTGTTTCCTCCAATAAATTTTGTCACAGGTAAGTTTTCTCGATTTCTCTAACCTTTAACAATCTCTTTATACATTACAATAGTTAATGTTTCTCCACATTGACAGTCACCAAAAAGGGTATCTAGACCGCGGAGAAAACTAGAAGTTTTATGCAGATAAAAAATTTCAAACAATGAACGAACCATGAAATCGTGACCAAATTTTGATTATGAAATAATATTATCCCATCTATACCAATTTTATTAGATTCAGCTTCTTTGATTCTAGATTCACAATAATAGATATACACACACTTTTCAAAGAAGTGTACGATGCTACTTTTATTTTCTATCGTATTTTTTTAAATTTCAAAACGCGGTCAACGCGCAAGAAACCAGTTCCTAAGTACTACAGGGGCATCTCCTGTCCGAGTGGTTCCTAATTCGTGTAATTAAACAAGTTTCATTATCTGTACCCAAGGCACATTTTATACTTTCATTCCGTTTTAGGAAGGTCCACTCTATAGTATGTACATATTATAGCATTGTTACACGTACAAGAGGGATAGTTTGCAACTGTATCACCCTTAATTCCATATAATGTCCCGACGTTTCACCATTGTACATGATTTCCCGTTTCGTTATTCAGCGCGATTCCTTTTTTCATCGTCCTCTCGCTACCCTACGTATTATTGTCAAGTCGACAGCATTTATATAAATGTATACCTTACGTGCTACTCGGTTTTTTTTAAAGTTACGTTATACTTGACTATAGCTTTGTGCAAAATTTACATTGTACATCGCGTACCACCGATGCGTTGTGTTATCAACTTTCAATTCGGTATTCGTGCATCGATCGTACGATTCCTTTTCACCACGATTCGTATCGTTGATCGCGATCGACCACCCTACCCCCCCATTTGAACAACATTCGTTTCGCGTTTATTGTCAGAATTTCCACGTTTAGCCCCCCCTGTTCTTGATTCAATTATTGTCAGAAATCTTTCGACCGTTTCACGTTATCGTTCGCTCTAAGTAGTTTCCTTTAGATCCTTAAACTATTAAAAATCACTTGGAATTCTCGTTCACCTGGTGTGCCTTAAGTATGCGTACTTGTATTTATGTATATATAATATATATATATATATATATATAGATTTATATATATATTTGTATATATATATATGTACGTATAAATATACATATACATATATTCGTAGAATATGAAATATTGAATCTGATAGATCTTAAAAATATTCTGCTAATCTCCTTACGTTTAGATTTAAACCTTACGTGTCTAAGTACTTTCTTACAACCTTGTATCGTGTATCAGCCGAGCCTGATAATCGTGTCTTGCGGTTTTTCCTCTTTTGTTTTGTTTTTTTTTTATGTTTTGTTATTTTCTGTTATCACCATCGTTACGTTAGGCGAGCCGGTATTACACCCCCCCCCCTCGTCGATCCACTCTCCCATTTTCGTTTCACCAATTTCAGCCTCTCTTCTCGCATGTTTTCTCTGTCTCGCGGCCGGGCGATCATTAGAGAATTCATCTCGAGAGCTTCAATAGACCAACGACCAACGTTGCCACCATCGACATAATCGGTACGGTTGTGTGCGCATCGCTAACAACGTTTATTTTCCAGCCCATGTTTCTGTGCGAGTAACACTGCGAAAAGAAAAGATCAACATTAAACCGTTGCCACCCATCGACCCGATATCATATTAGCTTACAAAAGTACAGTTTCGTCTGCGGTTGGATTGCCCTAAAGCAGCGAATTTTCAATCGATTTCATAGTAATTTTTGTTTTTCCGATGGACCACATCCCGTGTCGACATACTGTTCTGTTTGTCTGGGTGAAGTAAGGTCCAAGTATTTCAATATAAATATGGGGTGAATGAACTACTTGTACCTTGATAATAAGATACTTTTTGTTGATAAATTCTGTTTTAAATCGTAAATAATTAGGTCGATAATGTAATGCTCAGTAACAGTAGAGTATTATACAAAAAACACCCCAGTACCGCCCCAGCACTCTTCTATTATTTCTTTTCTGTCTGTGCCTATAAAAGCTATTCCATTGGCTCTACTTCTCTGAATCGCCTTGGGCATCAGGTAGAAAAACCATTAAACAAACACCTAAATCGGAAACTGGTAGACTAATATTTGCCAGGGCATTGAATTTAATTCGTGCCCAGTTCCTAGACCAAATCCATACCTGATAGTACACCGTGTCCGGTGTGTCTTCGGCAACGGTCCAGACAAGTTCGGCCGGTTCACCTTTGTCGCATTCGAGTCGAAGGGTTTCAAAGAAGTTCTCGAACGTCTCCATGTCCTTGCTCATGTCTACCGTCTTGTGGACCCATTCGCAGTAACGACCTGCCGCGGTCGGGTATGGATACCCTTCAGCGTCGTACTTCACACCGGCGAATACTCTCTGCGTCATCTGCTGGTCCTCGTCCCTCTTCTCGTCGAATCCACCCTCGATACTGTCTGTGATGTAGAACGGGTGGTATCTGCACAAGCGAGGACATAATTAAAGTTCCAAAGTCTTGAGGTGTTAATAATATAATATAATAATACAAATATTAAATATAAATTGTACGGGGAAATTAGTAGGTATCGAAACAACGTGGGAAGGGCGAGACCAAGTGTGCCCATACGTCTTGTGTAATTATCGAATATCGAAGCCATACGCTTTGATAGTTCTGCTGGTTCATGATAGTTCCGAGAGCTGTTAATAGTTTGAAATTTCAACTCGCCTGGCCAGATTAGTGGGATCGTTTCCACCCTCCACGATGAATGTGTATGTCTGTCCCCTCTCGACGGTGATTTCTGGGATCAGCATGTCGTTGATGTACCATGAGATGCCCCAGGAAGATAGACCTACGACATATTTATTAACGCTTAAAAGTTGAACACTTTGATTTTTTGATTTTTTGATTTTCGAATTCAGGAGAATCTTGTTGAATCCACGTTTTGGAAGTATTTTTTCTACGGGAGGTTCTTGTTCATGGATAATCTGAGGACTTTTAACCCAATCGCGTCATACTTAAGTGTAAACCTGCAGAGCTGAACGAGGAATCATGTTTAACACTTTGACTGCAAGGGGGGAGAAGCCGTACATGGCCAGACATGCCTTACTTCGTTTTTTTAAGACAAATCATCAAAAATATATGCGTTTAGCTAATGGAAGCTGCTGGTCTTGTTTTAAATTCTATACTGCTATATTAATTTTGGGAAACAAATTTTGTAACAGTATTTCTATAATCCAACCTGTTTACAATGTATGTGTCACTCGTATTTGGACAGACAAAGTGTTAAATACTCTTATTGTTAGTATGATTGTTGCCTTAGCCCATTAGCTGAGGTCATATGATTTCTATTATATCGTATGTACAATACGCCATAACAAATTCGTGCGACTACTGATCGTCATATGACGCGAATTAGTTAATCGAGGGAGGATCTGTCGGCGCGATCGTTACCGGTGATCCTCGAGTAACCCCTTTCTCCACCGGTGGGTCCGATCCTCGCGCTGAAGGTCGTCTCATTGGTGATGACCATTGGCGGCCAGGCCTTCAGGTTAGGCTTGTCCGGCAGGTCGTAGAGAGAATTCGTGCATTCGTGGACGTTCTTCGACGTGAAATCGATACGAATATCGTCGGTCGTCTTGTCGGAGCCCTCGTGTGCATTGGCCTCTCCTCGCCGGTTTAGCAGTCCTATCGCCGCGATCACGCTGGTTTCCGTGTCCGGAATCATTCGGTCCTTCTCTGGTTCGTTGGTTCTCATGGGTCTTGTGTAGGTAACTGAAATACATACGCAATTATCATCTCAAAATCATCTTAAAATTTACAATCATAATGAAAGAGAAAAGTTTTCATCTCACAAAGATCTGTTAACGTTCGGTCAAACGCATAGGTCACGAAAGGACCTGAAAGACTCAAGGTTATCTTAATATTTCAACCATACAAGGTGTAAAAATATCAAATTTTATCCATGCGATGTTTCCCTTAAAATGCTACATAATTCATTAAAACGTTTTCTGATACAATCAACAGGTAACGAGTTATTTTAGATAGTAGTTCTTATTGGCTCTTCCTGTCTAATCAGAAGAAAAAAACGGTGCCAAGCTTGTATCCAAGCTTCGAGATTCTCGTCTACAAAGCATCGATCGTATTCCTCGTCATTTCACGGTGCCTACCTGTCGTCACTCCGTTCTTCCTCTCCCCGTGCACAAGGACAGCGTCGTTCTTCCCTCCGATCCTCTCGTCCGGGCACACGCCCGTCCTGCCGTTGCATTGCGCGTACTCGGACATATAGTAGTCGTCCGCGATGAATTTCCCCGTCTTGCTGTTGTAACCGATCACGACCACGTCACCGCCGATCATCTCTGCCTTTCCCTCCCGTCCAGACAAACCGAAAGCGACGTATTGGTCCTCCCGTATACGTGCCGACACACGTATATGTATGTCCTCGTCGATCATCTCCCATTGTACCTGTACTTGGCCGTCGAGCATCTCCTTGCAGTTGGTCAGCTCGTGTTTGGCGAACGGGGACGGTGGTGGTTTGCTGCTCGTCTGAAAAGGAACGAGACGACTCCGTCGTTTAGACAAGATTATCGGCTGGCCGTCCACCGATAAACGTGGATCGTGGGATTACGATTAATAATCAAGATTGGATAATTAAAATGCGGGTAATGTTCGTTAATTCGAATGGAGCTAGTTTGCGTGTACACGTTTGCGTTACTTACAGGATCGTACCACCATGGCGGCTATCCCCGGTAAAATTATATGCGATTAATTCAATTTCGTTGCTTGAGAGAAAAAGACAGTGGTGTTCGATTAAAGGTTTTTTGTTGTTTGTTTTTCTTTTTTTTTTTTTTTTGGATCGTGTCATTCACTGTTAAATACTTGGAAAATCAGATGAGCACGAGAGCGATGAAATTCGGGCGTGCGTTTTTTTTTGAATGTGTTTTTTTTCCGATGGGTGTTCTCAGTTACCGTGATTTTGGTCTGACCGAGGGCGGGTGGCACGTCGAGGTCCTTCGGGATGAAAACATGCCCGAAATTGTGCTTGTACGCGACGCACCACACCGAGAGCCATTCGATGTCGTACACGGTCAGGTTACCGGGCAGCACGATCTCGATGTCGTGACCTTCGTATCCCTTTAGCACGTCCAAACTGAAAAAGTGTGTCGTATTAGATACAGAAATATGTATTAATTCCGAAAGCTGTCGAATTCTCGGCATATTTTGCTGATCGATTTCGAAAAAAAAGAAGGAAAAAATGAACCTGTAAAAAGTTATGTAACGAGGGAAATTACACGAATTTCTCCAAGTATCGAAATCAAGCGTTAGAAAACCGTACGAATATTTGGTCAACCCAATGTATTACCGTCGATGATCGAATGTTATAATTTCTGTCATCGTTGCTTTCGATACAGTCGCAATTTCAAAAGCTGAACTTGTATTGTCTACAGTCTAAAGGAATCGAATCGAGTAAATAACATACACGGTTGGAAAATCTTAATTGGGCACCGAGATTTAATGAGATTCCAGGATGTGCAGATGGCAAACAGTACCTTTTCCTCTCGTTGGGCACTTTGATGCCGAATGGATTCGGCTCGGAGCCGTTCCCGACCCAGAAATAAGCGTCCGGACCGCCCCCGTCGTAATGCAAATTCGGTATGTAGAAAGTTTTGCTATCTAGGATGGTGATGTTCTCGCTGCGAAGCCCGTGCGCCAACCTCGAGAACTGCGGCAGCACTCTGGCTCTCGGTACCTTCAGATTCGGCGGGATCTCGACGTTGGCGAAGCCGACCTGCAAATTAAGGACACACACACGCCATGATCTTCCGAAACGGGCTACTAACAAGGGACGTTCTCAAAGTGAATGGATCATTCCGAGTATGACTCACGTGAATTTTGCCGTATTTGCTTGGTGCTACTTTTAGACTTTAAGAAAGAAACCACCATTTTTATCCTAAGCATCCGTTTTACTTATTCGCTTGGTCCCATAAACAATTCAGCAATGTTTCAGGAAAAGTCAGCGTGTATCACTTCGTGAACATAAATTTCCGTAAGGGGGAAATGTTTTATAATAATTTCGGCAAGATACGTCAGAATGGAGTTTTTATGTCACGTCAATACAAGGTTAGATCTATTACATCCGGTCACAGGTGAAGATTTTCTCCATCGGGTGTCAACGGACCGTGGTTTCCGGGCTTTCGAACGGGGACCGTCTCTCTCATCGACCTGTCTTTCAGAAGACCGCATATTTACACCCTCGCAAGTCAAAAAAGTCGATCTATCATTCCTTACCCCCCTCCCGTCACCCTTCCCCGCTCTGTTGAAACTGACGTACCGATAGGGGGCTGGTTTGAGGTCGTTTATATTCTAAGTTCCGTCAAACGTCTGAATAAGTGAGACGCGAGAAGGGGCGAGAAACGGAGGCGAGTGGGGAGTGGGGGGGGGGAGGGGGGGGGGGGGGGGGGGGGGGGGGGGGGGGGGGGGGGGGGGGGGGGGGGGGTTGAAAATCGGTGAAAGTAAAAAGAAAGATCTCGAGCGGGACCTCGTAAAATCCGAGAAACGGATTCCACCCCTCTATACAGGGTGAGCTACTCCCTAACCCCCGGGGGAGCGTTTTATGGGAGAAAATTCAACATTCGCGACGATTTCTCAACTCATTCCGAAATCCCGGACAAATCTATTCGCTTACGATACAGTTTCATACACCTCCTTCTTCGTCGCTTTCGTTTCCTGGTAGCCGTGCATGTACCATTTTCTCTGTCCTATGATTGATTTAGAATTTTTTCGTATAGAAGAATGTATCGTAGAGATCCTATGGAATATTGTTCTTGTAGAGATCTCGAATATTGTTCAAGTACCGTAATTTGGAGTAATTTTTACTCAAAAGAAAATGACCATTTTCGATTTTGTAACTCTTTTGCAGGTACTTTTGTTTCTACGTGGAATATCCTTTTTCAACTTGATCTAATGATTTGCAGAGCTGTAAAATCGAAAATGGAACAAAGTTACCCCTACTGAGTTGAAGTCAACCCACCCTACAGTACTTGGATAACTTAATTTGTTACGAAAAAAAGAGATCCGCTAGAATATACTGTTTAAGTTGAGAAATCTGATCGTGTCGGATGTGAACGAAGTTTCCTTCCCCTCCCCCCCCCCCCCCGCCCGCCGCCTCCCGGATCGAATCAAGAATTCCATGGAAATAACGTGTGCACGCCGCTGTCGGCCCACCGATTAACTCGCCTATTTTTCTATTGTCTTTTTTATCGGCCCCTGCCCCCGCCCTCGAGTAATGTGTGCCAAGAGTCGAAGATTGAAAGGTCGGTGAATATCTTCGACTTCTTCGATATTCCGCTCAAGGCTATTCTGTATACGTGGCCTGATTCCGGCCATTTCGAGATGTTCTTTGGAACCGGCTCCCAGACTTTTGTCTACAAAAGGAATCGATACAGCCGGATATATACCTTGAGCCAGCGATATGAGTTTGCATATAACAGGGTCCCTTGATTCGTTAAATTATTTGCTTTTCCCTTTCTACCGTTACGAGAAACGCGATTGTAAAATCGACCGGAGACTCGTAGAATTGTCAAAGAAAAATGATTTTCGGAGTATATCCTCAAAATTTGCGCTTGTCTCGTGTGTATCAGAAATCTTGTTAAACAGATAGATACTAACGACAAACAGAAATGATAAAAAATTTCTTGTCCATTTTCCATTGTACAAACATAAGAATATCAACTGGAATAAAATTATGGCTATCAGTGTCACCACAGGAAGAAAAGAATTACATTCACCCTGTAGGCTCGATTTTTAAGCAACGGACACATCGAGTTCACCCGAGGGAGAGAGATCTTGATCGAAATTGTTCTCACGGCTTTCGAATTTAATTTCCCTCCGTCGGGGCGCATTATCCTCGAAGTAGCAATCCGTGAAGACGGATCCCGGGTTAATGTGTTTAAATGCTCGAAGGCGGAGACGTCGGCGGCGGCGGCGGCGGCTTTAGAAATGTTTGTCAACGGGACTTTAGCCCCGGCGGAAGATCGATTAATAATTTTCCGCTAAGTCCGGAAGCTACCGGGCAAGAAAACTTCTTCATTAACCGAAACGGCACGACGCGCTTCAAAGGAAACAGAGCTCGAAGACGTTTCCCTCCACGGAATTAATCTTCCAACGATAGCACCCCGTCTTTCAGTCGGTAAATTAACACTCATCTTTATCTTTTTTTCTTAAAGAGAATCGAATTAACGGCGGGACAGGACGAGTTGGTTTTCCGTTACGAAGGAAAAAGTCGAGCGAACACGAGCGTTGGACACAAAAAACGTTTCAATGAATTATATAGCATTTTAAGGGATGCTATTCGATGGATACAATCAAATTTCATTATACACTATTTTTTTTTAGATATCAAAGTGATCTTGAGTTTTTTCAAGATCAACCCTTTAACGGCTTTTTATCTAGAAGTACTGAAAAAAAAAGTCTTCTAATAGACTACCAGTGAGTAAAGTGTTAAGTATGTATTGGTCACTGATATGTATCTACGTCTAAGATTTAAGTTCCAGGTGGACAAGATCCGTCTGAAACATGAGTTATAAAGTAACACGGTATATCACGCAACTTTCCACGACTACTAAATGAAGAGTCTCCGAGTTCACCGAAGTCATTACGTCGGAGCCACCGAAAGTAGTTTCTACGGTTCCCCTCGAGTTCTCCGCGAGCCGTCGTCGAATGCTAATTCCGTCGTTAATAATAATCATTATCAGCGGGCTGGCGTTCTCCTGGGGGTTCGAAATTTGCACGGGCATTAATCCCATTTCGTTTAAGGGCTCGTCAATCATATCCACCCTCCACGACCGGGTGGGCGCGCGCGCGCGCTCGCTCTCGCTCGATTGTACGCGTGTGTACACGCACACGAATCACGGAGGATCTGGGTACCAATGAACTGGGACTCGAGCTTAATGGTGTTTTAAGTGGGCACGATATACTCAAAATTGGTCCTTCAGCGAGCTAGACGCTCGAGGGTCCGTCTGACAGTTTCCATATTTGGTCCGCCCACGCTGAACGAATTGAATGTCGATCAATTGGTTGTTGTTAAAATAAGGAGCAGAGAAAAAGAAGAATTGTTCGAGTACAGAAGAAGACGTTGCATCGCAAGTAGAGTGAACAAGCAGTACCAATTCTCGATTGCATGTGCTCGAAGTCCCTGTGGGTACTTTAACTATCGTGCAATGTGCGATAAATTGTCGAATTACTATTCCTTGAATTGTAAATGTTAACGTCGCCCACGATCTTCAGCGGAAATACACCTGGTTTCTGTAACCAACGCGATCGGTCGGTTACATTTAATTACCGAAACTCGATACGCGTCCGCTGTGTATTACACAGATTTCGCCCCCAGACGGAGTTTCGTCTGTCCATCTTCCGCGAGATTTTGCAGCAGGCCCCCATTGTCCGTTTCTAGTGTGTCGGTGCGCGCGTCCCTCGGAGGTATCACACGCGTTCCCTGGCTTCCCATTGTTCCTGTACAAAATTACCAACCGCCTGGGCGCGCGCGTGCGCTGGAAAATCTCGACACTTCGACATTAATTACGGAACGAATAACGTGAATGCGTCGATGCTACGGCTGGTGGTTAATTAGCGGCGCTCTATTAGCTCCGCGTGTAAACTTTCGACGTCGGGAGAAAATAGAAATCAAAGGAATCTCGCTTCAAGGTTCGCGCGTAACAAGGTGAACATCGATGAAATTCGTGATTTACAATGGGTGGAAAAATATTATAATAGGGTTTGAAAGAATTGAGTGTGAAGTTATATGATAAATTGAAAGTGGATATCTACAGGTAATCGTATTATCTTTATTGGATTAGAAACTGAACCCTCAAAAACCACACCCTACCTTAGCATACGTAAATACCACACTAGTGCAAATTGGGATTTTGAATTTTTGACGATTAAGAACTTCAAGTTTTTAAATAGCCAAGAAACGATTCCACTAGGAAAAGAAACAGATGATTTTTTGTCGGTTAGATGGAAAGATATATGAATGTGAGGAGATTAATCGCGTTAGAGCAAAATCGTGTTATTCAAGGGTTTCTCCAATTCTCTAATCGTGTCATACGGAGGTTCCATAGTGTAGTGAATATAGGCTGTGAATTTCTCTACGAAAAAAATAGTCGCCCCGAGTTCGATCCAGCGGGGGAGGAAGAGATCGGTTTATAAACCGGGATGCGGTAGTCGCGGAGGGTTCCTCGTCAATTCGATACCTTTGATCTGGTCGTTATACGCCGGTCCAAGTTTCGACCGGATGGGGAGTTACTGGCGGCCCCTAATAGACTGTTTATCTCGTAAGCCCGGATTTAGATTCACATCGGGTTCTATTATTCTACCCGTAACGTCTCTACGTGTGCGCCACGCAACCCTCCCCCGAAATGAATCTCTTCAGACGTAATGTCCTCCACGTGTCAGCGAATAAAAAATAACTCTCTCCTCCAGATCTCAACAGTGGAGAACAAATCTATACCGTACAATTTAATTATTTAGTGATTATACGTGTATAAATCCAGTATGCATACATAACAATTAAGTAAAAATAAAACTGGTAACAGTTAAAGCAACATAGTACATAAGTTTATTGGCTAATATTTCAGCACTATTTTTGTTCGAGACATAACGAAGTACTTTTAACAGTGAGTGTAGTCCACAATGCCTTTTAATGAATCCGATTGTTAATAAGTGTTCTTTTTGTTATTACTTGAGTTATTTTCGAGAAGAGTGATTTCCATGGAAGTGATCGTCGATTTTTTTTCAGTAAGAATAAAACGTGACTACGGGAACGTTACGTCGATCAGGATTACGATCCACGCAAGGACCCCTTCTTCCCTCCTCGAGCACAATTCACGGGGGTGGGTCCCGGTGGACGGGCGCGATACGGCCGATATCGATATACTCGTTACGACGCAGCCGGCCGAGCCGGCCGGCGGAGCAGTCGATATTCAATCAAATAAATCCCCCTAACAAACTGGAGAATCAGAGATAGCATCAAGAAACAATCCTCGTGGAAAGGGAGCGACTATGCAATCAGGAACAAGAGAGGAGGAATCTAATAATTCGCCCGCGTAACCGGGAGAACGTCGTCGTCGTCGTCGTCGTCGTGCTCGCATTATTTTTATGCTTGAGAAGATTCTTACTTGATCCAGTGTGATAGTGCAGATACACGAAGTCACGATCGAAAGAGGAATTCTCTTTTAAGTGTCTTCATCGTTACGCTGATAACTACCATTTGGACCATTCATCAAGAATATTTGATTGCGTTAGAGGAAACTTAAATCTTTCATTTATCTTTCTACCCCTTCTTTTTAACCTGTCGAAGGACATTATAGCAACCCCATTGTTCAGATGAATTTGTATCTTTCATTGTATTTAAACTATGTTCTATTTTTCTCTATTGCACTCGCTGCTGTACGTCGACATCTCTTCTTCTTAGTTTCTCTATTACATCTATTCCTTTCCTTTCTTAGCCAATTCACTGGACTCATTCCGTTCCTTGTAAAATAATTTTCCCCTTCCTTTGCACTTTTGGTTGCCATGAAAATAGTAATATTACGATGATCCTTCCCTATATTTTTCCTCAGAATAGCATTCACCAAATCCCGTTTTCGCCTCCTTTTCTTCTCGGTTAATCGTATTGTGCTATATTCAGTTATATGATAATAATGTTTTTCAAGCTTTCCTCCACACAATGGGTTCAATGTTTTCCATTTTATTATACCGTGTTTGCCGATTACTTCGATCCCCCAGCGATCATCCCCGCACGGGACGCTAACGATCCCGTACGGCCAGAGGATAGAGATTTCGGACAGGTCATGGGGCTGTATATTATTTTAGCGCCTTATCAGCTCCGTATCATCCCCAGTCAGCCGGCCTGGTTCCCCTTCGCTGATGCTCGAGCCCCCTTTTCCGACGCGCGCACACGTTCTTAACGGAAATTGAGACATCGAGCCTCGTTAGGCTCGATAGCAACGCCCCTTGTATCCCGGTTTGCGATCGAAACGAGAGCAAACGCACGTTGTGTTGCACTTTATTGCTCCCGATGGCAGCCGACAGTCCGACGTGATTATGGTTCAACGTCCTTCCGAACAGACGATTAAATTGATAACACAGTCGGAACGGTATCTCAACGCTTTGTCCCCTTAGATCCAGGGATCAAGAAAGCTTCCTTGCTCAACACTAGAATAGTCGTGCCAAAGATTTGTTGGTGAAACGGACAGTTTGTTGAACACATGTAAATCGATAAATTAACGATTGCATATGTACTATTGAGAACTCTGTTCGGATAATAAATGAAGAATCAAAATCGATGACAATAAAGTAGAAAATACCGTTCATCGAAGGACAAGAAAGTACTCCACGTTCTACTCGACATCGTTTCTCATTGGACCAAGAAGCTGCCAGCGAACGTTCTATCGATAACGTGCATTCTTTTTATTGGGTGTATTAGATTTCACGATTCCACGTTCAGTCGGGAACGGTAACAGAAAATACGATAAAGATTCGAGTCGATTCGATCCGAACAATATCGTGTTTAACAAGGTCAAGATGTATCGTGTCTTTCTTTTTTTTTCACGAAGCTCTCATAAAATTCCAATCCGAAGGCCGGAGCTGCGAGCAATTGGCTGCAAGAAGCTTGAAACCGGAGCTAAGAAGGACCGCCACCATCGGCCCCCGTCGTCCGTTCGACTTTAAGTAGGTGATAAATTAAACGAGACTCCCCCCTCTCTCTTCCGTAATACCTCTATATCTTAGACGGCGGGATTTAATGGAAGTTTTTTTTAACCGAAACTTTACACTAGCCCGGGGATAAGCCCCCGTTAAATACGTTCCGCGCGGGGGCTAATTACACGGATTTCTCGCGTCGCCTCGAGCTTCTTTCCGGTTCAACAGCCGTCCAACCCCTAGAGCCTCCGTTTCTTTTATTTACCAATAACAACGGGAAAGTTCGCACTGATACACGTATTGAGTGGGATATTATAAAATGCGAAGATATTTAATTGGACCATACAAGAACCTTCGTAGAATTTGTCGTTTATTATGCCATAGACAGCATGGGGAGCGTAGTCCATTCATCAAAAAGTTTCATCGAACTTCGTCGCTACCGGAAACGCAGTTACCTCGATATCTCGTTAAAGATAGAGCAAAATAAAAAACGATAGCGCAATTTCAGTATCGTAACCGCGAAAGTTCAACGATGGACGTTCGCGTACGATAGGAAATCCGGGAGACACACACTGTGTGACGTTCACTGACGGCGATCCTTGGGAATTTAATTACACCGTTGTGGCCCGTCGAGGTTATCGGACGGCCTGGCGTGGACCGCGATTTCTGAATCGGGTGACACTCCCGTGAACCGATTGCCAAGGTATACACAAGAGGGTCTCGTCGGAGAGCAACATCAGCAGCCACCAGCAGCAGTAGATTCCTTCCTCTCTGTCCTGCACGGGAATGACGAAACTTTCCCAGTCAGCGGCAGCAGGCGGAGGACCCCCGGGTGTGGGCGGTCCTCCGGGATACCTGGAACTTTCGCAAGCTCTCGTCCAATCGGCGTGTCGGGGAGCGCGGAAAGATATATAGAGGGGAAATGGATGACAGAGGGTGCGAAAGAGAAGTCACCGGCCCCGGCGGAGAATTGGTGAGAACGAGAGGGAAGGGAACAGGAGATGTCGAGACTGAAACAGAGATAGAGAGAGAACGAGGAACAAACGGGTTGGAGGATGAAAAACAGAGAGACAGAGAGAGAGAGAGAGAGAGAGAGAGAGAGAGAGAGAGAGAGAGAGGTCGTAGGTATGAGAGATAGAAGTGGAAGAAAATCGTGGAAAAAGAGAGGGATGAGAAACTCAGACAAGAGGTGAAAGATAGACGTTGAAATAGAGAAAACCCGGAAGAATAGACACAACAGTCGGGTGAAGAGGCGGAGAGGGTGGGAAAGAAAATACAATCGAAGTGAGAGAAGTAAACGGGGTACGGAGGGGGTACGACGACCGGGCAACGAAAAATTATAACTTTTCGTGAAATACGCTGGTGGTCAGACGCTCGATGGTAACTTCGCTCCACTTAGCCTCTCGTTTCACTCATTTTTCTCTCTTTAGTTCCTACCACTACCCCCTCGTACATTGGGGGGAGAGGGATGTCGATGTGTTCTCCTTTCCGTAGGCATCGCTGGCCAACCACTTCGCCTGCTATTTCATTTCCCACGTCTACTCGTGTGTACTCGACCACTTATGTGTATCCGAATGCTGGCTACGCAGCCACTGTTCATATGTACCATGAAAATGCTCGGTCCAACCTTCCCTCCAGACTAGGGGTAGGGGATTATTCGGACGGTGAAAAAGCTCCGGGTACCGGCGTTTTATATTCCTGTTAATTTTACACGTTGCCCACGGGCGCGCGACTAGCACTTTTTTGTTTCGTTTTAACGGGCCAGATAACGTCGTTGGCGGCTTTAAACGACGAGGGGGAAAAAAGCGCGAAGGCGGACCGACAGGATTTCGGAACAAGAGGAGCGGAGAGAAGGGTTGAAAACGTTGTCTGGGTTTGCTTTTTTCGTCCGGGTAATTTTATACATTTTTTGGCCAGGCTCCAGGGTACAACACGCCTCGATGCGGTGGGCCTCTGATGCGTGACTGCGACGGCCTCTCGTGGACCTGACGCAACGATACACCTCCGAGCCGCTCGGAAATGTGCGCGACGCTTTGCGGTGGCTTCAAAATGGCGTCCCGTCAGAGCACCACGCCGCTGTTCCATTCGTAGCTGGCGTACTAGAGTCATTCTGATTCGATTTCTTTCGCGAGCAACCGAACAGTGTATGGACACCAGAACGATATTTTACACACGTTGTTTAAAAGGGTAAATTAATTCCTTCTTAAGGAGGGAGCCTCGTGTAAACGGGCTAACAGTAAATGAATATTTGTAAATTTCTTGTTGAAGAAATGATTAAACCAATCTCTTTGGAACTCTGAGGATATTTTATCACCATGAGTCTGACGTGATATTGCAACGCAAGGGGTTAATACGAATCGAGTTTGCGAAACGTGTACGGAAACATTGCTACCAATCCGTTTGGTTATTCCATCCCGCTCATTCTTGACTTTCAGCCTTCAAGTTCAAATAAAGAAGATAAATTCACAAATATTCCCTTTGAAGAGGGCCTCGTTTCTTCGGTCAAACCGTATATAGATTCTCGTCCATTTTTCGACCGACCAGTAAAAGCCGAGCCAAAGCTGGTCGCGGGTTTCACTCCGGGCTTCCGCCGTATCAGAAATCCTCGTTAGCGATGTCGCGACATTATCGTTCCATAAAGACTCAAAGACTCCTTTTACGGTTTCCGTTCGTAGCGTCTTCTCTCTCCTTTTCGAGCCCTGTAGGCCTGAGCATGGCCATCCGTGAGGACTCAGGAAAATGGCGTCCTTTTAAAGGCACCCGAGAACCAAACTTGACTACAAAATGTGCGTATTTCAATGCATACTACTATGCACCCTGATGTTCATGGAGTGAAACGGTGAAACGTTGACGACGAAGAGAAGAACGGGTCGAAAATCACGGTTGCAATGGCGGAATAGAGTCGGTCGTGGGTCACAGAGTGCCAAGAAAGGGGAAACGGTAAAATAATTTTTCGAAAAACCTGGCTAGAGGAAGTGGAAGGAGGGGAAGTTGGAGATACAACGATACAAAAGGTGGAAGCGAAAGCGAGCACGAGAATGGAGTCGACGAGAAGAACGCATAGGAGGAATTTTGGAGGGAAATTTTTTTTTGGAAAGAGGCAGCGACACTGAGACAGAGGAAGGTTAGACCACACGTAGGGGGCGATGGGTAGCAGAAGGGCGGGAGGGGGAGGGCAGAGGGCAGGAAGGGTGGGAAGATAGAGGAGAAGAGAAAGGGGTGAGAGGGAGAGATAGAGAGAGAGCATCCTCGGGGGGTAGCAGCCGGCAGCCAGTCAGCCAGCCCCGGCCAACATCGACCCGGCGAGCTGCTCTCTGCCCATGCGCAACATTCTTACCCCCAGGACTAGTGATGGGCCCGATCCAATTCCCGACTTACAACTTCGTGTTACTTTTGTAAAACGAAATCTATGCATTGTCACTGGGAATAAATGTGCTCGTTCCGCCGACAGAGAGCCTCCGATCTCCCGTCGATCGCTGCACACCCTCACTCCCCCCTCGACCGTTCATCGTCCGATGGGAACTTCTATGGCCTCCGGACCTGCTCCCGGAAGAATCAGTCTATACTTGTCCCGATGAATCGGTATTTTCAGCTTCTGGACTTGTTGGATTTCTTTTTTTTATATTTTTTTTCGCAGAACGTTTGAATGGGTGTGTTTCCACGGCGTTTGGAGCGTTTTCGCTGTAGTGACGCGAGTGATTTATTTGCTACAAGCTGAATTCAGAATTTATTTCTCATGAAGACGAAGATGTAAGCATGTTTTAATAATGTTTGTCGATGGTCGTTGAACGTTACGTACATTTACGTTATTTGCATTGAAGGAAGAGTTAAGAATAGAGTGACTCACGGATGTGTTCGCATAGTTCCGAACGAATAAGTGAAAAAAATCTTCATATAGGTCTTATTTATATATTCGCGATATCTATTCAATTCTATCATTTTTTTATGATAAATGCTTCGGAATTTTGAATCGAAATTTACGGGTTGGTATGTAATTAGTTAAAGAAATATTGCAGTTTTGCGTGAACTAATTTGTGAGTCACTGTATATATTGTGATTTCGTTTTACATACTTAAGATATAGTAGAATGACCATCATTTTTCTTGTTGCTGCAATTGTCTTAGTTTGATTCGACAAACTGGTTTCTCAGACCTTGCGGATCGTTTATGTTCAATGGAGAATTACCGAATATATTTCGATGATCGTTATTTATTCCGGGATACAATTATGAGAATGTTTTGATCGTCTCCAAGAATCGAAAACACTTGCCCGTGTGTTCGCGAGCCTCTCGTTTACTTCGTCGTCGGTACGAATATATGGCCAGCAGTGTCATCGACGAAATATTTGGAGACGATATTACTGGTTTCCGATCGACGATTAGCGTGTCGACCGGGCGGGAAAAAGCGAGGCGGGAGAGAACGTGATGGAATGTTTTCCGAGGAGTCCTTCAACGTGAGTGGAAAACATTCGCCGTTCCGGCACAATAAATACTGTCGATGCAAACGATTTATACGAGAGCTGTTGCTCGTGTTTTCGCAGCGTTGCTCAACACGGCTTTCCCCTGTCGCAAGAACCGCGGTGGTATCTGTCACATACGCGGGGATATCGAAAAGTTCCCGGCGAATTTTAATAAATGACCACTTATGAATCAGGGGATATTCATTTTTCCATGTGTCATCCTTCATTATCAATGCACTTTTGCATTCTATAATTCCACCTCTCCAGACCTTGCCTGTAGAAGGAAGGATTCTTTCGAACTGAACCAGTGTACAATAGTCATACAATGATCATTGGCTCGTGCTAATTATTAAAGAAAGAAAAAAAGTATCGATAACATTGTCAGTTGCTCCAGTTTCTGTATGCATTTTCATTTTCTCCTTTGTAAAGACTCTGTTCTTCTTGCTGTATCATAATTAGCGAAGAAATCGTGCTATTGTTGTTTCGAAAGAGCAGATAACATCGAAAGTGCGCTGACAATGACGGCCCCCATTAAGAATCCTATTTCGGAGACTGGTGCACGGTTGTTTAAAATCCGTTTAAAACGGTTATTAATTGACGTTCGCGCGCGCCGGGTCCCAACGGGATCGTCCACTTGGGTGCCACGAGCAGTCGTACTTCGTCATCCCAACCCCGAAAACTATGAGGCGTTTAATTAACTCCAGGGTGTACGGTGGAAAGAGAGAACGCGAATTCAGATGCAAATGCCGGGGCGCCGCGGCACGCCCACAGGACGACCCTTTCTTCTTCCGGTTAAAACACAACCATCATCGGCGACCGCTGGTTGGACGGATACCCTTCCAGATGGAATTTAAATTCACCACTACCCTTCCCCACCATCCAGAACATATAATTTGCCGTTTAAGAAATCTAATCAGGGATACTCTGGACCCCCCTTCGGTTAAAATCTTTTCTAAGTAAGAAAAAGAGTAAACCGTAATTTACAACAGGTAATTTCTTTCGTAACTTTTCCCTAGTTTTGTACAACACTTTTATAATAAATTCGTCAGCATTTTAAATCAAAATTTGCGATTTGGTATGTAATTTAGTGACACAAATATTACAGTATTGTGTGAACAAATTCGTAAATTACTGTAATAGGAAGATATCTAGCCTACTATTCACGAACAATTATACACGGAACCGAGATAAGTGTATGGATCACGCACCGACGAGTTCCCCGCTTAGAAACGCCATAATGGTATTCTAATTGCGCGAGTTACATTTTATTGTCGTTCATTGTCAGCTCCTGCGACGGTGCGGCGCGCGCAGCAGTCGCGCGGAAGATACCGTGGAAGATTACATTTACGTGAAACACGAACAGGTCATCACGTACGAGATCAACTGGATAAAACGATTTGGTTATTCTTCTTTTCTTTCATTTCCGTGGTGGTTCGTGCCGAGCGCCGATCGGCAGGGAAGTGAAACGTTCTAGCTTCTAGGACAACATATTTTATGGTGCAACATTCCAATATATGCGTCTATTTGAAAAGGTCTAATCGACCTCCGTTAGAAAAAGTGGCACGTTTGGTAGTAACAGATTTCTTCTCACCACGATAAATCGTCCGAACAGTAAAAAAAAGAACCTGAAGACCAATCGGTGTCAAAGGCGTCGAAACCAACGAACTTCGAGTCCACCGCTCAAACACCCCCGTGACCACAATCGGACCCTCTGCATTCCATTCCACGAACAGGGAGCTCTCTATTCTTCCCGCGTATCCACGAAGAATCCTTCCGCGGCCCTCATTTCATCGCCCAGGTTCCCCGACCAGTGGTCAAACAGAGAGTTACCCAGGGGTCACCATTGGAATACCGTATCGCGGGAACGTATCGGGGAACAGAGAATAGCGGAAAGGGAGGTGTAGAGGGGGGTTGGCAAGTAGACGAAAGAGACCGATCAACGGCTTTAACGTTTTGGATTCCCCGGAGGAAGCCCCGCGGATAAGATCCCGGTAGCTAGAGACCGCAAAAGCAAGCCAAGGCTTCTCTCGGTTCTCGCGGGCAAATGTGCCGAAGCAGAGAACCATTTCGGACACGCGCTGGTCGAAAGGGGACGAAAGAAGAAAAAGAAGAAAAAAGATTACTAAATCCTATCTGAATCAGTGGCCCATTGAGGTGGGCGGTTTTGGTATCGATCAGGATATCTCCATCTCTTTCTTTGGTCCTCTTTTCAAAGGAGACCAACGGAGCCCCCCGGTGGTGTGTATCGGGCGGCAAGGGGGGTGGTGTGGCGAAAGGAAAGCGGGACAAGAAGAAGGCTTATTCCCGACAATACATCCTTCGACGTAACGCGAGGGTGTGCTGACTGACAGACAGCTCCTGTCTACCACCCCGGTTACCCAAGCAATACGTACACCACCGTCGACCCATCGCGGTATGTATCAGCCCCCACCTTACCCACCCCCACGGAGATCGGCACACACCAGCCTCCACTCCAGTGAACGGGCGCGTGTAGAGCCTTCTGTGAATCGCGAACAGAACCGGAGAAGCTCGCGAGGGGAAGACGGCGTCTCTACGTGTTATTTTCAAATTCTATTGTTATTTTATAATAAATTCTTCGGAATTTGAAATCAAAATTTACGGTTTGATATGTAGGTCGGTTAAACAAGTCATTGCACAATCTGGCGTGAACAAATTTTCGACTATCTACACTGTACATAAGGAACACACCGTACCTAAGGCTTCGTGTGAAATTTTAAGACACTTCATGTATACAACTGTGACCACCAGGTCCGAAAGGGTTAAATCCAATATTTCCAATAAAACAGCTATATATGTATACCTATGCAATCAAATTTCATTTTGGCAGCATTCGAATTCCTCGAGCAGAAGTCTGCCCAAATATCACACCATCGAATTCGTTCCACCGTCGTATCTCGACCAGTCCATGAAAATAATCGCCACCCCTTTTAGAACACTTCGAACACACACCCCTCTCTGTCCATCGATTATTACACATCCGGTGCGTAAGGCGTACTTTTTCGGTACGCGAAAGATGCTTTAATCTTTCGTCAGAGTGGCGTTTTACGTGACACGCTCGCCGAGAGCCCTTTCCCGTATTCCTATCGCAGGATCGCGATCATACATTCATCGGTGCTCTTACACACCCTTCTGGCATCCACTCACGTTCCCCGATCGACGCCGCTCTCTCTCTCTCTCTCTCGACCGGCTGGAGGGAACCGGGGGGATCGATTTATAACGAAAGGTTCGACGATCACTTACGGAGGGGGTGATGGGAGGTGGTGGGTTTCGTAACAGGACACCCTGTAGAAACGGACCGGTGGGCGGCGGACAGCGCGTTTTGCGGTGACAGAGCGTGTCTGATGGAGGGTTGTCACGGTATGGGAGCACCCCTCAGACTTCGATATTAAAGCCCTCCTAATATAAGAGCAAAAGCTCCGGCCTCTCCACCGTCGATATGCTCGTTTCAAACCTTTTCTCCCAGCCCTCGTCCCTACACACCGCGGAAATCTTCTGGTGGGCGATACTGACTTTTGTGCGAGCGGACCGGCCCGGCTGGATTTGTGGGTAAGCGAGTGGGCGGGCGAGGGTGGAGATCGCGGAAAGGGATGGACAGATTTATCAAGAGCCGTGTTCCCCTTGCGAAACTCGCGCGAGTATATTGCACGCAGTGATACGCGCGTGCGGAAAACCGTCCAAAATTTGTTGTATTTGTATACATCTGTAATGTAACGAAACAGGATGATCAAACAAGCATCTCTTTAAATGATTTTTTTTTTTAGATATCAAATGACCTTGAATTTTTGTAAGATCAACACACCTTTTTTTTTTTAATACCATCGTGCTATAGGTCGTTGAATTCGTAATTCTATCGGTAACAGCGTGGAATAAAAAAAAAAGATGCATTGACCCCAAAAAGAACTCTATGTCTCCTTTATATCTCATGAAAAAAATAAGATATAAAAAATTTAATTCTATCCATTCGATGCGTCTTTTGAAATGCTACGTAACTCACTTAAACGTTTTCTGATACAATCGATACGTAACGAGTTATTGTAGACAGTAGTTCTTATTGACTCGCTCTGTGGAAAAAGTCATGAGAAAACCTACTCGTCCCCTAAAGGTTAAGTACAGATTGTCTTCCTTGGTGAAATCACTGGCAAGTAAACGAATTATCCGATTAAAGTCAGCCAGATTCGGCGTCCACGGGCTTCCTACTAGCAGTCCCAAACCGACCGGAAAAAATATAGGAGACGGAAGAGAGGCGGTGGAGGTCGAGAGGGGGGCATGGAAGTGAGACAGGCGGCTTAAATGCATGCTTAGGTGCGTGAACACAACGGATCGGTGGTGCACGTGTGCGAGCACGCGTGCACGCCCCAGCACTCCCGGCTTCCGTATCCATCTGACACGCACCATTGACCACGAATACGCGTCCGATAGGGGCGACGTGGCGTGGCGGGGTGGGAGCTCGTGGATCTCCTCAAAAATCAAGTTATCTCCATTCTCCGCGCGTCGTGGTTCTACGAATAAAACGACCAGCCACCGTGGGGGTGCGACGTCTTTTCCGGCACGGCCGAGAGAGTATGTCGCGCAAATTTATTGGATATTACCGTTCATGAGATTACGGACGATCGTCGTTTTATTATCGGATTGTACGCAGCCTGGGGAATTTACGGGGACAGAGTCCACACCGATTTCTTGTGTCGTGAGCAAAAGCTTCCTTAATCAATCGTATCACGTTTAAAAGTAACGACACCAACGCCTCCGGAGTCTGGATAGAAATGACAATCGTGTTGTAGTTGTAGGTATTCGACAGATCACTCACGGTAAATCGACGGCACCAGACGCTCAACCATTTGATGTCACGTATCTTCTTCTCACCGGGCAGCCGCAGTATGATGTCGGTATAGTTGTACGCTTTCAGCTCCTGCGGTTCCCTGCGCGAAACAGAAAAAAAAACCATTGTGTCTGTAACTGCTCCAATAATACCGTGTTTTTTCAAACATTTTGTAAAATACTGTTTTGTATAAACAATGCGTCGGCTCACGATAAATAATGACCTAGTAGTTACAGTAACACCATTTTCCTAATGTTTCCATGTCAATTAAAGAAGTTTCGTTCTGCTGATCGTCGATAAATGTTCGAAATATTGTCACCAAAATGATAAAGTAGGCGTCCACTGTAGTAGACAAATGCAGTTAGCGGATTAAGTCCATTAAGTAACGATTGTTTCTCGTTGAATTCTTACATAAACGATTCCAAAGTTACATGGTTGTCAACGATTCATTTTTGATTTCTGCTCTCCTCTGAAGTTTCAAAAGTGTGACTTAATACACTCTGGGATCCAGATATGAATTCAGTTGCGAAACTATTCACGTACTGGAAACGCTTTCGTTAAGATCGACTGTGAAAAAAATGCTACTGTCGGAGTGGTCGGAGGAAGACGTCTATCTGTGTTTACGACTTTTCCAACGAGACTTGTCGACAAAGAGGGAGAGGGAGAGAGAAGCAGCCGGGACGGAAACGTAATAAAGTGCCAGCGCGGATGAAATCCGAACGAGATCGGCGTATAATTCCCGTTTTATTAACTGCACCCCCGCGATCCGTTCGCCCGGCCTTCCTCCTGTTTCCATTCCCCGTCCCCTCCGTCCAACCCCCCTTTTCGTTCCGCACAACAAGCTCTTTGAGTTTCATTTCATCCCTTGGTTACGGTATGCCGCTTTCGTCCGACTCACCCCTCTCTCTCTCTCGTTTTTGGTCGCTCGTGCGAGAAGTCAAGGTTTACGAGGAGAAGTATCGAAACGTGCGAGAAGAGAACACCTTTCTCGTACGATCCATAATTCTGGTACACTTCTTTGGCAGTGCAAATAATTTTTGCTTCACTTTACAATGATTGGTTTATCTTACCGTCAAGTATGACCGTTACTTTAATTGCTTTTCCAATCTTTTCGACAATCTCAGACGTTGATACTTTCGATCGGATAGAAAAATATTTTCAGTCGTAAAATTAATGATTTACTGTATCGAGGTAGAATCAGGAGATATTATGTACCTGTCCGTGTCCGGATACGGGACCAGCCAACCCGTTGGTGTCGGGTGGGTAGTGTTGCCCACCCAGAAGAATGTGTCCGGCGCGGTTCCATCGTAACAGAAACCTTTTATGAAGATCGTCGACTCGTCCACAGCGTACACGTCGCCTTTGATCCCGTGGCCGAATACTTGCAGGGGTCCGATTGGTTTGCCGTAGTAGTTGGGTCCGTTTCTTCCATCGCCTGCAAGGAAAAAAGGCGGACAATTAGAAAACGATAATCTTCATTGTTTTGTTCGAAAAGGTGTCTGGTCTCCAGATTCTCCAATGTTTCTTCTATCCACAGACGTTTTTTTATTCCACTGAAAAGGGTTAAAGGACAGATTCTGAACGGTTATATGTTTATTTAATTTAATATTTTTTTATATTAACGATCCAAGATGTTAATCCTCAATTATGCAACGCAGGTAATTGCACAAATTCTTCAACTATCGAAATCAAACATAGAAAACCGGTTTGCAATTAACTTGGGCTATGCTTAGCCAACGTGAGAACCGCACGAATTTTTTTGTCAAACCCAATACATGTATGTCGAATTAACCAACTGGGTTGAACGACAGAATTGCAGCTCGACAACCAACGGACAAAATCGACCCGAAAACGTTCGCGACCACGAAAAGACGCGACAGCGGCCGGAGCTTGATTCGAGCGAGAGGCTTCGTGGCTGGCAAAGGGGGAAGTACGGTTTCAACCCTCGTGATATAGGTTGGACGCATCGCCGCCCCGATACAAAAGCGGTTAAGATCATCGAGCGTTTATACGAACGTTCGGATTCTCAATCGCCCCGCAGTCGATCGCCTTGAAATGTTTCGCCCCGAGATTAGCGGTTCGCGTTTTAAAGGGGTATTCCTACTCGGAGACGTCATTTTTAAGCACTTTTTAGAACTAAGAATTAATGGACCAAGGAACTTGTAGTTTTTCATACATGTTTCTTGACATTTGAAAAAAGCACAGAAAAAATAGATCAAAAATATAGAATAAAATTATTTCATTTAAGATGTTCTAGAGAAAATCAGGATTTGAAGATTCATCTGTTAAGATGTGTACCCACTTGTCGCGTACCGTCGTATTGTATCACCTGTTGTGTATCAATGTATACAGGCAAGCGTTGCATAGTTTGGTATAAAAATTCGTATGATGAAACGATACGCGGATACGCGACAAATGGATATGCACCTGAATACGCGTGTATTCGTGCCATAGCAATAAGTAGAAACGGAATGCAAAGGGCAGACATGGTAGCCAATATTGTACAATTGCACGCGTATCCAGGCAATTTTCAAGGTACATTTTCCCGAAAACGAAATCTTCGGTGAAAAAATGTTATTGTATATTTTCGACTTATTTTTTCATGCAGAATCACCCCCTACCCAGTTGTACTACCAGTTACACGACACCCTGTATAAATGTATATTGTTTGTCAGGTGGAAAAAGTGATATATCCCGTAAATCTTCGTATGTATTTCGCGCAGAGGGAACGCATGAATTTCCCCTTCGAAATTCGTCGGAATCGGCTTAATGGCTCGATCGGAATTTTTGGATTTGGGACATATATACGGACGTTCGACTGTACCAGTGGGTGATGTGTAGGTAGATTTTGTAGCTAGCCCGGGATATATATCCGACCAACGCGAGGATTTACGCCGAAAAATACTAAACAATTTGTTATATTTTAAATAACCGAATACGATTCTAAAAAACGACGGGGATTACTCGTTTCTTTGCCATCGATCATGGTGGGCATTCGTGTTCATAGAAATATTGTGCGTTACACACGAACCATGCTACTTTTCGCAGTGCGCGTCGATACTATCCACATTCCGTATATCAGAACGAGACATCGAAATGAACGTTCAAGCGTCGACCATCAACCGTCCAGTCAACGTAATACATCGGTTAAAGAGCGAGAAGAGTCCTCGATTAAATTGTATTTTCCGTGGATCTAGGAAGCGGAACCATCAGCCGACGATCACGAGGACAGGATTCCCACGAGGGCGCCACGTTCAAAGTCCATTTCCAATTAATTTCCATTGAACGGTCCCCCCTGGACTACTCAGCGGTGGTGGTGGTGGTGGTGGTACCCGCGATTTTTGTTCGATGCGAAACACCAGGATAATTAACACGTCGCCTGCGCGGTCTGGCCGGTGCTCGTCCGAAACGCAGAGTCGAGGCTTTTAGTCCACCCTTCGCGGTATTCCCTCTCTCTCTGTCCGTCGTTCCCCATTCACCCCGTTCACTACAGGGGCGGGTGTATTGGTGAACGAACACACCCAAGCCGGGGTTCCGTCCTTCTCGTCGTGGTCGTCGTCATCGTAGCCGTCTATACACCCCTCTAAAGCCTGGGTATAGCAGGATATTACGGTGATGCGACAATGAACGTAGTGATCGGTATCTGGCCTGGTATTGGGGAGATGTCACCCTTCTCTGTCTACCCCTTTCTACACTATGCGTGATCGTACCAGCGCGTAACAAAAATCGGATGGCGATATATACATATAGTGGGAGAGTGTTGGGGATTCCGAGCAGACGAGGAGACCACGGTGAATGAAACGGAAAGAACTGAGAACGGGGGAGAGGGTGGGGATAAGGGAAGGAGCAAGAGACTGGGATCGTGAACAGAGGGAAGAACCGAGAGAGCAGAATATCTGCTGGTAAACACCACGCTTGCTAGCGCGCGCGTTCATGTAGTGGTGCGTGCGTGTACGGCGTCACGGTAGCTAAACTACCCTCGACTGGTGCTTAAACTGCCGCCCCTTTTATTATGGGCCGCGACGGTTATTGGATTGTACCGTGCTATTTGTTGGCTGCCACACTAATGGATCCATAATCACCGGGACAAATTAACGGAACGCGACGACGACGACGCCGACGGGGCGCTACTTTAAACACAGACCCTATCCCCCCACCCCCGGGTAACGCGACAACGACCTTACACTTTGGGGGAGGTGGCCTGACGTGTCTCTATGCGATTCGGAGACTTGGGTTAAGCGTACATTACTGTTTAGAAGTACAGTAAAGACCCCATTAGAGTTTGATACTCGAGTCCTCTTCGAAACAGTCGTTTTAAGACTTCACAAATCTATTCATATTCGCTAATGATGCAAATCGTTTAATATCTCATTAACGATATTTACGAGGGGTGTTTCCAAAGTTCTGGGAATTACGTGGTGGACGATCAATTGACTACAATTATACTACTATGAATTAATAAATGCAGCCTAGAATATTGAGGGTGGTTTACCAGATATTACCACTTCGATTTACGTGACTGATATTACTCGTAGCGAAAAATGATTCGTATAGAGTTGAATGGTTTCAGGAGGTGCACATTCTAATCTATCTACATCTTTCTAAATTTGGGGCGTCCGTTTTCAGCGAGATGCGTAGTCGATATTTTGATGTCTATGATCACAACCAACTCGACACCATCTTTTTCGTCCTCCCAACCTGTCCTTCAGACCAATCAAATTCCTCGAGATCTTATATAGCAGAGAAGCCACCCTCCGATGAGTCTCGATCTCGACGTAGCCCTGTATGTTCGTCGCGTGTACTTCGTCGAGCACCCGACTCGAGATCGTGACGGACGTCTTAGCACGAGGGACCAGGTCCGCCGTATATCCCGGAGAGGTTCGTCTGAAAGCAGGATATGATCCCGGAGTGGTGAGGGGGGTAGCTCGGTCAACATTTGACTCGAGTAAACATCGACCCCTCTTCCCGACCAGAGCTTCTTCCCTTCATCCCCCTTGGTGATCCACGCGCGATCATGGATGATGAGACTCCGAAACCGCGTTTCCCAACCGTCCTTCGAACAGTCTGTCTCTCTTTCCCCGACACATGGTGGCTTGGCCGAGCTACGAAGGGAATACCTTAGCCCTCGGGCGTCTAGCCTGGCACAAAGCATATTGCATGTGATCCAAACACACAATTGCAACCGGGAAGAGGGAGAGAGAAGAGACGTCAGGGTTCGTTACCTTCTCTGGCGTCGATGGTCTTTGCTCTTTCGATCGGATTCAAACTCGGATTCTCCCGTTCTGGTGCCTCGGGGCATCCCCGTTTTAATGAGGATAGTCCATGGAAAAATTCACTCGTTATCTTCGTCCAGGCGTGAGACGACAGACACCGTGCACGTGACGCTTGGCGAAACGGGAGCGTTGATGAAATTAAAGAATTAACGTTTCTTGGCCCTCTGCATCAGAGGAGAAATTGCAAACCTGGAGCAAAATTGAGAACGGTGTTTTCTGAGGGTGTGCAGGCGTTTGGTTCCGTTTGTAGAAAGTGTTTTCCAATGGCTGAAGAATTGTACTGTTCAGACGGTGTAGATTCTGTTTGATTTGTTTTATATTTTGTTCACACTGATTCGTTTCTTGGCTACGTCTGACTATAGACCGTTTCAGGTCGGGTTCCAAGTGAATTAATTGGAAGTAAATGTTTTTTCTTTTTCGCCGTGGCGGAAACTCCGATGGTTTTTATGGCTTCGATCCCGCTTTTACGCGCCTCCGGGCATTTAACGAGAAAAGTCTTGGAGAATTTCTCTTGTTACCTCTCGCTCTCTCGACGAAGCCGTGTCTAGTTTCCGCGAATTCGATCCCCGACTGGGATAATATTCGTTTACATTTAACACGTTAAACGCGGAGCTAACTTTGTTTTACTTTCCATTTAGGCGAATACATACAGTGGCTCACACATTTGTTCACATACTTCTGAAATAACAATTAGGTGTCAAAACTTTTATGCAAGTTCCATTTCCATAGTTTTCTTACCATTACTTTGTGATCAACTTTCCTAAAATTTGAAATAATTTTCGCATCTCATTGAATAACTTGGTGAAATAGAAGTGATAGCCTTTCGCCAGAAACTTGTTGTTGAACGAACACATCGGCCTACACTGTACTAATGTCGCGTGAAATCCACGTAATAGCGTGTAATTTCATCTGACACGTGATCTTAATGTGTTTCTACCTTTAGTTCCATGTTTTATACAATCGACGATTCTAACAGTGACTCGCCGTTCGTAATTAATTCGAACGTAAACTTTCCATTACAGCTCGTTCAGATCGTCAAGGAAAACACTCCCGTCGGTTTTGTAACGCCTCGATTCGGCCCGTGGGACCGATTTAACCCGTCTCCGTGAATAGCGTCGGATAATCAGGCCACAAAAAGAAAATTGAATGCGATCCGAGTATAACACGCGAGCTAGCGAGCCATTTCCTTGCCGGATCGGTACGTGACCGGCTAGACCTACAAACGCGTGCACTTTCACTTTCGTCCTGCTGCCGCCGAGCCGGCCGGTTTTCGTTCGGCAACAAACGCGACACCGTGAGATCAGGGAACGATTCGGTTTACCGATCTTGATGAAAGTGCATCGGTGTTTCGAAACCCGGTGGAATCGTTATGAACAGAGCTTGAAACAGTTCCAAAAATATAACTGTTTCAAACTGTTATATAAAGGTTCCGATTGAACTAGTTACCAGTTTAAATAATTGTATATATACAAGTGTATACATATGTATATACTTACTTATTCATAATAATTTTGAAAAATATTATTCATAGGTACATAGTAACATGTTCTTATTTCATTTACTGTAGAATTATGTACAATCGGGGTTGAACGAAGGAAGAAGGGATGGGTTGTAAACAAAGTAAAGGAAACAATCAAGAAAGGAAGAGGATAAAAGCAGACATTACTTTTAAAGGAGGTAAAGACGTGAATTTCGATGTATTTCACAAGGAAGGTACAGACAGACCTAGACAATACGTCGTTGATAATGAGCTAGAAAATATACCGAGTAGAGACAGAACAATACATGATGGGGGGGGGGGGGGGGGAAATCGATCGCGAGCGGAGTACATCCTTTAATCTAAAAATCCCCAATAACAAGCGAAGTCACGACGGAACAAGAAGAAAAGAATAAACTCCAGAAAGAAAAAGAAGAGCACAACACCGAAAAGTAATCCATGCAGACACGATCGCAGAGCCGTAAGCTTACGCTCCCGTTGCATCGACGAGATCGTTTAATCAGGCCGAAGCAGGGCCGATTTTATCGGACACGCGTTAGAGCACAAGTGCCAGCGCAAGTTTGCGAGGAAGCACCCCGAGGCTCTATTGTCCTCGAGAGGAGAAAGTGGCGTGGAGGAGGTGGAGGAGGTGGTGGAGGACGGTTGAGAAGGTGGCTGGAGGAGAGAGGACCGGTGACTTAAGACGTTAACGAGACTAACCGGATTCATCGCGGGGTGCAGGGAGGGGTTGGGAACGTTGGCGGCGAGAAGGGTGAAGAAAGGAGAGTGCCGGGCGGGCACTGATTTTAATCAAGATATGGCCTGGCAGCAGCCAACGGCGGATCAAGTGAGCCAGGGGCTTATCGATTTTCTAAGTGCTCCCGACCGGCGGCGGGCGGGCGTCGCTGCGACACTAGGTACCCGAGAGAGAACTCGAAAGTGACGAAACTAGAGGACTACGGTGGATGCATCCAATGATGGAACAACCGGACGTCCGAGGATACTGGAGAATATTCGACTCCAGACGTCCACAGTCCCGCCACCGTCATTCGATTATTCGGGTAGCAGTTGTACCAGTTTGAAATATCACCTCTTCCAGTCGCAATATTAAAAAATTGCCTAAACAATTGACTGAATCTGTATTTTTAGTAGGTACGTACGTGAAATAAATGTGCAGAATATAATAAGGTTATTACCAATATTGATAAACTTTCGTAAGGTCTTTAGTTTACACCCAATTCTGTTTGTACACAGACTTTTTGTATTTGATTTTGATTTAAGACGTTGGACCGAAATTCTAAGAAACAATTTTTGGTGAAAGATCTTGAGTAAAAGTCTTAAACTGGCCAGTAAATTGACTTAGACTTTCAATGCTTTTAACATGTTCGAAGGAAAGAGCAAACATGGAATCCACGTTGGGAGAGGTTTGACCCGTTTCGCGTATCGCCGAGAAAGAAAAATCGAACGGGTTTATCGGGTGAAATAGAAACCGCTGACAGCGGGCGTCGCGTCGGTTGTGTAACTAACCGTTCGTGTTTTAAACAATGTACCATTACGTAATCGAATTTTTATATTCAACGATTATGTCACTCCACCACATGGACAAGTTTACTTCCCTTTTTTTTTCAGAGATTTTTCGAATGCCATAAGGATGTTCCGTATTGGCCGACAAAATCCTCGAGAACAATCAGGTTTCTCCGACCGGTCGAACCCCTTCTAATCCGTGCATTAAATCGTCCTGCGACCGGTTAATCCGGATAATTGTCGTAGACAAGGCAATCTCTTAATTGATCGAACCAGACAGCGTCTCGTCTGTACGTCTTCCAAGAAGAATACGAATGATATTTTTTTGTCGTTTGCCCGTTAAGAGATTAAAACCAAGGGGTCGGCCCGGTTCGTTTTAGATCCATTATACTCCCGAGAGAGGGGACACTAGCGCGGGAAGGTGAAAGAGAGAGGAGCAGACACGAAAACGAAGAGGGACAGGTGAACGGAAGACGTTCCTCGCGGAGCAGATGAAGAAGAAAAATTCGAGAACGAGGGAAGATCGGGGCGCAGTAGAAGCTACAACACTGGGAAGATACAGGGTGTCGTTGAACCAATGGTGCAACTCCAAAGGAAATGATCCTATAGCAAGTGATAAATATCGAAATTTTTTAGTACTTTCTCCGCCTAGGTCAAAGTAACAGATGCCTTGTCACCAGCGTTTATCGACAAAAAATTATTATTAACAACAAAGTAATAAATACAACCTAGTATCGTTTCTCGACGTATTTCCAAAAACTACTTGCAACTAAAAACTATTGCATAAAAAATAAAAAATGATTCCACGCTTTACACTTATCACTTCGCGAAGAATCCTCCTCTCTTCGATTGCCGCGCCCATCCATTCGTTGTCGCCCCGTGTAAACAAAGAGAAGAAAGAGAGGGACGGATGATAAAGGTTCGGAGATACAGCGACAGTCGGATCAGGCGAGTGAATGGAAAAGGAGGCGAAAGAAGGGAAGAGAACAGAGAATCGTGGAAGAGGAGAGGGGCAGGGAGGGAGACGAGGTGAAAAGAGGAGACGAAGAGAGACGAAGAAAGGGCCGAGGAGAACAGGGGTTGGCGAAGGGAGAGGGCATGCTGAGCTTGCAGAAAGGGTGGCTGGTGATGCGTACCGCAGCTACCTCGGCAAATGCATTAAGACCACCCCCTCCCCGTCCTCCCTCCCCCTGTTCCGCCACCCACCCCCTGGCAATATCGAACTGACTGCCGCGACCTCGGTTCCATCGCAACAACGCGGGGATACAACGCGTTTCTCGCGTCTCGTTTGCCGGCGAGTGTAACGTGCCCGCGGTCTCCAGGCACTTTCACGATCTCCCGATACACGAGAGGCAGAAAACACCCGGGACCCGTTCCGGAAGGGAGGGGAGGGGAGGGGGCGAGAGGTGGTGCGGCGTTCGTGAAAGAAATGGGATTCCAGGGAAATAGAACTCGTGCCAGGAGGTCGGTCCGCGTGGCTCAAGGTGCTCGACAAACAAGACGCTCGAACGCACGAAATAAAGAGGGTGGTGGACTGCTCGAGGAGACCGCACTTTGCCTTGATTTTCTCTGCTTTACACAGCGATCCTGTTTTGTCGATTTTTGTCCCAGTTCAGTTTTGGAATTCCATTGTCGTGGACCACGTGGTTCTTTAGTGTATTCACTGGTGCGATTTGTCGGTTGCCATTCGGAGGGGTGAAGAAATAAATTTTCTTTTATTACATTTTCTTAAGGTATAACACCTTGAAAATGTGTTCCCAAAGTGATTATGCTTCAATTCATTGAAATGACGTTATAAGGATTTTAAGAGAACGATATATACGGAAAACGGTGTACCGCTGCACGAGTAAACGCATTTTTCTCGAAACCATGTTTTCCAAATTAGTTGCCACGATATCTTAATAATGAGGTAACCAATCTACCTCAGCTTTGACATACATATAAAATATGTGGCAATAGAAATTATAGAAAATTCTGATCTAATTAATACGGGCCATAATTAATACGGGCACAGAACGTCGAGAAGGAAACAATGGGAAGAGCAGGATCCACTTTGAACCGCAGTTTCATTAATAATTGAACCAGAGGGATCTGATTCTGTTTACACTTATTTATGCATAGTAACGACGGAAACCTATCTTTGATCAACCGACTGCTCGTTAAAAGCCAGCTTAGGGTAATGGCGACTCGGAAGGGTCCACTATCTTTTAGATGGTATCGAGGCACCGGGCTTTTAAGTGACTCCACACCAGGCTAGGGGACACTCGGTGGGGTGAACAGGTAACTTGATAACCGGGTCTGTTTACCAACACGTAGACACGGTACGTTATCCAAGAAATCCCAACGGTGAACATTTCTTTTCCTATACATCATTGAACCCGTGAAAAACTTCGATCAAGCAATAAAAGTCACCACCGTGTCTATATAAATTATAGTACATAAATTATAAATTGGTCAGCGTGTAACGGGCTCGATTCATCGTTGTGGGAATTTTACTGGTATGGTACCTCGCCCTTAACCGAAACGATTGTTAATTAATCGCGAATGGTAAGCTTGTCCCCGACGCGACGACTCGGCTGGCGTTTGCGTGTCGCCCAAAAGCGTGACGCGTTCTAATGCCAGCACGTGACAAATGTTCCAGACCGATACCATTATCGTCCAGAACCGGGGCGGTGACCGTGTCATCGTCCAGAACACGATCCACACGATCGGACGGCCGTCCCCCTCATCCCCTTTTCGACGACTATAGTTCCCACGAAATTCGCGTTACGGAATACAGGGCTGCTTGGTACGGGACACGACACACGAACACACACACATACATACATACATGCATAGATAGATATGGTATATGCATACGTGCACGCGTAGCTCCGGTACCTCATTCCAATCGATATGCGACGACACCCCCATGGGGAAACATTCATATCGCAGTGGAACTCAAACACGAAGCCAGAGACACGTCGGGGGCTGTAATATCGTCCCCCTTCGGCCAGCCTGATCTCTGTTTCATCGATATCGGAACATTTGCCTGCCAATTTCGACCAGCATCTCGAGCAGTCTCCTATCTAGACGGTACCCAGCTATAACTACCGGTGTCACCACCGATTCCACCGATTACGATTCGATTTTGTGATTTCGATCCTGGTTCCGTTCGAAACTTTTAAATTGAATGTATGTTTATATAAGAATTTACTATTGGAATATCTGAAATGAATAATGTATATATATATAATAATAATAATAAGAATAATAGCGCAATTTCAATTGGTAAGCTGTTGAGGGATATAGTGATTTATGAAATCCTAATGGTAGAGGGCACACGAGGGATGATTGCGACAATGAGAAACGCACAAGAACGGTCGATAATCGCACTATGTCACGACACGTGTCACCCGTTCATCTAATAACGCATTATGCAGCCCGAAGACGTGCACAAATTGTACTCGGATCCAATACATACGTACGACAAGGGGGAAGCCAATCAAATACGGCGTGGTAGAGCGGTTAACGCGTCGCGCCTGTTCTTTCCAGGCACTTTAGAGATAGACAAGAGTTACTCGAACGTAACGCAACTCGTGCATATTATTTTCTATTTCACCCTTTAACGCTCAGACCCTTAAACCTTTATTTCAAAATTATGAGATTGATATACATATTGTATCCTGTTATTTTGAAGTCAAAAATATTTTTTTTTATCTTGTTTCCATTTTTTATTTATTTTTGGAGAGAATACTTGAATTTCTTAACTGAAAACGTGGAGATCTAGTTTACATCAGTGAGACTACGGATCCCTGCTGACAAAAGTTAGATATTAACCGGCGATAATATTTGGCACATGATAGAATTCTTAGCAGTCTGTGTGAATGCTGTTGTCAACGGATCAAAGGGGTTGAAGATAGAACCACTAGTGTCTGAAATCAAAGATTACCTGATCTTAAAAAAAATCTTGGTATCGCGACGTGCCCGATCACTTAACGTATCAGAGATCGATTCAAAGGGGGTCCCAACACATCTTCCTCGAAGACGCACACGCCCCCGATTGGCGATCGATGTCGACAGCAGCCCCAGAAATTGGAAAACCAGTGTCGATAAACGAGAAAACGAACGAGACACCGAATAGACGCGTATAATGTGACAGGGACCGCGGTGCATCCGTGCGAACGCGATCATAGATCTCGACCAGGCAATACCGTTCCATTAGTTAAATTGTTTCCCCTGATACGTCCGCGCGCGCTCTTTGACTCCCGAGGCTTTCATTTCACTTTGCTGCTGGGGGTATAGCCTAACGGAACGATGCAATTCCAGGGGCTATCCTCTCCTCCTCCCTGCCCCTGAGGAGCCGATAAGAAAATAGCATGAAAAGAGAGAAAGGGATCTCCCGTGGGGAGACGGGTGATCATTTGATTGCGGATAGATTAAGGTACAGAGGGGTTGGTTGTACGCGCCCGACAATGTAAACCGAACGTTTTGTATTGGCCCAGGAAGTCGATGCGCGATAACGATCGGAGGATGGAATTGGACTTTTTTTTATGATCGAATGGGAGGCAGGCCTGAAAGCGTATAAGTAAAGAGGATGACAGCTGGGTCTATCTTTTCTTACTCTTACAGGGAACTTTGAACGAGACATACAGATTCTGGGAGCACTTTGCGCACGTATTGGGTACATGGACAACTTTTATTTTTTATTAACTGTTTCGAAAATTTTTCCGAGGGTCGACGGTGTTAATTTGCGAGCACGTCATTAGGGTAAGCGGCCGGCCACAGGTGGGATTGTTAATCGATTAGAGAAACGGCCGATCGAGAGAAGTCCCGAATTGGTCGTTTACATCTATTAACAGTAAACCACGAAGTTCGGGGGTGGTCGTCGTCTACTCGAACCGCCGCCGCCACGCCGTGCACGCTCCGCTGGGAGCCGCACATCTGGCGGACAAGCAACAAGTACACGCATTAAATGTACACCCGTCACCGACTCCAATTACTCGGAGTACCCTGTCTCCTGCGCCGCGATCGCACGTGCACATGCGGTCCTCATCCTTGCCCAGGCGGTTTTGATACATTCGGCTTTCATTTCCGACGCAATTTTAATATCATTCGCGGCCCCATTGACTGCGGGCACCTAAATGCGGGGCACTTCACACGAATGGATGAAAAGAAATTTAGTTCGAACGTTGTTCAACATGCAATTGTACGACGATTGCCTGGAGAAGTTAGAGGACAACTTTATGACGAGTATCATAAATTGGTGACAATGTCGATCATCAACTTTTTTTGGGAATGTTTCTTGACAATGAGGAACCTAGGGAACGAATTAGGTACAGCTTTTGTTGTTGTTCATGTGTGTGTTTACGTGGCATTGACTACGAGGTCATTAGCGACGGAAATGAGACTGTCGTGTTATACATATTCTGTCGTACAAATTCGCCACTTTGAGAAAGCTTGCGTGCCTTTTATGTAGATCCTGGACTGTTACAACAATACAGCTAATACTAGAAATGGATACTCGACTGAACTTAATTGGCACTGGTAATTCCCTAAGATTTACGTCCGATTGAATATTATGACGAGAGATTACACCACTCGTTCCGATTGCGTAACTCTAAACACGATCCAGATCACGGACGCCAGAATGACGTTACATGGAATTCCTGGGTTCCAAGTTAAGATACTATGTGAGCATTCGTGTCAAGGTGTGGCGAACGCGAGAAGAATTGTATCGAGGGCATAATTGCACTAAATTCTACTCGACGAAACAGTCCACTACTGCGTTATTGGGAAAAATATAAAAATCGAAAAAGAGATACTTAATGTATATAATCGAGCTACTAGACTTTCCAGGACCGTACCACTAGAGATCATAGCGCAGAGATACTCCAGCATGCTAAAGTAATATCTTCACGGGTACAGGTGGTACACGAACCAGCCCCAGAGGGAGAACTACGCGGAAGGGTTGAAAATTTCGAAACGTACACGAATAATAGTAACTGCAAGGTTGATTCAGTGTGTCCGGCTGACCTATTCCACTTCCATAGTGGCTCGGGGTGGTGGGGTGGTCTCTAGTACGCGAATCAGTGGGGGTAGGATAACTGAGAGCTAAAACGACGCCCCTCTACTATCGGCGTATCTGTGGTGGGGGCTACGCTAGATGCAAACGCTTGGACGACATACCCCTCCACTGACCAGCGTTCTGTGGGGGCTAGTTTAAGCTTCGTCTGGTGCACGATGCTACCCCAAACTCATTCTCGTTCGGATCCTCCACCGGGAGAGATCAGTCTATTTCTTTTCAAAATTTCTTCTTCACCCTTAACCTGTTCTTTTTAACCCTTGGGGGGTCGAGTTTTCTGACGACTTTACAGACGACGATCCCTGGGCCCATATAATAGATTCTTAGATATTCCGAATCACTCCGAGACACATAAATATTTAATCATTCATTCTCATAGTTCCTGGATTAAAATGTTTAAATTTGTTTCTTGTAGAATAAAAATGTATGAAGAGTTATCGCCCAATAAGATAATTTAACAGCATCACAGAACCACACGAAATATGACCGAAACTTGAATAGCCTATTCAGAAATGAAATACGACTGAATTAATATACAAGGTGTTCAAGAGAGGGGTCAAAAACTAAGTAGTTGTCCATAAACAAATGAACAACGAAAAATTAAAAATTACTTTACTCAAAATTTACGACCTGTAGACTGATTTGAAAAAATAGGTCATTATGTACCACTGTGCGCCGCACACCGACGCAACTGAGTTTTTTCGATCGTGTGCACACTGCACATGCAGCCATGCCGTCGCCGCGTTGCATTACGGTAGACAGACCGGTCGGTGGACGCGCGCACGCGTATCACGAGTTTACATACTACACACGTGTTACTATAGATGTTACTACGGCGAGTACTCTGTAATCTGACACAGAGCACGGAGATTGAACCCGACTGAGCGAGACTCGTTCAACCGGAAGTAATCCCACGGGAAAGCGGGAGAGAGAAAAAAGAAACGAGGGAGGGAAAAATTGCTCGATTACTTTCGCAACGAACAGACGAACGTGGAATCTTCCGTGATCACTATGTCAGACAAACGTCAGATCTTGCTCGCGGCTTATGCTTGTCTTGTATGGGATCATTCATCGGACACGATATGTATTTCGATCGGGATCCGTGAAGTGTGGATTCTTTGACAGAAGATGATTGTCCCTTGGCAATTGAGGGATGTCGAACAGTATTCGTGGTATTGTTGGTGTAGATTAGCGATGGAAATCTCTGATGGACCAAATAATAGGGGTAGGAAGGTATTGGGGTGCGTCGGGTAATATTTTCGACACTTTCATTTATTTTAACACTAGAACTACAGATTTAAATCACGTTGTTAAACGGGACAGCTTGTTGAGAATATGCATAGAACGTGGGATTTATTTAGTCTCGTAAGAAGGGATCTCGAGGCGAATCGCTGCGGAAAAATCGACGGATTACACAGTGGAACGCGTCACGTAACCGAGCGACAAGTGTCCGGTAATCTGTAAGCTTGCGGATTGGATACAATCGAGCTCGACTGCTGACCCGGAAGTGATCCCTGCAAAGGAGATAAAAAAAAAGGGGAAAAAACGTAGCTTTGCTACTCGTAACCGAGCCACGAGGCATTACCGCCTTCCCCCCTTTCTACACAGATGTACACTCGAGGGACCTTAGGGGGTTATTTCAGATGGACATGCCATGAGGGTATTGTCCGATTCGAGATTCGTCGAGTGCCGATCGAACACTCGAGCGGAGCTTTATTGGAGGCTACATTTGCCGGTCAGTTCTCTCTCTCTCTCTCTCTCTCTCTCTCTCTCTCTCTCTCCTCTCCCTATGTAAAAATTTTGCATATGGAACAGATTTAACTTTTCGATGCTTGGAGTAGTGTATAAAAGAAATAGATTTTAAGTAAAAATTCATTTTTTTCTAGAAAAATCAGTGACGTGTATAGTTTTAAGATGATTTTAGGTAATCAGAATTGCAAAGCAAATTTTGGAAAAACAAAAATTGAAATGAACAAAAACGTATATGTTAAATATTGTTTCAACTCGAATGACGAGTTAGACTCGTCATCTTGCACTTAGGCAAGACAAGTGCACGACGAGTCTCAGTCGTTAAATGTACTCAAATGGTTAATATTACTTCTTATCACGGAACACTGTACAAGTTCTTAACGAAGTAGAAGAGAAAGAGACTTCGAGTGGAACCGAACTATTAGCGAGAATCGTCCGCAAGGAGATCTGCGAAAAATGATTCGTTTCACAAGGAACTGGATTTTTCTTTCTTTCGTCGAATTCTGCGCGACTCAATGAA
This sequence comes from Dufourea novaeangliae, assembly GCF_001272555.1. NCBI lineage: Eukaryota > Metazoa > Arthropoda > Insecta > Hymenoptera > Halictidae > Dufourea > Dufourea novaeangliae. The sequence goes on along the minus strand of NW_015374020.1, from coordinate 4,643,908 downwards.
ACGTTTCCCAAAGTCTAGCAATTCCAGACAATGGAGGAAAGATACGAGGGGGAGGGGGTGGACTGGTAACTTCGCGAAAGAAACATCTGGGACAGAAATAAAACGGGAAAGACAGCGTCGACGGCGGTCATAGAACTTCATTAGTAGCTGATCCGTCGTAACGAATTGCTTCTGCTGTTCCGCGAACGCGTCTTCGACCGAATAATTCCTTTTCTTACGCTTCGTTCCCATCGTGGCTAATTCACGAATCCGGAAATCAGTCTGCATTATTCGCGAAATATTCTTATAAACGTGAAACATCGAACACGCGAAGCATAATTTGGTCCTTGTTCTAACTTCCGATCGGTCCTCTAATCCCAAGGTAAAATTTAGTCGAACACCGCCACCATCGACCTTGGAGCACGTGGGAAGCCTTTCAAATTATTCGACAAGTAGGTCAATCGTAAAACGATGGCTCACGTGTACCAGTACGTAACGAAATGGAGCAAACACCTCTCTCCTGGGATCGATCAACAACCACTTCGAACCGGTGCGTGAGATTCTAAACAAGATCGATTCCACCAGGAACATCAAATTCTAGAACATTAAAAATCTTGACTTCCATCTACGATATTCATCGTAAACACCGGTGTATAAAAATCAAAATTCGTGTTAACTCTTCGAATATAGTTTCTCTTCGTTCGAATGCGCGTTTCCTCCGTCGAAATTATTTCTCCTACAGTCTCCACGGATGCGAGGGAGACAGAAAGGTGGAAACGGAGGGAAAAAAAATCGTCTCTAATCCCTTCCACCGTTTAATCCTTTTCCTCGCGTCGGGAGAGAGGGAGAGAAAATGAAACGATGAATTCGCTCTCGGGGCAGAGCGGGAGAAAACATTGAGTTTCGAAAAGCACGGGGACGTTCGCCTCGCGTTTTTATCTCCCCCTCCCCCCATGGAAACGCTTCCTCCCCCTGGATGGCCGCGGGGAAACGATAATCCAGATAAGCCGCTAAATGCTAGCAATTTGAGCGGCAGGATCTCCAGAAACAATATTCCGTACTTGAAACCGACTAATGCCGGCTAACAGCCCCGGGGAGTTCCTTATACCGGGTGCTCAAACTAAATCGCCTTCAATGTAACCGCTCGAGAAACGGCCATTCAAGGCTCGTCTTGAATACACGAGGATTACCGAGCTTCGTGATCTTGCTTAATTCATTGCAAAAACAACGTTTCGAGCGATCACTGCTGCCCCTAATATGCAGATGATAGGCATTAAATTAGGTACAACGATTGAGATTGTTTAAACAGTGGTAGTCACTGAGATGTTGAAACGATTTCCTACCATTTGATTTGCAGACCATCTATTACAGAAAAAGTAATATAATACTTTTTGAAGGGTTCAAACGAATTTTTTCACAACAAATCAGGATTTTTAGCAAAATTTCCGAGAGTTCTGTGGAGATATCCTTGAAGTCACCAGAGAAACATAATACGTGGCAGGAACACCGACGGCAACAGAGGACACAGTAGAGCGATCAGAGAGAAACGGATGGAGGAAATATAAAATGCAGGCGTCACGACGACAAGGGAATAACAAAGGTAGCGAGGAATAAAATAAGGAAGGGAAACAGAGAATTTGCAGGGACTGAGGGGAATGGAGGAAGACAGAGCGAAGAGTCAGTGATGCGGAGTGAAAGTCCTCAAGCAAAAACCAGGCCAGGGCTTCGTATCTCGACGGGAACACACCAGGGCCATTATGCAATTACGGCGACGCATTTGCTGCCGTCTTTCCGAGCTGTGCGGTGGCTCGTCCAGACCGAGGCACGTCCTCGTTTCCCTTAGCAATTTACCTTCTAAATCGTTCAAAGTTTTCGAATTACCATAACCGCCGCCGTCTGCCCGCCGATACGTGGACATTATTTCCCGACAATTCGCGACAGTTTAATCGATGAACACTACTGGGTGTTATTCCGGACAGTCTCTCGACGATTACCCGAGCGTTACACCCTTTATCCAAGTATTTTAATATCGTGTATCCAGGAAGCTAACTTTTAGATAATCTGAGCAGGTTAAGTATTATTATTATTTACAATTATTATACTAGAACGAAAGCATTAAATGCATAAAAAAGCGTAATTCCACGTTAACCGGCTGTCTATGTGTCCGAGAAGGCAGACTGTGTTTCGTTTGGCCAGTAACCAGCCAGAGTAGGTTTATTAAGCAAAATGACTTACTGAAGTGTGACGAGGTGTAGGCGAACAAAAGCAGTCCGGAAATGAGCCGCAGTGACGTCGCATCCATTTTTCGGTTCCGGCTCCCGTTTGGCCAGTGTCCTCTTCTCGCCCTCTTACCGTCGTCGACGCGGGGGATGGCACATGTATACACACACGAACCACACGCGCGCACTTATGTTCGATCTGGAATCCGAAAGGAACACTGTGAACGATCGACGATCTCACCGCCAAGGTATCCACGGCTGGCCCAGTCCTCTACCCCCACCCCTTTTATTTTCGTTGTGATTCGAGCTGTAGCAGGTCAGAAAATATTGTTTTGTAAACGGTCGAGTCAACCTTGAAAATGTTCCCGGAAATTTCGGAAAATTAATCCTAAAGGAAGAATTTTCCGCGTGATTTATGGCTGCCTTCTTGATCTTTGAAGTTAAAATTGGAAATTATTTAAGTTCACATGGAGACGATGCTGAATATTAAATAGGAAAGGGGATACGACGGACAACGCTGGAATCCATTTTGGATTACCTTGAAAAATTTCGAACCTATGTTAAAATTTCACGAATAAATACTAATATATCGTCTTCGAGAGATTGAACAGTGACTGTACCCAGACAAGAAAATTTCCTAACGTAAAAGATTCTCTAAGAAAAAAAGCTCCTATAAAACTGTTTCTCTGTACCATGAATAATTTGAATAAAATTACGCCCACATCCGTCCGAAATACCGAAAAACAAGTTAGAATACGTGAAAACAGAATCGTCACAATAATTCCACGTTGAATAAAGCGTTGGTGTATTCACGGAAGACCGTTTCGGATGAAACGCGCAAAACACACGGGAGAAAGTGCAGAGCCAATATTTATCGGTAAATAAAATCTCGTATACGAGCAGTCGAGGGAACTAACCCAAGCGAATTGTGTTAACACTGGAATCGACCGGACCAAGGAAGCTCCTGAAGAAAACGGCCGGTGTATGTCGGATGGAAGAAGCGTGTTGACTATTGACCGAGACAACGTCGACTGAACAGAAAATTTACCACCGTGTGCGGCACACCTTTCCTCTGGCGGCTTTGAAAGACGCTCGCGGGGTACGATCAACGCGACCTCGAGCGTTCACGAGTCGCGCCTTGTACTTTCTATCCGCGATACACGAACCTTTTCCATCGAGGAAGTCCATTTTATATCGACACTTGAACCGTATGATCCTTGAGAAAGTAATATAATGAATTGAAGCAACGATCCTTCGGTTTATCTTTGCAATATCGATGGACTGGTTGCTGCAGAACAAATTAATGAGTTACATACCTTTGAGCTGCTAAATAAGAAGGAAAATTAAAAAATTTTGTTGTATATGTAGAATTATTGTTCTATGTTATTTCCTTAGTAATTTCGGAAAAATTGCACATTTACTTTTAAAGAAAGCAACGTGTGCACCCAAGTTCTTACAGAATCGTTGAATCCAGCGCGTTTTGGGAAACAACCTACAGACTCGGTGACGAAACGGTGAATACGAGCAGATCAGGGGGACCTGAGGCGATAATAAATTGACGGGAGCTAACCTGGCGGCGCGAGCCACGAAAGTTTCACCGCTCGAACGCGCTCCGCACGTATTATGGTGCCGGTAACGTGGCGAAGCAGAACGAACGGAGGTGAGAGTAAAGCGCAATGCAATCGTACGAACAATTAAAATGCCATCGGGCCGCGATCGTGACGGGGGTTCATTGACTACGACCGCGCGTCTTTAATTGCCCCGTTCCACGACCAGAAACCGATAGACTGCAAGCAAACTGCAACGTCCGTTGGAATCGTGCACGTGTGTATGGAACGTGGATACCTGTATTGCACGATCAATGACTCGTTTCATTTGTGAGACCGGTGATTCGATTATTTCACGTGAACAGAGCTTTGTTAAATTTGATTTTTATTCGAGTTCGTTTTGCTGTGTATCTTGTTACTATTCGCCCACTTTGACAGCCAGGCCATTACCTATAGGAGCTCCCGATTAATCGAATGTTCTTCCATATACCTCGTGTACCTTCACCAAATTTATTTTGTTCAACGTTTTATTGTAAATATTTATTTTTAGTTTTTTTACCAGAGACTTCGATCCGACAAAGTTAACGCGTGTCTGCTGATTCTTTTACTTTGTAAATAGTATTTGGAAAAATCATTTCCGCAGTATTTACGAAACAATATTAAATTGAGAATGCGTGATCCCATAATGAACGCAACACCGAATAATATTAATTTGACCGTAACAGAACTGTAAAGGTAAAGATTCGACTTGCAACATTTCAGTTACATATTAGACAATAGTGTCGCTTATTTAATAATGCCTGTTATATTTTCAAAGGATCAGCAGATCTCAACAAACACGACGATCCGTTAAGAAATTTTGCGTACGATGTAACGTGTCCCCGATGGTTGCGGGAAAGTAGAAATGGATCGTGCTGGGTCGAACCGAACGCGCCATCTTCTATGAACATTAAAGACCTCTGACTGTTCCACTCGTGCGCGATTTTCAGCAAAATGCAATTGTTGTTGTTGGTGTAATTAAATTTACAAGACGGTCCACTATCGAAGAATCATATCCATCGTAAAATTAATAATGAAAATATGTCCGTTACCGTACGTACCGATGTTGAAATCGCTAGACCCGACCGTTTAATATTCCACGTTTTCCACGCTTTCACTTTGACGTCACTTTCCACCGAGGATCTTCGGTAATCTATCTACGATATAACGGGCGCACATCATTCCATATTTCCTGTTCGGTTACCACTGGAAATTTCTTTCTATCGGGCGAGAATCGAGCGGATGGTTACCACAAATCGGCCGGAGGAACAATTTCAATGAGGGACCACGATATTCGGTTCAGTTGGCCGAACAGTAATACTTATTATTCCTGAGGCTATCCGTCAAATGTCGTTTCAACGAGCATAATCATTCGAAAACAATGAATTTACAATATTAAATACTCCCATTCGTTCCGTATCTCCTAAACCAAATCCACTATAAGATTCAACAAGAAACGTTCTCAGTGTACACTCATATACCCTTCAATTACCTTTCACCTTCACTTCCCGCTTCATCCCTCATTCTGTATCCACCTAGCTTCCTCAATAATTCCTCCAACAATACAGGCCGAACCGTACGAGTCGCACAGCGTCGAGCAGTTTACAACACCCCCGAAAGCTTCACTACTTGGTACCGCAAGACTTCTACAACCCCCGAGGCAACTTGATGCAATCGTTGCATCCGACAGAAAATTGGGATACGACTCGATCCAGAGAATATGACAACCAAATGGAAAGCTCGTAACAACCAGACGCAACGAAAGACGCATGGAAATATTTACTAGTAACCCAAACGTTAGTAACCACCCCCGATCCACATCGGATATAACGAGCAAGATGGAATCGTTCGCGAAGAGGCAGACAGTAACGCGATACAAGATGGACAATTGGCCCCGTCGTATATATGATCACTTCGTGAAAAACGCTAACCTTTTCAGCTACGCTGGCCGCAGAGAGCGCAGCGCGGCAGAGAGAGCAGGGTGAGCCCGCGCTAAGCTCGCTCGCTCGCACCGGGTGCGTGGAGCGCGCGGTTTTCGGACGTGGAAGGACTGACGACTGGGGGTTACGCACGTAGCCCGTACACAGGAGGCTTTGCGGGGGTGGGGAGGGTAGGTAAGAGGGGGGGCATGTATTGGCGGCCAGAGAGGCTCCACCTATCGCGTGCCAGAGTGGGAGGGCACAGGGACGACCTCGAGCTTGCGCCCTCGCCCAGGCGCTCCTCCGCTCGAGCAACCCCAACCCCCTTCCTTGGCTTTTTCCCAACTTTCAAGCTTGCGGTGCACCCCCCGCCGGGACCCCCTTCCCCTCCTCGTCCATCCAAGCCCACCCCCTGCCCCTCTGGAACCCACCGCTCGACGTAGTCACCATTACCGACGCCGGTTCTGCGCCCAATCCCCACCCCACCCCCTAGATACCTGAAGAGCTCCCTACCTCCCGTATAACGCTGGGCTACCACCGTGCTAGCGATGGGACCAATACCCTCGCGTTGACTTATCGATACCTTCGAGGGTACACTGTCGATTGTTATCGCAGCAACGTGCTCTGGAACGTGTACTCGGACGGCGCTGACTGGGTGACAAAACTTTGAATGGTTAATCGTGGCTAACGTGACCAGAGATGGACAGGCTTAAGGAATTCTGACGAGGAGTCTGTATGAATGCTGTGTGGTTTGTCTTTGCATGTCTCCTGGAACATTGGTCTTCGTAAAATAGATAGCTTATCGATGTTCGATGAAAGTAATTGGTAGTAGATGAGGAAAATACTTGTCATGTATTATAAGAGGTTTTCCTTTGATCACTGTCCTCACTGGTACCAAGAATCTGGATATTCGACGACATCGTACAAGCGATAGATTTTGCATTCGGGTAGGACCTTCGTGGGCGCACACCCCACGCAGTGTTTAAAATACCGTAGTCACTGAGAGAACGTAGGTTCGATGTATCTACGTCATGGAACGCCGAATATTGCCCACCTACGTTCCCTGCTGATAGGTCAGAGTTCAGGAAGAGGTCGAAGGAGGTTCCTCGTATGATTAAAAGGAGCCTCGTAGCCTCGAAAGGGACGTTTCGAACGTGTTCACGTGGGGTAGGAAATGTAGTTCGAGGAGTTGGCTGGATAGTTGAATCCCCCCCTTCTAAGAAGATCGACGCTATCGCTAGGTGGACGTAGACGAAATTCGGACTAAGGGGAACGGACCGCAAGCTCGTCGAGGATTTTGCCAGGGTAACCGGAAGAGGAGGTCAGGCAGAAGGGGGTGGGCGAGGGGAGGGCAAGCCTTTTGCAGCTGCAGCTCCGTGTGCCTTCTTGTAGCAAACCGCGGGTCGAGCGTTTTGCTCTCCTTCCGGTCGTTTCAACCGGTTGCGGAGCTCTTCATCCCTCGAGGTGCAGGTCCATTTTTCCTAGCCCTCGCTAGACCGGTGTTTTGTTGTCTTTACCCCTTGGGCTGGTAGCCTTTAATGAATCTAATACGATTTCGTTGTCCTGGGCAAAGAATTCGAAATCAGCTCAACGGCTTTACCTGTTTTCCCCGGTTGCGTCGGTTTACGCGGAGGCGTTGGAGGTGGAGGAGAAAGCGCGAAGCGTTGGAGGGATGAGTGGGAGGGAGGTGGGTAGAAATTTAAAGGAACAAAACCGTCGCAACGGGCGAGATGGACGAGGAACACGGAAGGTCGAGTGGAAAATTGTAATTGCGTTCGGTACAACAAAGAAAAACGAACATTGATCGTGAGCACGTCTAGTGGTCCTCCGAAGAGGGATGAAAGTAACCCTTAAAGGGCTAGAGAAGAAAATATAGAATCAAAAGCGGGGAATTACGTGCAACGGAGTAGAGGAATAAAAGTGGGGGGGGGGGGGGGGGGGTATTCTGACGGAGACGGCAAGGACAAAGAGATTTAAAGGGACGAGGAAAGTTCAGGGTGACACGGTAGACGAACGAAGAAAGCTCGTTTCGAATGGGGCGTGTCTGGGCAGAGCTTCATCGGATAACGGCGATACAAACAAGCGAGTTGGCCGTGGTGGGTGCTGAATGCTCGCGCCGTGACGACCACCGCGAGCGATAGCCCTTTCGATCGCTTAATCGCCCTTCAAACGCAACCCCCTCCCATCCCTCTTGCAATTTTCGTTTCCGATAAAAATCTCGTTCCCCCTTTTCTACCCCTCTGCCGTGGGCCGTAGAAACCCTGGATTTTCACTCTCGATGCACGTCGGTGCAAACAGAAAAAAAAGAACGACGATAACGACCGAGCGTTGACATCGTGACGCTTCGATCGTCGCAACGATTCGATCCAGCTGGAGGACTCTTGCGGACAGGACTACCGGAAGTAGCGTGCACGAATGGATAAATGCGTTACAATGTATTGTATGTTTTTTTGCATACTTGCCATTTAAATGTTTAAACGATATGTTCGAGTTACCCTTGTACTTTCAATCGCTTATTCTAATAATTAGTAATATAAAGTTTTTTTTTGTTAACCCGGCCGTTCTCATACAATGTCACACGTCCTCCAAAAATGTCCCAAAGACAGGCATTCGATTGGAAGGGCCTGGACATTGTAGTTCCCAAGGCGGCTGCGAGATTCGCCCATATTGGGAACTGCAGTTCCCATCCATACCGAATGTGTTAAACATGGTCTGATATCGCGCGACAACATTTCGATGAGCTGTTCCTAAATTGTTGCTACAGGAGAACGATATACCACTTCGGAAAGATCTTTGTCTCCTGCAACATGCGACGAATATGGTAGATTACTATCGAAACAGTTCACGATACAATATTCTCTCGTGTAAAACTACAAGATGAAACAACGGCGATTGAACGAGAAACGAGATACCGAATGGTTTTGCCTTCGTCGGAACCGTTGACGTTGACAGGTTCGTTAAAATCGAGCGCGGTCCATCTGCTTTTCAATCACGCCGCGCGCGATTTAATTAAATGTATTCCGTTATTGAGCAACGACAGGTAATAAGCGGGTAACGAAATTTCTGGAAGGACTCGACGATGCGTATTTTCGCGGGTCGACGTCAAATATCTACCGAGTGGGTCAAGATTGATTGACGGCGAGCCGCCTGATTTAATTTCATTTTCAGGACACATGCTCTATTAGTATCCCATGCGCTTTTCACGAGCCAACCGTTTGGTCAATCCATTTCTCGGGTTTAGTTGAACGAAAAAAGATCCTTAACTGATCGCGTTTCGACTATCGACTGTCTCTTCCGATACAGCGTATTCTGTGAAACAAGTCCTACACGTAGTCCCGATTCTTTAAAAGAAATTATACACACACAATGAAGTAACCGTAAATATTTATATTCATTCGAGTGTGAAGTCAATGATCTCGGGCAAAGTATCGAGTAGAAAATTAACTTCGAGCCTTGAAAACCCTTGATTAACCCTTGAACGACGATGACTGGATCCATCTGGATCCAAGATTTTAGAAATTCAGCACCCCATACCAGCCTACATAATGTAATTGAAGCGTACAGTTGTTTACAATACAATTTTAAAAAAGATCAATATATTTTGAAGAAATTCGTTTCAAAAGATCTCAAGACAAATGAGTAGAGGTCTATCTAAACCCAAATACCGTCGCCTATTCGATCATCGAAAACTGCCAGTGGCGAGAAGTATGCGTATGCTTCCATTAAACTTAACTTCAACGATAATATTCCATTGAAAACCGAACCAGCCGATACCAATACTATTAGCCAGTAGTGCATATGACGAGGAAATGTAAGAATCGAAAAAATTACATACTTACGAACTCATGCGGGAACGCGAGAAATTTGTCAGCGATCGGAATGTTAAAACCGACGATAAAATGGCCCACCCCCTTTCCTGGCGCGACGGGTCTCATTTCTCGCATTATTTCCAATTCGACTCACAGAAAGTTGCGCCGCACGATTTGCTTCTTAGCGGGACCGAGCTGAATTGTAGATCTTAGTCAGCTCTGTGCACGTAACGCATTGCCATAGTCGGAAATATGGCGGTATTTCAATGAGAAATGAAATTCCTGCTCTAGACCGTGATATACGGGGTGTGTCTCGCGAAGCATAATCTCACCAGACGAATTTCTTTCAAAAACGACATCGAAAATACACATTAATAAATGTATAGGGTGAGTCAGTAGGAAAAAATAAGATATAAAAAAACAAATTTTATCTAACCGATGAATCCTTTAAAATGTTACATAATTCATTAAAGTATATTTGAAGATCACTATTACATTTAACTACAACATCTTTGAAGATGAATCTCTTACAGACGAGAGCTCGGATCAGAAAATGTTATTCGACGTTATTAACGTATTTTGAAATGGAGAATCATAAAGCTAGCTTATGTTTCACAATACACCTTGTATACGAGCGTCTCGACGGTTCTATCCGATTCATTCCTGCGAGCAGCTTTGCAAGCTTTCCTGCATTTGCGTGGGCCTGCCTGCCGTGCAATTCGTACTTTCATAGAGACCTCCGAGGTTGTAGTTTCGCGAAGCTTCGCGCACCATCGGGCGTCCTTTCGGAGCTTTTGCACTTTGACTACTTGAATTCAGCACTCGCCAAAGGGATCCCCCAGCTGGTTACATTCGAGCAACCGTGGATAGTATCGAGTATCAGAGATCTGGTGGAGCGAGTTGAAACTGCGAGCGGACGGTTTTTGTCGGACGGGATTTAATGGACACGAGCGTGCTAATGAAGCCCCGAAGAACAGCACATTGACCATAGGTACATACCTAGGAAAGATTGCTCGGAGATATTAAGCAGTCAATTAGTTATTAGTGAATACACGAACCTACACGGCGTTTCAAATTTATCGTGCTTTTCTTCACGGGTCTCGTTTAGTCGACGGTAGCAATCCACGAAATGTCTTAAAGACACCAACATGGCAACAGCTTTCGCTCAATGTCACGGTTAAGTATATCAATTTTACTACAACAGACTGTTCTCCCTCTGATGTATTTATATTCGGTATCGGGCCAAGTATAAAGGACACCGATTGAATTCAAATGAGATGAAATCTCCTTCTTCAAAGTTCCTTCGTCCTTTCACATAATTTCATTACGATCAGAAACTGCTCCCGCGATCGTAGCAACTTTCCTGTCCGGGGCTACCTTCTCCACCCCCGTTCCTCTCGCGCTCGAAACACAGGAAATTCTCGCACGACCGACCGTATACATCGATAAAACCAGCGGAGTTCCACGATTCCCGCGAGCCGGTTATTCGAGGTTTCGTAAATTCGTTTCCGCCAGGAGGAAATCGCATCATCATCTCCCCTGCTGTCCGTATCGGTTTCGCGCGGAAAAAAGTAATAACGTACCTACCCAATCCCCCCTCCAGCGCTCTGTCCTCTATCGCTTCTCCCTCTTCTGTGCACGATTGCTGTCCGTCTATCTCTTTCTCGTTCTCATCCCTTCAACGACAAGTAAATTCGTTCGTGCGACATAAGAAAGGACAAGGCTGAATTTTAAATTGACCACCGGGGCTGCGATTTTTCCCAAGGATAAGCCCACCGTGAAACAAAAGACGCACTCATCGGACGCATTTGGAAGGCTCACACGAGTCCGGAAAAATGTTCATCAATCCTCGATGAGATTGTTCGAAAGTAGAATTAGTTAGAAATAATCGAAAAGTTCTTGGGATCCTCCGAAGGTGGCCAAAGTTATAGTAAGGCCCTCTTTTCGATAGTGAAGATTTCTAAAAACTCTTAGTCTTAGAAAACGAATTATTAGCCAAATTATAATGTATCACCACACAGTGTATGTGTAATTGCATTTAAACAAAACACAACGACGAACAGATCCTCCATGAAGTTACCCCCACCGTTCCAATAGACACTTCCACCCTCCAAGTCATGAAACAGTATCGTTATCTTTCAGCACAATTCGAAACGCGCCGAGCCACAAATATCGCGCGTCTACGGAAAATAAAATTCTATCTCTACGATTCACGCGTCCCCGTGCCATCACCCCGTATCTCCCTTTCACCCCCCACCCCCCATGATCGGCAGTGAAATCCGTAGAAACGTCTCGGTTTCACGGACGATACGGCCGCCCTTGGGGGTAAGTCGAGCGATACTCCGATAAAACCGAGCCGATTCAGGAAGGACGGCAAAAAAATAATGGGGCCACGTGGAAGGTGTCGCTTGTAGGGAGGGGAGAGGGGTGATGTGGGAGGGGAGGGGACTGAATGGGGCGTCTGGCCGGGGGAAGCAGGTGTAGGAGGGACACAATTAAAAAAGCTCGAGCCACGCTTTTGTCCGCAAGCCAGCCGGCACACGAGGCTCTCTCTCGCGTTTCCCGCGATGCGCCCACATCCCTCCCTTGAAAAGTTCCTCTCTCACTCTCCTCCCCCTCCCCCACACACACACGTTCGTCAACCTCCCCAACCACCCTTTGTCTTATTTACTTCTGCCTGGCGGTCTGTCCTTTTTTTTCTCCACCATCCACACACCGTTCCAGTCGACGACGACCGCGTATCTCCCGTTCCGTCTCGCGATTTCCGAACCGCTCGCGCGCGCGAGAGAACGATCCAAAAATGATATTTCCGCGCTGGAGGAAATGAGGCGACCTTTGTGCCTGGTTTACGTTCCGCGGAATCGACCGTAGGTGGAGGCACGGAGGTTGTCTGGCATTTTTCTTGGTATCTCTGCCGCGAGAGGAAGAGCATTTCGAAAGGGACCGTTGCCTAAACAGTCGAGGGTTTAGCGACCTACCACGGTGTCTGTGCATTTTTAGCAGTGAAACGGAAATGGGGAACGTTGGATCGAACGATGCAGTTGTCTCGAATGTATACTTGATCGAGTCGATAGTCTAGAATGCACGACAAGCACGAGACAATCGGACGATAAAGGGAAAATTGAGGCGCAATTTTCTCATTCTTTCCTGAAGTTTCAGTTGGTTACACACTCCCCAGTCGGACGGAGGGAGCGGTGCATTATGTCAGAAGTTTAATATTGTCCGTTTCGTAGGCGGCCTTTTGAAGTTGATCGCGCGCGGCACGTGGCCACTGTATTTGTGTAACAGACTGCAGACAATATAGCTAACCAAATGTTTCATTCGATCGAGGAAGAAATTTGGGGTCTGCTCCACGATTCTGTTCCCATTAACTGTTCCACCGTGTTCATTTAACCTTTATCTGATTGAAATTGACAAAAGTACTTACTGCTGCTTGGCATTGATAGTGGCACAACTTAAAAAATGTAAATTTTAGTTTCCCTTGAATCGTTATTTTTTAACTATAATACTGCAGAGAAGCCATAGTACTTCAATGAAAATCGTTATGTCAATCGCGTGGCTGCCCATCGATCCCCATTCATTATTCTTAATTGCTAGCCATTAGCAAGAATAACCGTAGATCCGAGAGATATACTACATTCGTACATACGTGGACGTAAAGGGACATGCACGTACGACGGGAGACGAATGGTACCTACCCTGTATTAAAAAGATAATTAAAAGGCGAGGAGACAATGGACGTTCCAATCAAAATTCAAGGCAGACAGCATTGTGCCACGGCCTTGTACCTCCGTTCCCTTTTCCTTTTCTCTCGTCCTCCTCGTCGTAAATGAGTGTGTATTTCTCTCGCCATTAAGGTACCCAGGGATTTGATTGTTTTTTTTTTGTGGGTCCACGATATCATCGACGGAGTTCATTCGAATTTTCATAAGATCCCCGATACGATAGGGAGCGAACAACATTTTCGTGTCCGTTGAAGCTCGACAACGATCCTGAAATCGAGACTGGTGATCTTCGAATTAATTGATCCACCCCCACCGGTTCTTTGGGAATTATTAATCCGACCGCAAATATTGTTCCAAGCGGCATGCCGCGCAATTACTCCTCCCGTGGATTTATCTTCGAAAATAATTCGGGGAACCTGGTACCGAGGTCCGCCGCCGTTCGATAATTACTTAGGCCGCGGGCGAGAGGAGAGAGCTAAAGCCAACAGGCCATCGAACGTGAAGTAGAAGGATTTAAATTGTACTGCGGAAATCGAAACCTTCCCCCGGCGCGGTGACATCCTGTCGTAATGAGAGAACAATGTCTCGGGGGGGAACAAAGAGGAGTAACAATTGCCCACGGTGTCTGGCTACGCGCGAGCGCGCGCGAATTACAGTAATTGTCCGGGGGTACAGAAGAATGAAGGTAACGTAGGGGCTTCGATCGAATTTCAGCTTAAATCCCGAGCACGAATTTTGCTACTTTGTCTCCTCCGTACCTGTTCCATGATGAATAATCCTAATTGTTCGTATGAAGAGAGTCGAGGCATGATTTCAACAAGCAGGGCTCGATGAATGAAAAGTAGTAGGTACTACTATGTTCCTAACTGTTCATCATCGTACACACAAGATCATAAACGATACCATAATCAGATTGCCGCTCGGGGCTACGAGCGGTCCCTTGTTCCCATTTGATTTCGAGAAAGAACGCCGTTGGACGTGAGTGCAACCCCTAACACGATCATAAAATTCATTGGAAACATCTAGACCCCTAACAAGCTGCCAATCCAACCCCTCGTTAAAACGCGACGATGCTACATAAGAAATAATTAGATAGAGTGTCGAGTTGAAAAAAAAGATTCTAAACTCCACGTTATATACCCTGAATACACTGCCGGCAAAAAGTTTTCAACCACCAGCCATTTTTTCAAATATGCTCCTCAATACACGGGAATGTTCTAAAACAGTTGTTACAAAACCAGTTTTATTTGTTACTATGATATCCTATGATCACACTATCTATACAATTACTATATTTGATAAACGCACACATAAAAAACCGAAGCGAGAATGTCACTTGCTTTAATCGAGACCAAAAATTGTTTATAACTTTGCTTCTTAGGACTTTTCTTCGTCGTTTAGCAAGTAATATCTACCCCAGAAATTATGAACCACTTTTTGTTTCACCCTGTATATTTCTCAACAGATATTAAATTCGAAACACTAAGCAAGTAGGTAACACACAGAGACATCAAATTATATATTTCGTTTTTAGTATCGCGAGGTGAACAGAAATTGAAATACCCGTGAAACTCAGCAGAGTGTACGCTAAAGAAACGAAAAAAAAACTCATCGTACCTTTCCTCGCGGTCTGCAACCAATAAACAATCCCACGGCCACGAATGGGAAGGCGTAATGAATTTACAAAGAATAATTATAGAACCGTCGGAGAAACGGAGAACAAGGGAACGAGAAGGAAAAAGAGAGAGACAGAGCTATTCCGTATCAACATTCGAAGCCAAAACACCCCCCTCCCCGCGGCTAATTAATTATCCGAACGGGCGGCAGGGTGATTCGCGGGGGTGGCTCGGTCGGCCCATTAATGCAAGCGTGCAGTTCGAAGGGTCGTAACTGCTCGCACCAGTTACATAAGTAGGTGGCAAGGCAGTAGAAGGCTATGCCGCCACCGGCTCGAGGCGAGATCGTAGGTTTATTGATTCGGTTTTCTCTCGCGGTAGAGCTTTTTTTCCCCGCTCCCACCCAGTAGATCCACCCAGTCCTTATCCTACCCGTTGCTTTCTGTTGCACTCCCACCCCAAGCATCGCGACGTTGGAAGTAGGACGCAACCTTCGAGAGGTGAGGGGTGGGCGAGAAGGGTTGGAGGACTGGCTCTTTCCTTTCCAGTACGGCCCAGGATGACCCAAAACGCTATCGAATTAGTTCCTCTGTATCGCTGGTGTGGTCCTCCTCAGCGATGGGATCAAACGTGTCCTGAGTAACGTATCGTAAAACGTTTCGAGGGGCGAGAAGAATCGGACTTTAACGTATTCGAACACCTCGCGTTTGGTACCTTACTTTTACCCACGCGTATCGCACAATCGCTAGTGCCCTGATTTCGAACCAGCTTTAGCATCTGATCTACATTTTTTTTACCTCGAACAGGCTGAGTATGGGTTTCTTATGGGTGATTATTTTTATCAGTGTTGAAGACATTGTCTATCTGGGAATCGTTAGCGTCTATTGAAGGTACCCGATGTTTCTGTCCGGGGATCTAGGGGTGGTTAATCGAATCTATAACAAGAGACAGAGGTATATCTTTTGATTTAAATTGTACCGAGTCTCTCTTGCATCATTTCTGTCGTTCCACAAATGGTCGATTTATCTTGGCTCTCGTCGTGATACGCCACGTCGTAGAGCCACCCGAATTCTTTTCTTCTCTACACTCGAAGGGATTCCCGATTTCGTGAATCCGCGGTAGGGAGGGGAGAACTTTAATAAGCGATCGGCAGATACTTCTATCGTTCGACGATATTCGCATAGGGAATTTAATAGCCCTATTATCCTGACGATACAATGGCATTATACAGCTCGGAGCCGTCCTCGCATAACACTCCAACGTTATAAGGAAGATTTCTCTTTCGGGACATCGTCGTAATACGACGCCTTACCACCCCCATTCACCGTGCTCGCGCGGCCTATTCTGTCTTCCAAGAGAACCGAGTTATTAGACCATCTCCCTCCCTCCCGTCCCTCATCATTCGTTCCATTTCAAGCGCAGTTTGATTAACGATTTTCACCACGACCAGATTTAATAACGACCGTGTTCCCACTAGTCGTAATTTTCACTCTCGTAAATATCACTGAACGCGATGTAGGTACTTACTGTACCTACAGCGCTGTTTACGCTTCTTACTTGCACTCGCGACGACGACGTCGCCATGAATAGTAATGGCGACCCTCGACGAGTAGTAAGACTCTCCCATCCGAACGGAGGCGAGGGGGGCCAGAAAACGGTACAACCGGAAACGACGTTTACCTTACCGAAGGGAAAAATGGGGCCAGGAAGGATGAAGATAAAGAGCCCGCAACGACGACGACGACGCCAACCGGTAACGTAATATTCCCAATACACCGTGGAAGCTTTCGAGACGAGATAAAGGAGAGCTCACGGATACAATTAATCCTGGTCTTCCTATGGGGTGAGGAGAAAACTGAGGAAAATTTTTTGGAGAAACATCTTATGTGGTGGGATAAATAAAATACGGTCGAATAAACGTACATCTGGAAATTTTTTTGATAATAAAATAAGATCTTTGTCCAGGGCTACGTACAAGGGTGTTCCAATCCTTAAACGTGTTCCACTTTAACGCTAAAACTATCGAAGCAGTCAAAATGACTAAGTTAGCATACTCTTGTAATGATGATGAAAATGTTACAATTTATGTTATATTTATGGATTTCAAAGTTTTTTTGTTAACAAATTTTTCGCCCTATATTTAATTTTTCGTCTTGTTTTTCTCAACGCAACCGTAAAGGAACGCAGCGCGGCGAAGCCTCAGTTGAAAATGACGCGTTCACCGACTCCGATCGAAATGAATTTACTGTTTATCCGGGGGGAAGGGGGTTCGTCCGCGATACAGCCGCCGGCTATACATCTCTTTATCCGCGACAGAGAATCCACCGGCGATAGCTTTTCGCCGCGCTTTAAGGGCTGCCTGCCATTAAACCGGGGGTGGCCCGCGTATTGAAATGATTTGTGGCGCGGGAAATGGGCGAAGTTTCCACGGTGATACAAAACGGGCGTATAATATCGTGCTACGGCTAAGTAACAGTTGGCAAAAGTGAAATCTAGTGAAAAGTTGTATTATATCAAGGGGCAGACACGTAAGTTTTATCTATCGAATTCTTATTGGATGCTGAGTAAGTGCTGTTACTCGAATATTCCGACGATCCTTTTGTCTGAATGGCAAAAAGAAGGTTAGCTAGAGGTTCATTATCAATTATTTAAAGTAAGAGAATATTGAAACGATCTAGGGTTAATAATTGAAAGTATCGAATCGAGAAGAACATTTCCAACATATTCCCATGATAATAACGTTCTTTTAATTTCCTGAACTTCCTCGAATACTTGATCGTGGAATTATTCGACTTCGACCCTCCACGATCTCTCTCTCTCTCTCTCTCTCTCTCTGTCGACTTCCGCAAACAGTTTAGGATTATCGAAGTCCGAGCGGACGAAGCGGAAAGTATGGACTCACGCTTCGATATTATGACCGAGGGTGATCGCCGTTTAAATAAATCGCGGATAAAGTCTGGCCCTTTCGATAGGGCAGTCGTGCCAGTCGAGGCCAGAGGCTGGAAGGTTTCTATCGTTGGGGTAACGCCGTGACTAGTGATTTGCTAAAGTGTTTCTTAACGTTTGGAAATACGAGGGTGAATCTCTACCTTTGACTCCCCCCTCGGATAACTCCGCTTAATGCCATTTTTCACGGAGATACTGACTAAATAGTTCGCGTGCTTCCCACGCGTGGCGGTTCAAAAAGTTATCAAAAAGCTCCCCCGGAAATATCAGCTGAAATTCGTTTGCCCGCACGATCCGTTTGACGAGCGACTTGTTTCAACGGATAGAAAAATTCCCTTTCGATAGGAGTAAAGCTTCGCCCACGCGTTCGATCGTGACATCTCGTGACATATTGCGACGTAATCAGCCCGGAGCATTCTTCTTCCCAACCCCCACCCTCTTTTTCCGTGAAGGAGCACCGACTTCGGGAATATACATCGAGCTAAGATAATTTTAATGTCCACCTACGTACACGTTCGAAAGGTCAACGTGAAAAGGATTTCATAGACAGAAGCACTGACGCACCGACTTTGACGAAAGTCAATTAACCCGCTAACGATTTTACACCCATTTAACTCCCCCGTAACCCCCATTATCTTTAATGCTGACCTCACTCATTGTGTCTTTTATATCTTTAGACTTATTTTTCTTATCCTATAGGCTTCCAAAACATCTAAAAAAAATTCAGGCATACTTCTCAGGGTCTCTACTACACAACCCAATAGTTTTTAAACTTGAATGTTAAAAAGTTTTGTTAACAACAATTCCTTAGCTTCGAAGACTTTTAGGCGTGAAATTCCGCTTATGCCGTAAAAGACCCAAGGAGGTCACGGCGGGTAAATTCGTGATGATTTCCGAACGATCAACTACAATTTTTTGTCACTGTTTTCTTGTGGTAAGATCAGTGCACCATAACTGTAAAACTTATTTTTGTAAGAGCTTATTGTGTTATTTGTCGACCACCAAAGGTAATAAGCAAAATGTCTGTCCCACTAGTCCGTTCAATTTAACAGTTAACAGTAAACGTAAAGAAAATCAATAGATCGGAAGCGTGTGTATACGTGGGAAACGGTGCCTAACACAATGGCCTCTTTAAACTCTCCTTTGCAGTCTGCGAAAGACGCGCGCGACCCCTAAATTGCATTTGAATAAAGCAATTTGTGCACGCAGCGTAATCCAATTCGACCTTCTTGCTAGTTTTCGCTACGCGAAAGCACCGATAAATCAACCAGTTGCGCCGCGCATCGGGTCCGGGCGCGCACACACCCCTGCGATATAACCATATGGCTTAATTTCATTCGTCTCGCCCTGTAATTCCCACCCCCGTTCTGAAAAAAAGAACCGCCTACCGCGTGACCCCGTGAGCTTCTCCGATTCGAGCCTACGCGGATACATCGTTATGCGATCATCTGTTTTTGCTCTTTATCCCGTTACTATTGCTTCTTTAACCCTTTCAATTAAAATGAAAATAATCGATATTCTTTATACTGAAACACTACCTGTGTATTAATCTACTTACTGTAATATGTAATGTTCTGCATTATGTAGTATGTGTGTGTAAACATAGAGTTTTACAGTACCGTTCATAATTATTCACATAATGATGGATATGAAAATAGATAAATAAATTCCATCTGTATAGTAGTAACGTAAATATACAGATTATCGTACATAATATTCAAAGTACACAATTTGTATTGTATAAATGTGTGGTTCGACTAATTCTGAACGGTACACAGTACATAAACATCTACCCGCTACATATTCGTTGCATCATAATATACGCACACCAAAACGGCCAGAGAACACGGTCGCTTGCATACTGATCCCCAGCGCGAAATACGGCGTCAAATAGGCACGGACGGTATAGAACAGTCTAGGGCAGCACATTCGAAATCGCGCGGAATCAATAAACGATTAACTCTTACGGAACCTCCCCCCCTCCCCGCAGTGTTTGCGCGAATTTTTGCCCCGATGCCTCCGTGGAATATCTCCACGTCAGGACCTCTCTATCTGTCACCCCTACCCCCCCTCCCCGAGAGGGACTCGATCTTGGCCTAATTCCACGTGGAGCGTAACAAGAGCATCTAAGAAAACAGCGAGGAGAAATCAATAAACCAAACTCCCTCTCGGGGAGCTGAAAATCCGAGACCATAACATCATCCTGTACCGTACGATCGCGAATACACGGATGCTACGAGTTCTACCTTCAATGTCGCGTAACAAATCAGATTCAATGGTTACGTGTTATTGGTAGCAGGCCATCGAGTCAAAGAGCAGAAGCGTAACGGGGCGCAATTAATCGGCAAATCCGCGTTCGATCGCTTTCTCGTCCGGGAAGAGTTCACTTCCTGGCGACGTTTGTCCCGACAGCAACAGAAACATTTGATGAATTGGTAGTCCACAACGAACAACCGTAAAACATCCGGCGAGGGGTTTTGGCAACGAACAGAAAACGAAACGCAGGAAAGAACAGACCAAGGCAGGTGAGACAGCTATGCTATGGATCAGCGCTAAAAGACACCGCTAACAGCCAAAATGAAAAACATTCCAATTGTACGTGTTTTGTGTGTATATAGGAGGACGGCGAAGGGTAGCTCGACTTCCGGTTTATGGAATAATTCTGATTATACGTTCATATAATTCATTATATGAAATTTGGAATGAGAGATCAAAGATTGTAGGTAAAGTCCGTTATATCATGGATAAGATCCTTCGGAAAACTCTGATCTTTATCAAGAATTATCTAATGACCAACGAATGTACAAGATTATCGTCGATAAATATTTGGCTTAGCAAAGTAGAAGGATAAATAACACAAAAGTTGTGCACCTTTTGGATTATTTCCGGTTCCAGTTCCGGATAATCGAGCTGATCCTCGATGCATCAGGGGTATTGTGTACATCGAGACACGATATGTACAACACGTAGTACGCATATCGCGAGGCAAGTTAATCACCGGTACGATTAATCGTGTACAGCGTTTGTGGAACATCTATTCAGCGGAACATCTAGGGAGAAAAAACACCAGATAAAGAGAAAAGGAAACAGAGACAGAGGGATATAGAAAGAGAGACAGTAAAAAAGAAGAATAGAAAGAGACAGCCATCTCACCGCCCGCCACAGCTCAAAGCACTCACGAAATCTCACGAGGGTAGACACGACAAAAGGGAACCACCGTTGTCTTTCTCGTCTGACAAGATAGCTATCTATACGCGGGGGTACGGAGTCTGGGCCTTCCGTGTTTTTCTATAACCTAAAAAACCGATCGCACTGCTCCGTATGCGGACAGGTGAACGCCGTGGTGCCACCTGACAGACTCCGGGAAATTTGAGAAAACAGGATTTCCTTCGGCCCATGCGCGTCAACTTTAATCGAATTTTCGCGTCGCAGTGCCGACAACGACGAAGGACCTTCGTTCTACTCGTTGTACCGCGCACGGCCCTGCCATTTAAAATTCAAATTTTCCGCGACTTAACACTCTCCCGCGCATACCGTCACCCATCAAAATTCTTATTTTTTTTTGTTAACATAACAGCATTCGTTTATTTTGCTTAATCAGTTCATTCGAGCACAATACTAACTATAACTGTTTGTTGTTTGCATAAATGTACCAACGCGCGAACGTTCAAAGCACATGGCAAATGGCGGACGCTTTCGACACCGCTGAATGCGAAATTGGTGACCGTTAATTGCATTCAGCAGAAGTGTTTCTTAATTTGAATTTAAGCAGATTTTTACAGAGTTTCCAAAGAACTTTAGTAAATTGACTCACGTTTTGCTGTCTTGAGGAGATACTTCTTCTTTTGAGGAAAAAGAGTTGAATAGATTAGCAGGACACTAAGCGGTAAACGGTTGGGCGGGTAATGAGCCGCGACTGATTGGTGGGTCCGGGAAAATGTGTAGGGAGCGTCATCTGGAGAAAGAAAATTGAACTTAATGTTACAATGGCAGCTTTCCTAGTTATCCACTGTATAAATATTCGACAAGAGGAAAGATTTAAATGTTTACGTTCGACTAAAGAACGTACTATTTTTAATGGTGACATTAAAATACTGTCCTTTCAATAATATACAAGTTTGACAATGTGTTTAAGTGGAAAATTTCTGCTGTTTCTTATTGATTTCTCGATTGTTGTTTTTAAATGACTCAAGAATCTGACGGCATGTCACGTGGTTAGAATCCGGCTGAACCGTCAGATCGTGTGGTGACGATGGCTGCTCCAATGAAGAAACGTGATATTCACCGAAGCACCGAAGACAGAAGTAGTGACGACGATGATCACAATTCATCGAACAGTGAGGATAACGAGCACAATGCGGTGGGGGAACAGGTAAGACATAATTAAATTATTTATGCCATCATAGAACATCACTGTTGTGTTTAACCTTACTTTCAAACACGCGGTCACCGATGCGGTTTTGTTTTTGATGATCATTTATAACAATTAAAGTCGCTTTACATGGATTACAATGATCTAAAATGCTATTGAAGTTTAAAAATGCTATGAACTTGTAAAATCATTTACTGAACTGTCATTATATTCAACGTGGTCGTCATCCTGCATGGGCTGCCTTGAACAGTTTTTCTATGATAGAAACAAATTTTTCTTTTTCACAATTCGTGTTAGAAGTGTTTGTTGAAAATTTATCATGCAATCCTTTAGTGAAATAAGACAGAAAATGGGTCACTTGTTTTGAGTCATACTTTTCAATGGAGTTAAGTACATGTAAAGAGTAATTATAATTAGTCAATTTGTAGAGAACTGTATGTTCAATATATATTTATATGGTTTGAATGTAGAACTTTTCTAATTAGGGAATGGAAATACAAGTAGACTTTGAGGGAAGGAGTCCCTTAGATCCAGACTTTCATGGCATTAAGACACTTTTACAGCAGCTGTTTCTGAAAGCACATCTTGACTTAGGTGGTCTCACTGACTTAATTATTTCTCAAAATTATGTGGGTTCAGTTGTTAAACAGTCAGATGATCTAGAAGACTCGGATGATGAAGACAATGACATCAATGATGTGTTTGGTATCACTACGGTAATTAATTTATCCAGTGGACAGGTAAGTGATACAAACAATACTTTTGAGGCTCATTCAGTTCACTTTAATCCATAAAATCTTTATTTCAGAACCACCTTTGCATTCAGCAACTTAGAGATCTGTTACGGCAACTGGCCAATGAGCATGCAACAGATGCAACTAACACAATGATAAAACATGTTCTTGAGAATGACTCTGAAGCCTTAGGCTTATTAATTAATGAAAGATTCGTTAACATTCCAGCACAAATTTCGGTACCGCTTCTGGAGAACTTGACATCTGAAATAAAAAGGGCAACCAGTAAGAGGATGCCATTTAACTTCTCTTACTATGTACTGATTTGCAAACTGTATAAAACGGAAGACCAAAAGGTCGGTAAGAAATCGAAAAATAAGAAAAAGGATAATGCTGAAGAACCGACCATTTTATGGAGCAATCCCGAAGAAGAAATCTTCGCGGAGGAAGCAACATTTAGTTTTGAATTTTCCGTTGAAAAGGAATCAGACAGTGGCTTGTCGGGCACGTGGACTGAAACCGATAATGAGATGGTCCCGTACAGGAGGGTTCTCTTGTTCGAAGCTACCAAACTACAACAAATTATTGATAAAATAAAAGTACATGTTTCGTTTTTATAAAATAAAGAAAAGTCAACCCAAAGGACTAACAATGATTTGTCTAATATTCCTCGAGAAGCCTTCCTTTGATGTATTAAAGGAAGTGCGTATGCTTGATAAAGAGTAACATCTTTGATATTTTTTGTACAATGAACTGTATCATATATATATACGGTACATGTAACCAGCTTTTTATAATACACCTTTTTTCACAATGCTTACTGCAATCTGTTTCCATCACTTCTCCCTTAACCATCTTTTATTCACTTTGCTTTACACATAATATAAAAATACGTAAACCTACATACTTTATTCAATGGTACAAAATTTATTTTACGATTAAATAAATAACGTAATATTAAACCGTAACTTCGTAGAACAGATATTTGATAAACAAAATGCAATTGGTAAATCGACAGCGATATGTAGCGCGTGCCTGAGGCTTTAAAAGATGGTATTTGCACATTACTAACAATATCTATTTTTATGTAGGCCCGCCTGTAGACTGGAAGGATTGTTTTATCGGCTTCGCTCTTCTTCTCATGGTACCTAAAATGTTTAACATTTCAGAGACCGCAGGTGGTGCGTTTTCCGCTTCCTGTCGTCTTCTTCTCTCCTCCTCCCTTTGTTTCTGCAATGGAATTCACGATATTTAACAAATCTTCCTCTAGCCACAAGAAACTCTCAGAAATACCATACTCACGTCTGTCTGCTTCAATGTAAACCGTCCTCCTTTTATCTGGTTGATAATATCATCGATGGCTGAAACGATTTCAGAAGATAAAGTTACACACAAGACACTTGACACACTTTTGCCCGTTGTGCCACGAAATCGAGAACTTAATTTACCCGGTTGTTGAGCAACGGTTGGTGTTTTCTTTGTGATTCCAAGCATGTTCTCCATGTCGATAACCGCGTTGCGTTCCGAATTCATTTTTTCTTTCGTCAGCAATTTGATCGACGATTGTCCGCCGTTGTTGAACATCGGTGGTGGTGGTGGTGGAGGCAGAGGTGGAGGTGGTGGCCTAGAAAGCTTCTCCTCCAGTTCGCCAATTTTCGTCTTTAGACTTTGAATCAAGGCCTCCAGACTTTCCGCCAATTTTTCCGCCCTGTCGGCCCTCTGCGTCGCCACGTCTAGTTCGGATTCTGCCAGCTTCAGCTTCTCCTCCACTATCTCGAACTCCACGTTCGATTCTTTCTCCTCCAGTTTCTCTTCCAGCATTTGTATATGAGAAGCGTGACTCTGTTGTTCTTCTTCTAGCAGTCTCTTTAACGATTCTACTTCTTGGAGAACGGTCAACAGTCTATCATTGGGATCATCGCCAACTTCGGCCATCAGGAGCGCGCTCTGATGAGCCAATACGTTTCTCTCTTTTTGTACCTGTTAAAAACCGATATCATCACTCGATCAATAGCGTATCTTAGAATCTAGACCCACAAAATTTCTTACGCCAGTGGCCACCTACCCTTTCCGCTTCTATTTTCATAATTTTCGCGTTCTCCCTTTCACGGTCGCATTGTGCCTTCAACGCCTGCACCTCCTCCGCGACCATTTTCGTGACCCTTTCCATGTTCTCCTGGTGCACCTTCATCTCGTTTACCTTCTCCTCGTCTGTATGAACAAAGTTCATTAACAAATTTCCTCTTATTTGTATAAACATCGTAAGTAACATAGTGAAAACGTGATGAGATACATTTTTGCCTGAGAGTCCTTTCTTCGTCCAACTGTGTAGTCAGGTGCGTCACTTGCTCCTGGGCTTCGAATTCTTGAAGCCTAGCGGAATGTAGTTCCGTCTGAAGCCTGGCAATATCTTTACTCAATTCTAAAAAAAACACACAATTTCGTTCGAAATCTCTGATAACAACAATGAAAGTATTACGTGTAAATCTTCCTGTACCTTTCACCGTTTCCCTCAGCTGCTCGAGATCCTCGAAGTTCGAGTCGACCTCGTCCGATATTTCAATATCCAACGATCCCTCGGGATTGGCTTGCAGTAGCTTTTGCGATATGATCTGCGATCTTCGTTTCAGTTCACGGTTTTGTCTGTACCACTGAAAAGATATATATTCAGTCGTTGATAAATCGCGATCGTGATTGTGTAGGAGGAATACAATCACAGTTGGTACGGTTTTACCTGTGACGCCTGTTGCATTGCTTTGTGCATTGCGCCTGTTTCTACATCGTATTGATGCTTCAGTCGTTCGTATTCTTTGCACACTGCCTCGGAAACTGGATAAAAAGTACATTACTGAATAAATGTATCACCGATCAATGAGATAAATTCGTGAAATATAATATAAAAGAACCAATTAAAGCAAATTACCCGTCCGTAATTTTTGAAGCTCCTGTTCTTTTTCCTGCGACTGCGACTGCAGAGTACCATTCTGTCTCTGCAATTGTTGGTATTTCCTCTCCAAATCGACATGATCCTTAGTAGCTGTAAATTTAGGAATTTCATTCGATCAAATTCCTGATTGGAAATTGCAGCTTAGATACGTGACACGTAACGAACTTCCCGATATGTAATTCCGCACGATTTATAATACTCTCGCGTACGCGCGCTGACTAATAAAAAGAAACGTCACAGCGTTCGTTTTGCATGCAGGCTGTGAATCACGACCGAATAATGGTTAAGTTACATTACAGATGATTGGCCGTGAACTATAATCACGCATCGACCACTTCCCTTTCGACGTGTATCTTCGTCAACGCCTATGTCTTTTTACGTAAGTCTGTCACAGACACTACGATCGTCCTTACAACAACAAATCGATAGATTGTATCTCGTCTGAGAAACTAATTCTGGAGAACTGGCTCGAACAATCGCGATTAAAATTTCTAATGTCCTCCTCTGATCGTCGAAGATCAGGGTCAAGGTAGTGTACTCAATCTACTTTCGTGTATTCTGTAATACGCAGATCCACGGGAGACGTACTTCCAGAGAAAAAAAAACCATCGAAGAAAACGATTAATTTCGTTGTCGTAAAATTTCTTCGAAAGCCGGATCAACGGAAAAGCGTGGTCGTTCCATATTTACTCGGGGCTCCATATCACGCAGCTGTTTAATCGAATTTAATGCTCGTCGTCGTCGGTGGAGGGGCTGGGTAGGAGGTCGTGTTTCGTCACTACGTTAATGATGACTAATGGAATCGTAATAAAGTTCCGAAACGACTTTAAGTAGTTAGTCTCCAAACAAACGCTCATTACGCCCCTCTCGTGGAACTTATTACTAATTATTAATTACCAGCTTCGCTCTTCTGCAGCAACAATTTCCGTCTTTTCTCCGACTCCTCATATTTACTCTTCCACTTGCTCTCCAGGCTGTTGCTACGATTCAATCTCGCGACACCGCTAGTCGGCTCGTTGTTCGTGTTCGTTTTCCAGTTGACGCAGAACGGCGGCGTGCCAAGTTTCTCCTCGGTGCTTCGTACCTCGATACTCGAGGCCGATAAATTGTTGTTCCTTGGCCGTAGCTGAACGGAAGCGTCGAGCCTCTCGAAGGACGCCCTTTGAGCGGCCACCGAGACGCCTCTGGACAGTTTCTCGAAGGATCCCCGCCTGGGCGGAGGACATCTTTCTTGGGCCTTAACCGCATTAGTTATCCTCGGCACCGGTATGTGCGAGTGTATCATATTCGAGGATGTCCTCGGCGGCTCGGTGTTCAGAACGATCTTCAGTTCCGTTTTGTTCATGTCGTTCCTGCGAACACAAGTGTGCCCTATTATTCGAACTAGCCTGGCTAGTCTGGTTGAAGGTCTCTAGTATATATACAGGCTATACGAATGACAATTCTCACCGATGAACAACGCTCTTATACATCTATACCTGGTTATTATACTTATAATTCCTGTCTATAGATTTTCGAGGAAGGCGAAGGGATTAACGGATTAGCTCTATAGCGGGATCGTGATGGTTTCGTTGTGGTCAGTTGACTTTGTCGCGAGTACAATAGAGGAGATAATTAGTCGGGCGTGTTTCTAGAATTTCTCTGCCGGCATATTTAAATTCATAAATGTCTAGGTGGACTTTTTATTGGCGCGTTACGGAGGTACAGGCACGACCGGCACTTTCAAGTTTGCGCAGTGTCCCTCGGACAACGTATAATGAGAATATTCTCGGTGAATGGTCCGAGCGGTGGCTATATTTAGCCAAGAAAGGGATATTTCTATTGAAGTGTACCCGAACGGCAAGAGGGTTAATAACATCGGCGGTTCCCTAAAAATAAGCTTATTGGTCGCCACCCCCTGCAGCCAAGTCGAGTTTAGAAATAGCCTCGCTGTCGAAAACCTATTCCGTGACTAATCTCGATTCCATGAATCTCGAAGTACCTGGTACAACAACCGCGATAAGCCGTAGTCTTCGGAGTCACCCGAACTTACCAGGAAACGATACGCGTTACTCGAAGTCAACGTCTCTCGCGTCGGGTTACCGCCAATTCCAGTCTCCGATCCCTGATTCGAACTATACTATAAATATCAAAACGATACCGGCCATTCGGTGCGGATATTCAACACCAATCCGACATCGTGTTAACACTTTAACGCTTATCAAACATATATGATATCTTCTCGAAATTCAAATAATATTTTCGCGTGTATCATACTTGGATCGTTTTAAATTACCACGAACCACCCAGAGACTATTTCTGTGGAACAAACGCTCGCGTTCCTATGTCACCACCAATCACCACGAGATTCTACACTGTCATCCTCGCGACTGTTTACAGCGTCCCGAAAAAGAAGAAGCACACGCGTAAGATCGTCGTCGGAGAACTACACACGTGGTTGGTCTCCGTGGGAGTTGGCCAAGAGAGATCTCCCGCAAACACTTCGGAGGCTAATTCGCCGGAATGTGTGCGTCACTGTCCCCCGTAGAATGATCGTTAACGGAACCCAACGGCGAGACGTCATTCTGGAAAGTCTGACGTTTCGACGCCACAATCACGATAGGCTGTTGGATAAGGGCCAGGGGTAACGACTACAATGCGGATAGAGGAGGCCCTCCTACTTGGTAAGTCTGCCAAGGAAACCATCAACACTTGCGTTATACCTACTCCCGAGTTGTTATCGCCTAGTTCTAACTGGAATATTGATCTTAAATTCTACGTACCCTAGTTAATATGTCATTAGTCGTTCAAATGTCACTTGTGCCTATGGTCCCAATCCGGTTATGGTCGTTCTACCCTCTCTTAAATACTCTCGACCATTCCTACCTTTATTCGAATTTTATTCTACTAGTAAATTAACGACAGTACAACGGTTCAACAATGTTTCCCAATTCAAAATTCCACGCAGTGCATTATCATTAGAATTTAGAATCTGATTACAATTAGTTTAATGCATTCTATTCCATTTCCGGATACTTATTAATTATAAGCAAACAGCTGTTTTAGGAGATTTATTTTCGTATCGTTATTAGGGCTATATCGGCTCCCGTATCGAGATTTTCGACTGTCTCATATCTTTGAGTATCTCATGAGATACCCCGGTAGCCGGCTAATTTTTGTTTACCCGGACATCTCACGGGTTACCCGGGTACTCCAGTATCTTATAATTAACAGCTCTAATCGTTATTACTCGACTCATACGATTCATAGTGATTCCGGGTAATCGGTGTTTGCACGTACACACAGCAACTCCACTCCGTTCATTTTATCACCGCAATTTCGATGTACGTATACCCATCCACGGAATCGAGCGAGTTCCCCGAGACACGGCCAGGGTTCACGGGGGAATACATACCAAGGATTCCGGGGTCGTTTTCACCCGCGTCCAACTATTTTTAATTCACACGACGGCCACGCAGTGAATCCCGTCCGACGACGGATGTACAACACGGTTCAGGAAGAGCTAGATATATGATAATTTCGAACGTGCCCGTGTCATGTGCAACGAGAACGGACAATACGTGTGTATACATATGTGTGCGTGGCGTGCAGGTCGACGGTCACGTATAAGATCGTTGCACTTTTCCGCGCGTAACCAATCGCCCACTTGGCGATTCAATCGATCACCTTGTTCGCCACTCGTTTCACCATTTACGTTCTCCGACTCGAAACGAGCAACGGCGCGATCCTAACACCGATCTGTATGTACGCGGGTAATTCACAGAGGCGATCGGTCGATCGATCTTCCCGCAGGCGCCGATCTGAGAAAATATACTACTCGGGGGAGTTTCGCGAGTGCACACATGCAAGGAACTACGGAATCACGTGCTGGATCGCCTCCGCGGAAAGTCCTTTCACTTTTCCTGTTTCGCCGCGCGACTGCTGGTTGGATCTCGAACACCGTTGTCAAACGGTTCTCGTAATCGGTCCGTTCTTTAACTTCGTAAACTTTCGTTCAACACGATTTCCCGCATTCTTTTATCCCCTCCCGGGGCGAAACGTTCTGGAGTACGCGTTGGTCGATGATGAATAAGGCAAAACTAACTCTGGATTTGTAGAACGGAACGAAGAAAATGACCCACTGAGAACTTACGGATCGCTCGGTTGTTTGGATGATCAACACCAAAATCACTTTGTGGAGGGATAATGGTCACTGCATTTTTTCGTTGACGAGAGTAATGGACGAGACTCTCGATGAGATTCTCGGAGAGATTCACCGTGAAACTATCTTTTACGGAGATAATAGACCGTAGAAACAATACTCGAGGGAAAGAACGAAACAAAGGCTCGCGGTGAAGCGGGAAGAAGGTGCGCATTCAACGACGTTCGCGCGCATACTGGCTCGCACGGGGCTTGACCGTAATGTCACGTTATCTCCAGGAGGTTCCAGACGACGAGTCGAAAGAGGCCCGCGAGTGCGTGCCCTTCCTTTAATGAAACCCGTCCGTGTATGTGTGAGTGCGTGGACGGGGCAAGGTTTCCTCATTGTCAGCAAAAATCGCCACCGCGCGCGCGCGCACGCGTCAGTTCGTGTCTTTTGTTTACGGACTTATTTCGTGGGTGTTTGCGAAGGAAACAACGTCGTCGCGCTGCCAATTAATTCGATTGGAGTCAATCGACTATTCCGTTTCGTTTGTTCGTGGGCCAGACAGAAATTGTTATCAACGTTGATGTCGGATGACGTAGTACCAATGTGTTATGTAAGAATTGCATTGTTAAAGATTATATTCCGTCGATTCGAATATTAAATTTTCTCTGGTCTTTGTCGCTCGATCGACGAGGACAACCGCCGTTGAAAACGATTTCAGACACGGCTGCAATTGGAGAGGTTTCTTGCGCCGCGCATTGGCGCAGTTCAGTTTAATAACACGTTATCATCGATTCTATCAGCCGTGAAAGACACTCTCGAGGATATGTATGTGTACCGGCATAGTAACGAAAGTGTGTTCATATACTCGCCGATCGAGTGTTTCGAACGGAGAACGCACGATGCATACGATTTACCATGCGGCAAACTTCGACGCGTAACATTGCCAAATCCAGACAATCGTCGAAATACCCTTCACCGGGATTTGGTGGTTATCAACGTTGACAAACATTACCGTGTGTGTCTTACGCATTCCATGGTAAACGACAGAAGTTTGTTTTCCAATTTTTTTTTCACCGAGCGAAGCTACTACACAAGCGTGGACAAATTCGTTATCTATGAGATAGAAAGTTCAAATATCGAATTGAAGATAAGAAACTGGTTGTCCATCTTTCGTTCAATAAACATAGGGAATTTGCGTTTTCAAACTAATATAATACATCTTTTTGAAGATCAATGGATTTTTTTTAAATCTCAAAATTCCCCAATTGTTTAGTAGAATATATACAACATACGCCAAGTTTCTATTATACCCCAATTATCAACGAACGCGTAATAGGGATCAGGTGTTTTAATCGTTCTGCTACATTCTCTCGCGGAAACATTGCTCTCCGCAGTTCTCTCCCCCCTCTATACAATTGTTCCCTCTGTTACGCAGCTGTCTCTACAGATTCGCGAGAAGAAAAAACTGAACAAACGTAGATACGCCGTCTACATGTGCGGGCTTGAGTCATGATTTCTGAATAATCGTGTCGAACCGAATGTCTTTGTCCCCCGGTTCGGTTGCCACGGAAGCACGTTGACGCGTTTTCTGCGGTTCGCGTTCGCACGCCCGTAGTATGTAGATATGTACAGAGAGAATTGAATAGTTTCGTTCACCGAGGCCAGACCCAGGGCCTGACGTTGTTTCTCTTGTCACCGATAATAATAACTCAAAAGAATCATCCTCCCGCCGTGTGTTTCGAGAACCCGTTCTTATCGCTTGAATTTCGACGAATGGGATCGGACTGCCAGAGTACTCGAAACTCGTTACGAATTGTAACACATCTCCCCATTTCCATACCTAGAATGTTGAACGATGATCGACAACGATATGGCTTGCCATTACTCCATGCATATCTACAATTGATCGAGCAACTGCGCAGTGTGGGATCTACTGCGCGCGCGGAGAACGTGGCGGTTCAAAATCTGGCTTTCTCCTTAAACACCCGTGAACAATATTTCCTTGGAAGACAAATATTTTTCCCCTCTTGACGGTCATAGGTGTTGTGTTATAGGAGATGTTAAACGATATTGTTTGCCTCGGGAATTCCTTGTTCAGCGGAAAGAAGTCCTCGGTTGTGTATGGTGACGCTTTTTTTTACGAATGCCTGTTCTTTCACTTTCGATGACGAACCGTCTTCTTCGTGGATATCTGGATTGAATCACAGCACTTGAAAGAAATAATAATCGGGCGAATTAAAAGAAAAGTAGTAAGAAAGTTTCTTTTTTTTTTTTACGAAATTCCCGGCGAGAGAGATCGCGAAACGTCCGAAAGACGCGCGTGGTTTAAACTCCCGTGGAGTGACATCATTAAATAGCTTTATTGTGTAGAATTATTCCCCTACTCTCATCATAACTAAAGAGACGTGAGTCACGTTCATTAACTATGTAACGGGTGGCTGTACGGTTTGCGGATACTGGAAACGAGATAAAGGAATAGGATTTAAGATTTCGCTGCGGCGGATTCCATTACACGAGCGAGCCTCCTCCGGTTTCGCTCGTCTTCGATTCTTTTCCTCGTTAGACCGCGGCGAAAACGGTCTCTATTCTTTAAACATCCCCTTTCGTTCTTCGATTTTATGCCCTTAATCGATACGTATTTCAGGCGTAAATTGGCGAACACTGGGAACGTTTTGTTTCGTCTTATTTTATTCTAACGTGAATAGCTGGACGATGGTGGATAACAGAAGGATCTTTGAGGAAATAGAGCTGGATCACGGCGCGAATTTAAAACGGATCTTAATTCAAGATCGTCGGAAAATTAGCATGCCGCCGATGGATCTTATTAAGCAAATTCGATGCAGAACGACGTTTCGTTATTTGTGGGTCAAGCACGTGACCTTGACAATTCTGGCTTCGTTAATGCATTTTTTTTATTAAATATAGTAAAATGTATTATGAATTATTAATTATACGGGGGGTTTGTTCAGATTTTTTTCCTTTTTTTTCATAAACTAATTACCAGAAGGAAGAATCGAAAAAGGAAACAGAAAATTTATCATCAAATGTAAAATAACATACAAAGGAATGTTAATTTATATTCTAGTATTTATTTCATTTTGGTTTGTAGAATGTATTTCTGCGCCCAATCCGATACGATAGTCGGTAATCTAGTATTAGATCCTTTTGATCTTATATCCATGTAAAAAGTTATAAATCGGATCGTCTTTTGCTGTACCACCGGTATTAAATCTGTCACGCGGTTGTGCCTTTAAAGTACTGCTCTTCAAAATGAAACAAAGCAACTGATAATAACAGTCGTGTTACAGAAGGTAAAAACACTGTAGAGATAAAACACAATTGTTTTTAATCTGGTATTGCCCACCGTGAACTTGTGCTCTCTCGCTGCTGGTGATTTTGTGATCTGAATGTGATTTTTATCGGCGTTTATTTACTAGTTTCGAATCATAAATTTCATACCTAATTGTCTCCTATACCTGCCTGATTCTGTTATTGTGTTTCAGTTGTGTTGGTAAGTATCTGTATATTGTGAAAGTATGTTAGTGTTATTGCGTCTCAGTATCTATCACTCTAAATATATTTTGAACTACAACTACACTATTACCATGCCTCCATAAAAAAAAGTAGTTTGCAACGGTTGCTATGCCCCTGTGATCAATCCATTCAACTGCTCAATATGTGGAATATTTTCTCATCCAGACGCAATATGTCTATCTCGTTGTGTTCACCCATGGATTCACAGTAGGCTGCTTGACTGCAAGGATTATTCAATCACTGTAGCACT
The DNA here is from genome assembly GCF_001272555.1 of Dufourea novaeangliae. NCBI lineage: Eukaryota > Metazoa > Arthropoda > Insecta > Hymenoptera > Halictidae > Dufourea > Dufourea novaeangliae. Next base: position 4,610,143 of record NW_015374020.1, on the reverse strand, counting down.
ATTGTCACCAACATCAATACTAGTTGACAATAGTAATTCACTCCTGGACAAAATCAGCAAGCTACTCAATTCCGAACTGTCTAAATTGGAAAATGAATTAAAAGTACTCCAATCGAGTCTTCAGCTCTTCAATGATTCAATTACTACCTTAAAATCCTTAAATAATAGAGTTACAGCATTAGAACACGATTTTAATAATGTAAATGAAAGCATCATTGAGGAAATACATGATAGAAGCAAAAAGGCAAACAACTTACTATTTCTAAATCTAGAATAAATGGAAAATGATATATATATATTCCATTCGATGCAAATTATCGTTGTTGATTATTGTTGATGGTTGTAAATTATTTGAGGATTATTCCTGTGAAGTTCATGTTCCTGGATTATTCATAAATAAAACGATAAATGTTTTTGAGTTTAAGGTGTTCGCATAATATTCATAGCATTTATTTTAAAGATATATACCCGCTTATCGAATCAATCTAAAGATTTAAACAACAGTTAACTAACAAACATCTTGCGAAATCAAGGTTAGAAAGCGTGTTTAATTCCGCAGTATGTAGCTATGGTGGCTATGGTTGCTCAGCCTGATTCTCGATAGCATTTTATCACTATACAGCGGTGAGAACAGTCTGCTATTTCTGTCATTAAACTGTGATAAGGGAAAAGCTCGTGTTGTCTCCTCGAAGTAATAATTATTTAAAGAATATTAAATTGTTGTACAATGACGTAACTAGATTGAACAAAGTTTAAATAAATCACGAGCTACGGAATCTTTCGCGTTGTTTTCCACGAGTGCCATCATTCAGTGAAAGGGAACAATCAAATCGTGTCGGAAGTAACGAGAGCTTTGACCAAACCGGAGTAATAAGAAAGTGATTTGAGCTTCATGTTACACTTGGCTGACAATCATGATGCGGTTAAGAGGCAGAGCCTCTTTAATAGTTATTATAATGATCAGTTTCACTTTGCTGATTGTTATTTATCACATTCTGAGTAATGAGGTCGAGGACATCTCCTCCAATAAGCTAAATCCTCGATTAAAAATAGAAGATGTCTATCCTTTAAGCGATCTCACAGAGAGTCCTCGTAGTATTGCCAAAAAACTGCAAATAGAGTCCCACATAATGGGAAAATTGAAAAGTGGAGGAGGAATGTTATTTGGTGACCTCAATTATGGTAGATCATACACAGACAATGCTCCCTTGTTCAAGGGCCATAAGATTGTCCACCTTGATTTAAAAGGTGCTCCTCCCAAAGTGAGTTATTACAAGTACCTGTTAAAATTGCTCAAAAAATTAGGTGCTACTGGTATACTCATTGAATACGAAGACATGTTTCCTTTCGAAGGAAAAATTCAGGATATCAGTGCAGGAAATTGTTACACTAAAAGAGATATTGAAAACATTCAAGAGATAGCAAATGAAAATAAGCTCATTGTCATACCATTGGTACAAACCTTTGGTCACATGGAGTTTGTACTTAAATTAGACAAATATAAAGATTATCGAGAAGTGCCACATTATCCTCAAGCTTTATGCCCCACTCATAACAAAACACTTCCATTAATTTATGAAATGATAGACCAAGTAGTGGCTGCACATCCTGAAGCAAAACACTTGCACATAGGGGCCGACGAAGTGTATCAGATAGGAGAATGCTCCAGGTGTTTGGATGCAATGGTTAAAAAACAATGGGGTAAGAAACAATTATTCTTAGATCACACTTCAAAAGTAGCAAGATATGTTAAGGATAAGTATCCAGAGCTTACAGTTCTCATGTGGGATGATGAGTTCAGAGACATTTCCCCACAAGAAATAATAGACAGAGGATTGCATTTAATAGTGGAACCAGTTGTTTGGAAGTATACTACAGATCCGGGAACATATTTAACCGACCAGTTGTGGGAAAACTATGCAGCAGTTTGGAAACATGTATGGGTTGCTACTGCTTTCAAAGGTGCCACTGCACCGGATAAGTATTATACCGATGTTGCGTATCATATGGAGAATCATCAGCGTTGGTTAGAAATTATCAAGAAATACTCTACTCAGATTACATTCAAAGGTGTGATCCTAACAGGATGGCAAAGATACGATCACTTCAGTGTACTCTGTGAACTGTTACCCTCTGCTTTGCCATCTCTTGCTGTAAATTTAGCTATTTTGCAAGCTCCAGATTTAAGTGGTTTTCCCATGGATATACCTACTCCTATAATGCAAGCTCTACAATGCGAGGGTAGCATTTCTTTAAGGACTCCAGAACCTCAATATAGTTGGACCAAATGCAGTTACCAAGGAGTATCGATCTATGCTGCTATTTTTCGACTGTTTTCCTTGACCCAAGAAGTTACCAAAATGGAGCAGGATAACACGTTCAAGGGATGGTTGAAACCGTACAACATAAAGTATTCTTTTTCGAGTCCTAGTCACGTAGAGCGCGCGGTCGTTGATCTGGACAGGCATAAAATGGAATTAATGTACATTGAGAAAGACATGAGATCAGCTATGGAAGATATATATGACGATCATACTATACAGGAGTGGATAGAGACATACCTTGCTCCTTTAAATGACAAATTCACTGAATTGTGGGACGCTAAAGAAAAGATATTAGAAAAAAATGTATGGCCAAGAAGACCGTTGAAGAAATCGGAATTATAGTAAGATATATGATATTATTGAGAAAGAATAGGTACCATACATACAGAGTGTTCTATTTGAATGATTCCACGGAATTGTCTTCAATTCTAGCGGTGAATCGCCGCAATATAAAGCAATACAAATTATATTTGGCATAAAACATGGAATTCAAAGATAGACACGTGAAAATATTAAAATGGGACACTCTGTATAATAAGAGACTGAAGACCATATTAGAGTAAGTCAGGAAATGAAATGAGATACGTTTAGAGTTCCAGTTTTTCTAAGAACAAAAAGAAAAGAACGAGCAACAATCGATGGTGTATAAATCTACCGAAACTATAATTTTGCACCTTGTACGTTTAATGTATAGGATTCTACTCTATATTTCGATTCAAACGGGTGATTCAATCTATCGACTGCAGCATCGCCCGTAAATAATTATAAACGTTTGTTCACTTATAGTTCCGGAGCAATAGAGTTTTTCAAATGGCGCTTCCACATCAGGAATTAAAGTGTCAAGTTTGTGTATATCGATACAGATTATACCATTCTTGCTTCACGAAGCGCTGTTTCGAAAGACGGTCTTACGATTTGACTGCTGCGTCGATAGCCACGTTCACGATTGTCTATACCGTTTTTGCGAATTATACCTGTTTTACCTGATTCCTACCGAATGCAATGAAAGCGCCAACTAATTTATTCGCTATTTATTACCATATTTGTACCCTTCGAATGCTTCCAAACTTGCGTTTTACATGTACTTTACGAAACCAATTGTCTCCGAATACACGCACACATCTGCGCCTTTACCCAATTCTCCCTTGTTAACAACAATTGTTCTCTTGTTGAATGCGTTTATGTTTGTCGTGTAAGTTTCTGTTCTCGTATATGTAACGTTTGCATGATTAGTGCCATTAATAAATAGATTATAGAGAAAGTTCTTCTCGCGAGCGAGCGATTTATAAAAAAGTAAGACGTTCGATAGACCTTTTGTTATGTTTTTCGCGAGCGACAATTCTGTTTATTCGATCGTTCAATTTTATTTAATTGTCTGGTATGTAAAACCTGACACAGCGCTCTTTTTAAGTTCGTCTCGCGAACGATCGACAAACATTCGTCGCGCCGTACGATCTTTCCAGGAGCATTGAAATCACCGAAATCGAAGATCGAGGTCGTAGCATGTAGTCGATCACACGATGCTCTATGTACGTTGCTACATGTATGATACTACTATTAACTGATATTACTTATTTTTAACGCTGTTACGTCGACCCATTATTAACATTAATTGCCATGAGTAGTAAGATTCTATTAAATAAATAAATCTGTTTCTAAATCTACTGCGAAGACACCGGTTTATTGCGTTGGCCCCTCGAAATATGTATAAGTGAACAATCAGGTCCCGATCGGAATTTTTACGAAAAATATTTCAATATCTTATGTACAACGTTAATGCTCCTAATATATGTCCCTATGCGTGGAAATAATTTCATTATGAATTATTTAACGATCGAATTTCTCACTGCAACACACACACCGCCGACTTCGACGTGGGTAAATGAGGGTAAAAGGGTAGCTGTGTTTGTCTCTTGGTTGGAATCCTTTTCACGATTTTCTGAACAGTGCTCATGTCGACAGTGTCACCTATCTCCGCGATAATTATGGGCTTGTGAAAGTCCTGATCGGTTTTCGTTAGTCGTACGCCCAAAATTTGCGCCGCCAAAGTCACTATACACAGAGACACCTGGAACCGAAGCCGTCCTATTAAAGTCGACACGAAAAACATTAAAGAACGTAATTATCTGATGAGTTTTTACCGCTTCACCGGTTCTCGCGGACACATCGTGAGATGGAAACCCATTCTCCGCGGCGAATTTATGGCTTCGATCCCTTTTCACCGATCTCTGGTGTTCCATGTCGCATTTATTACCGACCACGGCCATCAGAGGTGCTTCCTCGTAGTTGTTGTTCACTCTCCTGATCTTGTCGATCCATTCTTCTAGAACCTCGAAGCTGCAACTGTTCGTGACATCGTAGACCAAGAGCACGATCTGAAAGAATCAACTCTTTCGTAAGAGAATAATTCGATTTCTTCTGAACTTTATTGTAATCACGAATCTGTTTGTCAAATTGTTTTGCTTCTTCTTACATGAGCACCGAATACGTATTTGTCCAACATATTTCCATGAAGCGCGAGGCCACCAACGTCCCACAGGTGTAAGTTCACATTTTTGTAAGCACCAATGCTGAGATTCTTCAGGTAAAAGTCAATCCCAGACGTGGGCGTGTACTGTCTGTTGAAGTCGTTGTGGCAAAACTTTTGGGCGATGCTGGTCTAAACAGGGATCCCTGCATTTCAGTTATCGTGAATCGAAACACATACACGAAGACGGATTAACAATAATCAAAATATTCATCCGAATTTCTTTTCGATTTACGTGTGACCTGTTGGATATCGACAATGTTCACACATCACAATGGAAAATCGTTGAGCGGAATTTCTCTGTCATTCGAAACTCGCGTATCACGTCCGCTATCCAATTAACTATGCACATCGTAGTTCTTCGAGCCAATCCAAGAACCAGCTAGCTTATTAAATTGATGAGTGAACCGCCCGTTGACAAGAGAAACAATTACCGATATGCAATCACTTGTGTCACGAACGTGTAATTTTATATACAAAACTATACTTTCCCAATTAAAATCTTATTGTTCTATCATACACGTATTCTCAGCGATGGAAAAAAGAAAGAGGACTACCTCGTAGAAATCCCAAAAAGAAAAGAACTTTTATGTTTTATTGGATAAAACTGGGCGGTAGTTGTAGGTACGTGCTTAAAAGTCGTGACACTGACCACTTCAGGAAGCACGAAAGAAATAAATCGATACGCTGCCCTGTTCCTCGAAGCTGAAACACACTGAACTCAAACTAGACAATTCGACGCTGTATTCAATGAACAATTTTTAAGCCATACCGAAAATTTACCCTTGACAATCGATCTGTTTTCCGTTCGATGGAAATACGAAGAAAAAACGAAGAGAACAGAAGATCCCAGGGTGTAAAAATCTGTACGCACTGTCGAACAAAACAGTCCGAAACTCACTTTTCCGGATGCAGTGTCACCGACCAGGACGATTTTCAGCCTCTTCGCGGCCAAATCCTCCTCAACCGCGGACATTGGGGAAGATCGGGGGACCGGGGAAAGCGATAGGATGAGGCTCCGCCGCGAAACTTCCGGGAATCATGCGAAAAGTCGTGGTGGCCACGACGGTTCTACGTCGACTATAATGGAACATATAAACGAAGGGTCTGGCATGTGGCTAGAGAATGAAATCGAGCGAATCGACCGACCGGCCGTGGCCAGTGCGACGTCGTCGTCGTCGTCGTCGTCTACACAGGTGCATGAATAAATTAGCGAATAATCGATATTCACGAACACCGTTGTGCGTGTCTGACTTGTCACTATTGCTCGTGGAAACCTTTTTTTCTCTTCTACGAATTAATCATGAACAACAATCAACGGCAATAAATCGTACCCTTTTATTTGTCTGTGTCAAACTATTCTTTTTTTTCTTCGTTTTCTTGTATAAGTACAGTTAGAACATTGAGATTATCCAATTCCAAATTGCACATTCGAAAGACAAAAACCTTACATTTCAAATCGTTTTACAAATCTTTCGGCGATTTAGTCGCGTATGCACGGACTCAAAAGTGGTGTATAAAAATATATATCTGGTATTTTGCTCGCTGTCTTAATACTCGGAATAATGGATGATCCTGTATCGGTCGTTGCTCCGTGTCCAAGATCTGGAACAAACATTTGTTATTGGTAACATCAGCTATGAGGACTGAATTATGTATTTATATTTAAACGTTACCTCGTTAATGGATTTATCCTCCACGGTAATGCATTTATATGGAACACTTTGTACATGAATCCCATCGCGGTGTATATACAAATAATCACAATTATAATAGAAAAGAATTTGTTTAATTGAAGACTAAATCCTTGTAATTGGCTAAGAGGTAGTAGTTCGACACTCTGCAACACGTCGTCGTTCGTACGACGGTCAGTCGATCGGCTCGCTCGAAATTCGCCTTCACGATCTCGTAATACCGTCCATCGCTGGAACACATCAAACTGATCACAGCACACGGCATTGATTTATCTGCTATCGATCAAAAATCACGAAGTGCTACCTTAAACTCAGACACCGTAACTTGATACACTTTACGCGTAGTATATCGATGGCCTTCTGACTCTTGTCGGAGAACCGCAAGTTCTCTGGATCCCAACGCAGTTCTAGTCGTTCCAAGTTCGGACAATTGTTCGCGATGCCATCCATTAATTGATCCACGTGGATGTTCACGCCCAGTCTCTCTTGCGTTCCCATCACAAGAATCCTAGATACATTCGAAAACAACAAATTAAAATATTTCGTCTAACGAGAGGAAAGCATGCCATGGAAGAAGATCCCTAATCATCTACCCTCATCGTTCCCTACGAATCAGCTAAAGATCGAATTTCAACCTTCCACGGCAAAAACCCAATATCGATCAGCAAAACTCACTTGGCGTTAGTTAATATCGGTAGCACGCTCTGCCACAGTTGATCAGTGATATGAGGCATCCCGGACAAAGCAAGACCCCATAGCTGATGGCCGTATCTCGACAAAAACTTGTACAAAGCATCGTCGGTGAGGTTATCCGAACTGTCCAGGTCCAAGGCGATCAGGTTTCGAGGATTACCAAGCTCTGCCCAGGCTTTCAGGACGCTGTCGTTGAAGCCGTTCAATTGTCCAGCGCTTAGGAAACGAAGTCCCGGGATCCTGGAAAGCATGTCGATCAGACATTCCGTGGATAAGTCCGTAGCAGTGACGTCTAACTCCTGGATACTGGACTTCTCCCATTCCACTTGCATCACGTACTCGCTTTGAAGGTCTGTAAGAAAATTTACGACATGTATATATAATATGTCTCTATCGAGCTATAGAAGTGGCAAGAACACGTCTAACTGTATTTCAGTGAACGTAGATACTTGTTCCCTGCATCAGAAGACACTTCAATCTTCTACTCCTCTGGAACAGAGTCTTCATTGTCGAGCCGGTGACCTTCGAGCAGAAATTCACCGCTAAACACTCCAGCTGAATGCAGTTAGACGAGAAAGCGTCGATGTGCGAATCGTCGACGAAATTGATCCCGTAGAGATTGATCGCCCTCAGGTTAGGAGTCGCGGATTTCAGTTTGTGCACGTTTATGACTTCATAAATTTCTTCCTCTTCTTCCTCCACTTTTTCGTACGTGCCTGTGTAATCGAGGTAGAACGGCCCAACAAATGAATTTATCTTGGCGGTATTACTGTGATGGTTTAATTGAACGTTAAAAGAAATACGAACCTATGAGATGAAGGATTTCCAATCCGTTGATAAAGTTGTAAATTTTCCTCATGAAGCCTTCCATGAAAATCACCTCCGACAGACAGATGCACATGTATTTCAGTTTGGTGGGGAAAGCCTGCATCTCCGAGAAATCGTGTAGCTGCATGGCGGTCGAGAAGTCGAGCAGCATGTGCGTCAGATTCGGACACTTATTCGCTAATTCGTGGAGGACCGTGTGCGTGATGAGTTCGATCGGCAGCTCGATGTACCTCAACGAGGCGCCGAAACGTGTGCTGTCGCATACAATTCATCCATCGATCAACTTACGTCTTTAAACCATAAAACTAATCAACAATTGTTCTCTTTGCTTTTTTGTTTCGTGACATTCTTTGAAATACATATTATCGCCGGGTGTTTACAAACTATCTTGGCAAGTGGAACACCTCTCGAACATATATTTCGGGAACAAGCATTATCTGCCAGAAATTCTCTACACTTCTTTTTTGCCTCTTTTCGCTACCAGTCGAAAGCATCGTCTACCTGATCAAATGAAGCAGATTGTCCAACGAGCTGACGTGCAAGCCGCTGATCTCCGGGCGCAGCGATACGTGTTTCCACAGACGCGTGTCGTATGCGATTTGACGCCACCTTTTGCAGACACGTGCGACCCTGCATATTTCACGGTGCGAGAGGTAGCTGAAGACGTGCAGAATCACCTTGTCGGGAAGCTTCTCGATCGTCTGAAAAGAAGCGTAGGTGAAATATTCTGTTCACGAGACGTCAACACGACGACCGTCGAGAGATCTTAAAAACGGGGTTGCAACATTTTTCCAGCGAACAAGCGATTCCCTATGTCTTTTATTGGAGGTGTCTTGCGTCACTTACTGTCCCCGCGAAGCGACTCTTAACCACACCGCCCTCGGAAACGAACATTTGAGACGTTTCCACGGCGATCTGCCCCCAGACATCCACACCCCCGAGATCCATCTTGCTGTTTTAATCGGAGACAAGTCTGGAGACACACAGATGATTTTTCGACGAACGATATCACAGAACCACGTTCTTCGAACGATCGACACAGACGCTATTGGATTCTATTTTCGATGTGATTCTCGAGCTCTACGGAATCGGTCTTATTGGTCCCCACCTCGCGGAAACCGAACTTTCGACGATGGGCCCGCGATTCTCGCAACGATGGTAAAAAGATGGTGAACGTCGGATTCGCGGGGTTCCCAAGAACGGACTCCTCCGTTTTCGTGAAAATCGCGCGGCGCAACGTCGGAATTCGGGGATCCAGAAGTTCTAAGTCTTCACGGCATTTCTAATCGGATCGCGCCTGCGCCACCGTCCTAAATATAAGCCTTGGAAGACCCGTCTGTGCTTTAATTTTAAACTCGTCACATGCAGCCAAGGTGCATTTCCTTGTGTTTCCCCCGTGAAACGTCAAAATTCGCGATGAAGTTTTCCGAATGTTCCGGAATTATTGCCTTGCTCTTGATAGCCATTCTGAACTTTTCAACTGGAATTGAGGAAGCGTTTGTTAAACTTCTTTGAGACATTGTGTGGAAAAATTCGGGAGCGAAAATCGAGAAACTCAATTCCTCTCTCTTCTTGTAGCCGATGGACAAGATTTTTTAAGGTTTATTTTTTTGGATATCAAGTGTTAGTTTTTTTTGTATGGATAATTGGGGTCGTTTATACAACGTTATAAAGTTTTACGAGGTTCCGAGATACTCTAAAAATCTGCCAAGGAATCGGTTGATTTAAGACTTGGAACATGTCCGACACGCGACTGACGACGAGGCGAAGCTATGCACGTGGGAATTGCACGGTATATGCAAACGAAAAAATGTTCCTTGGAGAAAGCAAACCCTACCGATACATTATATGTATTAGCTGTCGATATTATTGTTTGGAGATACAAATGGTCTCGAGTGTTCTGATCAAACAATAAAATGAATAAGAATGTCTGTGACCCTGGCAGTTAATCACTCTATAAGCCACCTTTTATTAAACCATTTGCATACTTCCTTGATGTTCACTTTTTATATATATATATATAAGATTCTTGTAACGAAGTTCATGTGTAACATGTAATGATAGTAACCACCGTCAGATGAAATCGATAACACGAACACTTAGACGGTTTCCACCATTACCAATCGGATTGCACTTAACTTTTGTAATACTTACAGCATCGTTACGCAATACGGAGCAAAATATTATTACACTCTAACAAAATGACTAAGAAGTCTATTTCAAAGTTAAAAGTTAACCACACAGAATTGTAAGGTGACAGTAAATCCCTGTCGAATATTAATTATTTTTTATTACCGAACGGTAATGTCTTACCGAAGTATTTACGATATCAGATACAATTTCAGCTTCAACTAAAGAGTAGTAATAACCAATTCCTTTGTTTTAATGGGGTTTAATTATCAATTGCATTATTCTCGTTAAACAATTACCGCAGTCGACACAATTCTGTATCGATGAACATGGGTTCCGAGATCCTCCCTGGATATAGCGCTCGTAGCATGTTCCACGTTCAAATGATGCCAGATGCTCATTGTTACGATAATTCAAACCTCACTACAGTTTTTCGAATTCCATCCACAATGAATCGCTTCGAACTGAACAACGCGGTCACCGTGTCCTCGAGTCACAACGTCCTTTTATTCATTTCAGCTTGTACTTTTATGGAATTCACAGGACACGATAAAGTTGAACGCAAAGTCTGGACCGTACAGCAATTTGTCAGAAGACCCGTGGTTAACTGGACCATACTAGGACACACTTCGTACAGTGTCTAGCTTAATTAGTTATAAATAAAGACAAGCAGTCAGGCAAGCAGACGAGATAAGAATAGGTAGAACCCATTAGTATACCCCAGCGACAGGAGCTAGGAAAGAAGTCTAACCCTGTCACGTCACTCACTAGTGGTGTTTCAAGCATTTCGCGTCGAATATTCTGGTAAATGAATGTGCAGTGTAATTGTAATTTGTTTGTCCAGTGAAATTGTGACTTGTTCTTCGAAATGGGACTATAAATAAATTCTAAGCAATTTACCGTGTTTGGTCGTCTGATGATCTCGCCGTTGCCGTCCTCAAAATTGTTAAGCTGTTGAAGGGCTGCCTCCACGCTCAGGACGTTCCAATTGGACATTCTTCGTATATCCATGACGAAGACGTTGGGGTACGATCCGGAACGGATTCGAACATCAGAAGACTAAAACTTGGATATAGAAATGTTCGTCTGAAGCGGAAGACATTGACGTATTCCTCCGCGAATGGAACACCGGTTAAAATTGCGCACTGACGTAACACTGTTCGGTTTGGAAGGGAAGAAAAATTTCGAAGACACTTCCACGATATTGCTGATGCAATTTTAGACACACAATCGCACTTGAGCGAAAAGTAAACGATCGTAGAATATTTCACGGAAATGATCTATGTGTCCCGTAGACACAAAAAAAGCCCGATTTATCGTGCAGCGGGAAGATCGAGATTGCGTACGTTCTTCGCGGGCAATTCAACTCTTCTGGCAATGAATGAAACACGTCTCGTCGAAATTCGCTTCACGAATTTTTTTTGGAGAATCGTGAATCGGTGCAATAGTTACGTAATTGCTCGTGTGCGTGTGCGTTTCCTTTTTAATGTTTCCGCGTAAACGGAATGTATGCAATCCCCGTTGTCCGACGTAATAAACGACCTACTCCGCCATCGTGACGTTCTTGTGCTAAGCACCCTGCGTTCTGGTTCGGAGGTAAAAAATGTAACTAAAATAATCTTAACTTTCTGTCGATTCCTAAAATAGAGCCGCTGGAGTGCTCCGCCACGCAAGGATGCACAGCCAACAGAGGGCCGTCACGTTATATTCCGCGACTTTTTGAAAATTCGACGGCAAAAAGATATATTCGATTGCGTTTCGAACGATTAAAATGATCCTTGTGCCATAATTACTTATAGTGACTTATATAATTATAAAAATATACTGGGACATTTCATCGCATCGAAACAAGAAGCCATCGATGGACTTCCGCATTATTTGGTATCTCGTTCAAATAACAAACATGTAATATTAAGACATTTTCTTGACATTTGATCATATATATCCGAAATTCAGATCTTAACGTAGAGTTTAGAATAGGTAAATTTAAACATACATATGTTTCTTGAGAAAAGCTACGAAGTTAAAGCCTGGTGTACTGGTAACCAGTACAGCGATGTCTTACTTATGAATGATTCTCTATTTTAAACCAGAAGAGAATAAACTTCTCTAATTTTAGAGCAAAATAAACGATAGTTCGAGGAAATTTGGAGTTTTTTAGGATCAGCCATAAAAATTTTGCAAATGACAAGCGCCCCGTACGCATGACAGTTGTTGAATATCCTTTTGATTGCAGGCCAAATAGATAGGTACCATTTGGCTCAGCGCCATTAGCAATTTGATTAATTAAGGCCACACATAATGTGGTCACAGTGACGGCCGAGGCTTACAGAATCTTGCACGACGTAAATTTACTGTATATATATTGTTTACAACTGTATAATCAACTTGTTAAATGTATCCACCAACGAGAATATGTCGAAACAGTGAATCCAGGACGTGTAAATGTACCTGACAGAAATTTATAACAGTATTTCCATCTATTCTAATTTCTAGTTATTATGCAGTATTATAAAACAATATGAAAATTTATACATACATATGTATAAATCGTGTTTACCAATTATTGTGGAAGATGGCGTTATTGGTTCCACATTACCAACAGTGGGTGTACAGATCAGGCAGGAAAACATTAAACGTAAGTTCCAAATGTACATTTACATTTTTACATTTTCTATTATCCTTTCAAAGCTTATTGTACAGTATATCAGTAATAATTTAAAAAGGACAAGATTTGAACGTGTAATTTTTCATTATTAAATATTTAGCCGGATGGAAATCTTGCACTCCATTCAATCTGAACTCCGTGCAAGGAAATACAATCGTAACATGTTATCAGTACAGTTCATTCTTTTCGCTCTTTGTCTTGCGTTTTTGTCAGCACGTTTATTGTCCACGTTTCTACTATATTGTGACAATATCGTTGTATAATACAGCTGTATAAATATTTATGCTTTGCATTGTCTACTCTTTTGTTTCGATCATTATTCCACTACTAATAGTATTTAGGAGATTGTAAATTTTACTGTTTCGAAATTGAATGTCTTTTGGTGTTATGTATCTATAATAACGAATCGACAACCGGTGAGCACCATATATATGTATTGATTGACGATTGTTATCTAAATAAGTCTGTTAATATTGTATCATCAAAATGGCGGCCGCAGAAAACGTAGTTTCGCGATGTACACAATGCCATGAAGCTCGCCGACAATAACAAAAAAAAATCTTGCTGCTACGTTCGTTTCTCATGCGCGTTTTCAATCTGTATAACCGCGAATCGTCGAATAAATTCGTTATGATTTTCAATCATTTGTAGCTTGAGCGATATTAATGTATTTTTTTATCTGTCTGACGTAGTCACCAGAAGATGTTGTCAGATAATATTTGTACAAGTACTGCGATTAAAGTTCACATTGTTGGGGAAAAGATTGTCAATAGTGGAAAGTTTTTAATAACAAATTTTATTGTAAAATTACAGCTACTACACCAATTTTGAATTTCAATTCGATCCCCTATTTAATTTGAGAATAACTGCGAATATTTGCGTGAAACCGTGGAACTACAGTAGCGCCTCTATCGATTTTCACGTTGAACGATGGAAATTGAATTCATTCTTCTTCAGGAACCAAAATATCTCTGTTCTTTTCTTTAAATAAATAATTTATAATCTCAACATCGAATTATACGTTGCTGCACTTCGAGTTCATCGCTATTATCTTCCATTTTTATTCTTTCCCTCTTCTAAATTTCATCTCTCTTTCTCGTAAGAATTTGCGATGTTCCGTGTCTCTTTCGCTTACTATCCACGCGTAGCGCCTCGGTAGCTATAAAAGAGGCCGCTTTAGCCGTAACGCGCATTATCCGTTGCGTCGGTACGATGAGAGGATCCCATTTCGTATTCTTTTCGAACCGATAAAAATACATAAAGTAAAAAAACAGAAGGAAAGATAATAACTTACTAACAACAGTGCGATCAAGTGCGATTCTAGACGTCAAGAAGAGTGTATCTTTATCCGCTCGAAGAAGCGGTAAATGCAAGGTGAACATAACCAAAAACACGAGGAAGAAGAACATCAGAGACGCAGAAGCGTGAAGTGCATTCTATCCTGTGCGTCGTTGTGCAATCGTGTTTATTATTTCTGGCGGTAAACGTATTCGCTTTGATTCATCAGTGATCAATCTTTTACAGAATCAAAAACAAAGAAACAGTAACGGTGAAAGTCTGAAAAATCGTTGGGTTGACGCCGTTGTCACTTTCCATTGTATCCTTATTTCGGCTGGCATGAGATATCATCGTGTCGAAAGCGATTCAAACGACCAAAGAGAGAAGTCACGTTGCGAAAAAGAAGAGAAAGAATAGAAAGAACAAGAAGAAGCGGGAGAGTTAGACGGTCATCTTCCAAGATTGAAACGCGTAGCCCGACGATCGTTGCCCGCGTATTTATCATTGTAGGTCCGATCCCGGTGCTCTTGTCCCCGCATTGCGGCGGTATGAAATAACAAGGGGCTTGATTTGATCGACAAAACCGGCGACGTTAGAGGCGGCGACCGCCTGATTCGTAGTGTCCGTACTCAGTCCTCAGTGTAGGCTAGTCGGGCGCACGGTAGTCGTTGTCTGGACAATATCTACGCGACACTTGTTTTTTTGTCACCCGAACATAATCCTTAAAGCGACATTGTTCTACCTCAAGAGACACTTGACGCGCGAAAATAATTCTGAAACTGTGAACGGTATACGGTTAACGGTTCCCGAGGGTGTTGGACGAAAGAGGTTATATTCGTATAAACAGACCGTCGAGAAAGCAACAAATATACGTATTTCAGATCTATATACTGGTTTACTGTGATTTTTGTTCATTGAATCCTGGTCGATCTTGACAACGATAATCAAATCGGCATAAATCATTAAGGAAGACGGAAAGGAACGTTTGGGAGAAGGATTTTGACAAGCAAAGTGTTCGATACACGAGACGCACAAACATGGCGGCAAACATGAGCATAGAATCCTCCGGATTTCTTTACGATATGGTCACGGAGGACTTGTGGGGATCTTGGGAATCCGCGTTGGATTATTTTGAGTACACACCATGGGTGTTTTCTCTGCTAGGAAGCACCATGATCGGACTGACCGGTATCTTCCCGCTATTCATCATCCACATCGATGAAGCTGCCGCTTTGAAGACAGGGGGAGGTAACACATTTGTTTACAAACATTGCCGCCTAACGACTGTATTTCTATCGTTTTGTATTTGTCAACTGTCAGCGTGAACCTACATGATTCGAGCGGAATCATATGGTGTTTATAGCTGCGTGGGATTCTGATGCTTTGGCGAGGGGAAGGTTCTGTGTACGTTCTATCGCGCACGCGGGAAATTGTTCGCAATAGGTTAGTACAGGTGAACCAATCAAATGATTTGTTGTGTCACGATTATGGCGTGTTTACCTTTAACAGACCTACATTCTCTCGCTTCAATTTTTAAATCTTTAACTTACAGTGAAAAATTATTTTAACAAAATGGAAGGTCTATCGTTTGAATGGAATTGTATATTTGAGTCAAAAGATATCAATATTCTTTTGGAATAGTAATCACATGAGAATGTATTTCTTCGCGATAAGAGAGTGATAAGATTCAGTTCATCTTTTGTACAAATAGTTACACTCGTCGAGGACGGTCAAGTTTTTCTAACAGTCGAAAACCTATTACCTATTTCAACTTCTCTATGAATTATTACTGAGGTCGTCAAAATTCTGCGTAGAAAGTCACCTGAAACACGAGGTTATCGATGTAAATATTGTCAAGAGAAGTGGCACTATAATTTTCTAGTTCTAAGGTCTTGCGTTACTAAAAGTCTCTTTTCTCATTTTTCTTGAACGATTCTAAATCCTACAATTCTAATATAGTATGATACTGCTATAACAAACCGGCAATATGACAGAAATATTTATTAGCTTATTGTTATTATTCAACAATTCATCGACACCGGGTTTGACCGACAACGACATTAATCGATAATGACATTGACCAACAACGTACGTTTCGCGATTCTTTAGTTTTACTTTTTCTTCGTGCATATCGTATGTGTTCACTTACATTTTTATTATTTGAAAGATGTCCGAATGCATTTTTTCACCATTTGAATACAGCGTATTGGTTGTTGTTACACACTCACTTGCTGTTACCCCTTTTTCCCCTTTTTTTGAAGCTTCTATTACCCACGTATTCATTACGCAGTCACAATAGGAGTGCTAATCTCTTTAATGAGGACCAACTCTGATTTAAAATAAGAATTCGAAACACATTTTCAATTCTCGTGTGTATTTTGAAAATTGCGTAATATTTATAATAAAATTCCAAGTTAAACCGTCTCGACGTTGAGTTAGAACGCTATAGTAGTTCAACACTAATTCTCAACGCGGACCTTGCGCAATAGAATACGATCGTGGATCACGATTTCACTAGAAATCTGCGGTCGATGGTGTCGGTCCCTTTTTCCTAGAAGAAAAAGGTTCGAATTATCGCAATACTCGCGCGACTTTCTTCTTCGATTGTTGTTACTAGTATTCACAACATTCTTCGAATACTTTCGGACCATGTTCGATCTCTTCCAAAGGACATATTTTTACTCACCTTGTTATACGCACTGTACATGTCTCCTTGTCTTTTCATGTTTTTTTCATTTTTAACGTTTTATATATAGGTTTCCCGATTGTTCAAGTACCACGGTAGTCAGATGCAAATCCAAATAAAAATAATGATGTGTTACATTACGTCAGATAGGATCTTGGGACCGCTTAACAAGAAACGCAATCGGCCACGTAGAATGATTCTACTGCGCACATTGCTCGGCCGCGTCGCAAACTGTTGCCAACCTCTTCTCCGTAAGCATATTCTTATTGTCTGTAGAGAAATACTCTGAATCGAGGTAGGGTATTTATACTATTCAATATACTTCTTATTCATCTTTATTTTCGACTATGAGATAGATAAGAAGAATTTCTTAAAACAGATACAGGACAGTTAATCGATGTTTCAGAACAATCGTACCGAGAAGAGGGAAGAGTAATTGCAGTGTCTAATTATCTAATTGTGAAGATCAATGTTCTTCAAGAAAGTGAATTATTCCCGTGTAAAAACGTGATCTCTTGGATCCTAAAGGCCACTGATGAGAAGTTACCCTCACTACACATCGTCCGTTTACCCCTCCATCGTTCTGTCGCTCGTTTATTTCTGAAAACATGTCCGACGCACGCTTTCTACGGTCCTCGTTGATGCTCGTTCCACGCCAATGCGAGTAAGCAAGGTCGTGGAACTTGTTCTCGACGGACGCGGCGCAACAATGGAATTCGTGGAAACAGGCGAAAATGCAAATGTAATTCTCTGTGCATGGGTTGTTTGAATCTGGGTTTGAATGCGGTAAAACATATACACAAGGTGCCCTGAAGTAACCTCATTTGGAACAGATCACAACATAACAACTGATTCTGTTTTTCATTGATCTTGAGATAAGTAAAATACGGGACATCTGTCTTCTATGTTGTCAAATTCCGCGCAAGAGACAGAGGACGTTAAGGAACATGAAAAGGCTCATTTATACTTTAAGAATCGATTTTACGGAACAATCGATCACAACATCCGGTACACAGCAGAATGAAAAAGACAAATAATTGTCGGACGTCACTCACTCGTTAGGAACTTTTCCATCGAGCTAAATAATTGCTCGAGGAACTATGAAAGTCCACCGAGTTCACGCGTGTCGATACTGTGCGTCGCGACATACGGAACGCCGAAGGTCGTGGAACTTGTTGGACACAATGGCGAATACGAATGAAACGAACCCAGTTGCTCCGTGGGTGGGACATACCACCACGTATATTCGTGATGTCGTTTTGTACGGTACTCGCGAATTCAAGGGCGTCGTTGCATTCCGCGACGCTACTAGATTTTACCATCGGCATAATTTTGCATTATTCATTGTAGACAAAGTAATAGATAAAGTCCGGTCGCAAGATATCAAACGTTTGGCGGAATAACTTGTTCGTAACCATTTATACACAAGAACACGAATAGTGGGTGGTTAATGGATTATGGAACACTACACGAAACATGGAAACTTTTTATCGTTCTGTTAATTGTCTTGTAACATGCAGATGTTGCACTGAATTATATAGCGATGTATAAGTCTTCTTATTAATGCGATATGCATACGAAAAGGGGACAGTGTCGGATCTTACGGCAAGATGATAGCTGGCGAGGACAGAAAGCGTGTGAAGTATAGATCGCTACCAAGAAGGGCGAGAAGGGCCTGGGATCTTACAATAGCTCCCATCCTTCTTTCTTTTATCGGGACATCCCAACGGACGGGATTCCTATAAGAATTCTGTGGAATCCCCTACCCGCGGAATGCTCCGAAATTTTCATCCAAGGGCGCAGACGGTTCACCTGGCCGATTCACACGATTACACCTGGAGTCGAAGCGGAAAAACTCGCAAGCGAATCAATACGCCTATTATGTTGAAAGTTCGCATAACGACACGCTCAGGGCGATTTTCAGTTTTGTACCCTGGATGAGCCGTTATTCGACAGTGTGTTCAGAGAGAACCCAGTGATCTTCGTGGGTCTAGCGTTCTGGAATTCACGTCTGGGAAGTACAATCGATATCGGACGAGGCAATTTAAATGGTAAATTGCGTTCGAAGCGCAGCCGTCTAGATCCGATTTAAACCTACCGCCTTAATTCTCCAAATAGCGATTCCCTTTTCTCGTTTGTACCGCGTTCCATTAATTTTTTCTCCTCGGTTTTGCAAGTCAAACGAGAGCCCTCCACGGGGCCATGTGAATCATTCGTTTGCTTATTCTTCTTCGACAGTAGGTAGCGGCGCCTGTGTTGGTCGTCGACCTTCTTCGAGAACAGGCTTTTTCGCTCTTCTCTTTCGCCTTCGTCCGTGCTTCACTCGCGTACGAAGAACAGGGGAACCAAAAAGTGTTCCGTTTTCGTTGCGAAATACCCAATATCGGTGATGCAAGATTACGCAAGATTATCCGCCACGATGCAACAAGCCCTGCACTCGTGTTGTTTGCATATATCGATGCCAGTTTCTCTTCGATCTTTTATCTGAACTACGTTCTTTTGTTCTACTTTGGTACCATGAGTGTAACCACGCGACGAGATAGATTTCGTTTTGAAGTATCAGTCTGATAGATTATTGGCCTAGTCAATAGACAGAGATTTGCAAATGTTCCTTTAGGATGGTAGCTTTTGTGATACTAAACTTTATGTTTCAGTTGTCGATAAGTCTTCGAGTAAACTTACTTATGATTAAGGCTCAGTGCTTGTCCGTCCTTATACCATTCAATCAATTCTTTCATTCATCTGCTTCAGTTCTTTCGTGCTTCTCTTTTTAGACATTTTGGTTCTCCTCTCGGAGTGAACAGATTCTGGGAAACTATTTTTAGAAATGTACTGTGTCGTGCAAAGGTCTCGTTTAACCGCGAAAACGGTTTGACCGGAAAAATTCTGGAAACGATGCAGTCGGCGCATGAAATTACGGGTTCAGCTGGCCTATCACGCCAACGACTGTTCTGGAATGAATCTATTATGAAGCCCGGCATGCCCGCCCACGAACATCGTCGCGCGGAGATGCATTCTCTATTTCGTTTTCGTTTGATTCCATTACGACTGCGTGTGTTCGGTCTTTTTAGCACCTCGTCATTTATGATCCTTAGGTCGCGCCAGTTGCCTCCGAAACCTGCATCTAAACGGTTTCTTCGAGTGCACTCGGACACACACGCGCCACCCGATCGATTTTTTCTACTTTTAGAACCGGGTAACCCGGCGGCCTTTTCGTAACTAATTTCTCGTGCACGGTATTCCGGGAATTTTGTTTTTTTATTCAACATTATTAAATGATAACGTAATTAATGATGACGTAATCTTAATCCATCGTGGAAGGTTACTTATGCTTATCGTGAAATTTTTCGTTTCGAGTGGTTCAGAAGTGTAGTGCGTAAAGATTTGGACGAGCACCGGGGAAAAAGGGTAATCGTGATGGCAATCTTTCGAGTTATCAGGTACTTGTAGATCGTTTTTAGAAAATTCTAGGCAATTGTTATATTGCAGCAAATAACTAGATAACGAACTAATTCACGCGTGTGCATCGCGAGATAGTTGCTTTCCATTAAACTGGTAAGCGCGATGCTCGAAATAGATTCGCGAGCGGATTCATCGTTTGCCGCCCACGAAGAACAATGGCAGCTGCCATCTTGTAACGAGGGCGTAGAAACTGTAGTTGTATTCGTAATTTCACCGATACTTTTTCTGCTTATACGTCTACGTTTCTTTCGATCGTGGCAGAGAAATATGTTTTTGCGTTTCGAAAAATTAATCAGCCCATCGACAATCTTGCGCAACTACCTGATATGACGTCCGCGATAAAGAACAATTAAAAATAAATGAAACAATGGCCATCGAAACTGTATCAGAGTTGTTGATAACATTGTACAGATCACACGTTCGTGCTAGAAAACATTTTGCTGCTTTTTTATGCGAGTCATCGTTTTTTTTTTTTCTTGCAACAGCCGGTATTCCCGTCGAGATAAAAGAATACGTTTCTGCGTAATTTCGTCCACTTATAAACGTTCACTAGCGCGTGTTTATTTTACCTTACGATAATATTATCTTCGATACCACTGAACGTCCAAGACATGTCAAAGTTTATGCAAGCTACCGATTAACAATGGACATTGATCTCTTATGCATTGTACAATAACGCTCGAAAAAGATTGTAATATAACTGGCGGATGCTCTTCTGAAACGAAGAAGCACTCTGCAACCTAGCCAAAATTGTTATTTTCTAATGTTTCTAAGAACTCTAAGCATCTGCAATTCCGAGTTATTCTCATGCAGAAACTGAATATTCTCGATACACAACGTTGATCTATGCAGCCATGTTAATCACGTTCAATTACAGACTCGATTCCAAGATATCATTTCTTGCAATAGTGTCACGATGTTTCATCATGAAAGTACGGTGGATAAAAAAACCAGGAAACAAAGAGCGATCCCGTAAATAGTTCGAGGAATAGCAAAGTAGGCAGGCACGCGCTGATTCCTAAGAAAACTGGGCGATGTATATGACACGGAAACGAAAATTCAACGGCGGAACGTGGCGGCTGTTAACGATGCTCGCTCACTTATCATCGTGTTCTGCAGCTTGGAAGCCAGTTCACGATAATAACACAGATTTATCATTGTTCATGCGTCGGGAAACACGCTCTTTTTCCTCCAACCGGTTGTTTACAAGTGACTCTTCCCTCGCGGTGCATCCGAATTACGATTCTCAGTGGTTGCGTGATCCAAAATCAGAGATCGAAATGTATTAATAAAATTTACACGTTTGACCGTAAATAATTTCCGTTTCGTTATCAGGCAAGTATTTAACGATGCATGACTTTCGTAATATGCGAAAAAGTTTTGCGCAACCGGGATACGTTACGGTCGATCGCGATTGTAAACGAAACTGGAGGGAAATGGATTTCCCGTTGCAGCGAACGCTTATCGCCGATCTGTCATCGTTAATTTTATTGCTAACGACTTATTGTCCGTTCCCGGAGGCGTCACAGGACGCGTTTGCAATCTGTGCAGGAATCATTTCCATATTCACGTTACATCATGAACGATGATCTGGAAAGTACGTACGATCCCATACACGCGTCTAGCTTTCTTTGCTAATGCAATATTATCCGTGGATGAATTTATCTATTCCGAAAATACTTTGGACGTGTCTGGAGCGCGCTTGACATTGGTTTCAGAAGGATACGAGATTTATTGATCTGACGTACGGATCGCGAGCTCTCGGCGATGCAAAGTTCGCCAATGGGAGAAAATACAGCAAAGACGAATTAATTTACTGTTCGGACACTCAAGTTGAATTGTGTCGCCGCTTTTATTAACCCTTGACCCGGTTATGTTTCCAGATAAATTCGTTTGTGTTATGGCATTTATCGGTTATTACCGATTAAATAACATCGTCGTACGTGGAACGACCATGTTTTCCCGTTACGTTTAAAACAGTGGTAATAGAAACAAATATATTTCAAAGGATGAATATATTCGATAATGACAAATGCAATTGCAGCGTTTACAAGAGAACACGGAGATAACTAATTAGAAAATCATTCTTTTTTTTCGCTGAAATGTTCGTTTCAACGAACAGAAACAGCTTAAACGGCTCCCATGAGGAACTCAACTGACGGACGAGTTCTATTTATTTCAATTTTCTTGAATATTTACGCGGTGACGATCGCGAGTATCTCGTGATTTGCTTTCCATAACTATCTGGTGGATGATTAATCGTCGGCAGAACAAGGAAAACCTTGAGTGTCGACGGTTTTTTTGTGTCGTAAATATTGTTCTGGAAGCGAAGAAATAGGTTTCTTCTCGCGAGTCGCGATAGGTCGTTGCGCCGGGATCGCCTTCACGGGACTATTGAACGGATGGAAGCAAATGGATATTTATCAGAGCAAGTAATTACCATAATAACTAGACGTTTATGGTGTGCGCGTATAAACATAATAATTAAGTGTCCGTTGATTCGCTTGGATGACGATCACTAGGCAATTATTTCACGTTCTTCAGAAATTGTCCTCGATCTCCTTGCATTCGACGAACAAGTGAATAAATAGATTAATCCACTAGTTTCCTATAGACTCCACTAGATTTCCACTAGACTCCAATCGTTTTGTATGCAAATGTGTCGAAAGAAAGGTATTCCAATGCACTATATTTTTTTAAAGAAAATATACAAAAACATTTCTTTCTCAGTGCTGCAGAAATAATAGTTCATAGTTAGGTAATAGGGAAAAAGTTTAGTAATTTACAGAAGTAAAATTTATTAAATTGAAATATTGATGGAAACTCGATGGAATAAAATATCATCCCAGATTGCACCATCGGTCTGTAGAACAGTCAAGTAAATCGGAGAATGTCAGATGTCATAAACTTGTTAATATCGTCCACTTAATAATCAATTCCGTAAAAAGTGGAACAAGGTCTGTGAACTGTGAAGTAACTATCTCGTCCTCAGCAGCGGCATCGTTCCTCGATTTAATTTTCCATAAAAATGATGTTTTTCGATCATTCGCTTCTTATGTTCACTTGTAAAAAAAAAGATCAGCGTATCGATGACCGAAACATCGGTCATTCACAAAAGTTCTCTGAACATTTAATATCCAAGAACAATCTTGTGATTCACGATCTCGAAGGATCGCAGCGAAATAATCACGCTCCGTTCATTTTTAACGATAACGGAAAGTTTACGTAACTTGAAACACAACGATCGGAGTAATCATCAGACTTTAAGCTGTAAGCTGCTTGTCGCGCACTGATTTGTGGCGCAGCTAGATAAAATCTAGTCCAGATGATCGTACAGAACGTATCGATAACTTTTCCGTGGACCCTACACAATAAGAAATTACAGCCCAATAGAGCATATTTCTTCACAAGAACTTCTGCAGTCTCTTAAAAGCGAAGCGGAGATATATTCGTAGAACTTGTATCAAGGTAATCACCCAGAATTGCACCCTTTATCCCTGTCAGAATGTTCACGCGATCTCACAGATCTTTCGGAACTTTTCGACTTGTGCACGAGATCGACCCTGGAAAATTAATGTTCCGATTTAATCGTAATGTAATATCGATCCGTCAAACGACCACCGATCATCCGGAAAAGCAGAAACGCGTTTTTCCGGCCGTAAGCCACTCTGAATGAAATACGACTCGAGTGCGAGCCAAAGATATCGGGACCGACTTGATCGTACTTTAACGTGGTCGGTGATCCCCCTGGCCTCTCGGCAAAGAAATCGACCGACAGTGAAATTGTTCGCTGTCGCGCACGAAATTTATCGGCATGCGGGGAGAAATCTATCGCCTCGAATTTTTTTGTTATCGTCCCCGGACCGTGCGTAAGAGTCCGCGTGGGACGAGACCTGGGAAACAGGAATTTTCGATGAAATTCTCGCCTGAACCGATTAGTAACTCGTTCAATGCGTTCGCCACCCACATCCTTGACCTTTTTAAAATCGTATTCACCCGATAACTTCGGCATCGAATCCTTGTTCTATTCTCTCCCGAGAAAAGTTGGACAGTTCATCGGGTACTTTAGGTTTAGTGCTTCTCTGATACGTCTTTTATTCCCAGTTTTTAATCTAGGCAATCGAAAATAGGTTTTTCTATTGATAATTTGACTTAAAAGAGATTTTGAATGAATCCTCAAGGTAAGTGGTTCTCGATACCCTTGCCTCAGAATGATTCTTACATTAAAGAACTGCTACAGTCTGGTGATTCTGAAGGGGTCTCTAAGGATGTCTAACTTTTACTTTCGTTAATCCATTTGACTCGACAATGCAAATCCTGGTTACCCAATTTCCCCCTGTATTATGTAACATCCACCGATCCGTTGTAATAGGTTCTATGTGTATTTCTGTTTCAGACAGCGCTGGTACGCTGAAAATACTGTTGAGTTTCGCGGTCGGCGGCCTTCTCGGTGACGTTTTCCTGCATCTGCTGCCGGAAGCATGGGGTAACAGCACGTTTCAAACAGGTGAGAGAAGGTTCTTCGTTGATAGAAGGGCGACGGATTTTACATCCGGGAAAAAAAGTTTCATTGATGCAAATGTAAAGAAGCATCTAATAGATCCCATTTAAACGGTCATGTGCTAATAGCTGGCTGTCTCGGCCTTGCCGGCAATATCGTGACACAAAATGGCAACAGCGGCGTTCCACGATTCATTGGGACCATGAGTCACGAACGATAACGTATGAACCAGTCACTGCGTGAACGAACTTCGAAGGATATCCTGTGTGTTCATGTCCGTCCTCCTTTTGAACTTTGGGGATGATTAATGGGGGTGGAATTCTTTCTGAAAAGTCAGTCCAAGTGTTTTTATTGATTGATGTAACAGACTTTCTATATTAAAAACAGTTTATTGAACACCTAATGAAGAGTCAAAATATTCAGTCTTGCAAACACTAGTACATAAGCTACGCTTATCTGTTTATCTACTGGTTACAAATTATATAACAATAGATCGCGAAGTGTGGTACACAAGGATATGGACGTCACAGGGTAACTGTAGCCTCGAACGATTGTTTATTGATCTTCGCCACCAAGAGGAAACTGAGCGTTGAAAAAACAATAAAAGAAGAGGAGGTTCAGAGGTTGCATAGACCGTGGACCGATTAACGCAATTCTATCTGTCCAGCGC
Source organism: Dufourea novaeangliae (assembly GCF_001272555.1). Classification (NCBI taxonomy): domain Eukaryota; kingdom Metazoa; phylum Arthropoda; class Insecta; order Hymenoptera; family Halictidae; genus Dufourea; species Dufourea novaeangliae. The sequence goes on along the minus strand of NW_015374020.1, from coordinate 4,584,682 downwards.
GCACATGACTTCTCTGAATCGTTTGACCATGCAATATGCATTTCACACCGCGACCAAGACGAGGCTGTTTTCTAATCGTTTTAATAGCTTTGAACTGTATCTATCTACCCTTACTTTCGGCGGATATAGTAGCAACGCGTAATCATTTTTCTCAGTCAGACAGCACACGGCGATCGAATTGCTTTCCAATCGAAGTCCCGTGGATCTAGATTGTTCGCCGTTTAAGCAACACGGCAATTCATCGTATTAGATCTATCTTTACCATAAGCTAAGCGAGGAGTTGATCCACAGACGGTCGGTCGTCCGCTTTGTGAACGATTTAAGCAACGGTCAGAAACCGCTATTGTGCTTCAGTTGCGGATTTCAATTGCCAGCTGTCCTCTCCTGAATTAAACCGACTCGGACCAGGTCGTCCACCTACGATTTTCGAGTTACCCTCCTCTCGCGGTCGAATAATTCGTTCCCCTCTCTCATGGATAGCTTTAAAATCCATTGGAACGTTGCGAATTAGGAAACAAACGTAATGTCGTTGGAATTAAACGAAATCCTTTCTGTTTCAGCAAAAGATGCTGGTCATCCGTCGATAGCCTGCGGCCTCTGGGTGCTCAGTGGTTTTCTGATATTCGTCATAGCGGAGAAATTGTTCAACTTCGAACAGGAAACCGAAATTGACGATGAATCCGTGATGTCGAAGAAAGAAGAACCACGTTGCAATGGCGGTATACAAGCGGAGAAAGAAATGGAGAACAATAATTGTATTACGCTGATCAACGGCGACCCGAAAAACGAGATTTCGAAGCGGTACGCTAAGACGGACTACCAAAAATCTATCGACGAGGTAATGAAAACTGCTGCTAAGAAGCCTTTTTTTCAATCACTTTTGTCTGTTTGGAAGTACAATGAACATTTTTCCTACAGATCCAGCCATTTTTGGAGAATAAAAACGGCTACTCCCACCTACAGAACGGGTACAAGAATTCCCACAAGAAAAACGGTTTCGTCGGCAACGGTATCAAACCGGTACTGATGTGCAATGAGTTCTCCAATACACTGGGAGGCCTCTCGATAGACGAGGCGAAGAATTGCCTGAAGAAGCTGACACAGATCAACGGCTTCTCTTCTGAACGGTCGAAGGGTGGCTGCTCCGAAGAGAAGAAATTGCTCGTGGCTGATGCTGTTAGCATTAAAAAGACTGTTAAGAAAGAAAAATCGAAACATATAACTGGCTACCTGAACCTGATGGCCAACATCATCGACAACTTCACTCACGGTCTCGCGGTGGGTGGTTCATTCCTCGTCTCCCTCCGTTTGGGAATGCTTACCACATTCGCTATCCTCATACACGAGATACCACACGAGGTTGGGGATTTCGCTATACTGCTACGCAGTGGATTCACCCGTTGGGATGCAGCGCGGGCGCAGCTTATCACTGCTAGCGGTGGCATTTTTGGCGCCATGTCGGCGGTGTTCTTTTCTGGCGGTGAAGTAGGTACGTTCTGTTTTGTGCTGGCCCATGTGTTTATTGTATAGTTATTTCAACTGGATGCTCAGGTAACACATGCATGATTTGTGATACATTACATTAACGATGATTATTTTTTTTTTAGGAGTGAAAACAAGTTGGATATTACCATTCACGGCGGGTGGTTTCCTTCATATTGGCATGGTCACCATCTTGCCTGAACTGCTTAAAGAATCTAATCCCAAAGAATCGTTGAAGCAACTTGCTGCGCTACTTTTGGGTATCGTCCTGATGGCTGTTCTGACGATCCTTTGCGACTAGAAGGATTCCGTTTTCTTTCTTTTTTTTTTTTTAAATACCGTTGAGTTTAGCGATCGATATACACTGTTTTGCGCATACTGAAATTAGTTCGTTTTTTTGTATGCTAGTACTCGGTACGTGTCAGAACGGTAGTTCGAGTTGCCATATGCCATATAAGAACGTTATTCCTTGTAATACTGGTTGCTCAATAGAGATGAGTCTACGTCTAGTGACAGCGGAGAAATGAGGAACAATGGTTAAGAACTGATCAAATGTATAACTAAATTACGTATATTTGTGTACTGAATACTTAATTTGGAATAGGAGTTCGCCGTTGTTTCAGTTCAAGAATATAATATACACTATTGTTATTTTTTCACTCTATTTCCTGTTGATATTGAGTTTCACTGTGATCATGTTGAACAATTATTTTATTTTTACTCCGATATACTGTGTGCTTTCGATATTCGATCTTTCTTCTTTTTTTCGATAGACTGTTCACATTTCTTTGAGAATAAAATGAAAGACCAGAAAATAACAAAAAAAAAAGGAGAGAAAAAAAATTGGAAAGGAGTAATTGTGCGAGTTACTTTTATATTTTTCGATCGTTTATTGAGGAAGTTGTATTACTGGCAGTCCAGGATTATCAATTTACATTAATACTTTTAGAGTGATTGTTAAAAACTTGACATAGTTTATACACACGAATGTACGTATGTTCTTTTGTGAAGTATCGGTCAAACAAGTTTGCCATAAGAAACATCATTCCATCTCTGAGATTACCGACGCACTTAAAGTTTTCGTGACATGGGAGTTACACGCACGGAACTAGTACTTGACGTATGACTATCGCGTTGTGAAATTAACTATCCTGTACATAATGTTTATGCTTCCTTGTTTACTGTATAAAGAAAGAAAAAAGTTAAAAATTCGTACAAGAATTTGTATATTCGACGTGCGTGCCCCGAAAAATATGTTTTAAGTTCCTAGAAGGTTATTGTAAATAACGTTATAAAACTTATTCGTTTTGCCGTAGTTGCAACAGAAAAGGAGATTACTACAGAATGTAAAAGAAAAAGAAAGAAATTTATACAGCAGGTTAAAAAAGAAACGATTGGCAAAAACATTTCACAAACAGTCTATAATATTGGTATATAGATATAGATTTGCAGTATTTAATAAAACTTTAAAGAGGTCATGTAAAATTTATGAATTCTAGAATCGTTGTAAGGTTGTGCTTTAGTTTATTAGACGCGAGAAATCCATTTTGTTTATCCTATTGGCTCATGTATCGTTTAAAAAGTGCATGTTTTCTAATGTCGCACAAAAATAAACGCAATTCTTGTACTTAAAGGAAAACAAGGTATTCTTCCTCTACTAAAAAAGAAACACTTGGTAATTACATGAGCAAATTTTTTTTCAATCACATGTATATACAAATCCTAATCTTGCAAAGCTGTTCTGTCAGCGACATATTTTCTATGAACTATGACTAAACGAACAGATTGTTCATATGTAATCACTATGATTTGTAAATAAAGTATGTTATTCTGTAATGTATGGCCTATGTCTTGTTGCTTTTTAGATTTTAGGATAAATTGAGAAAAGTAAACTCGTGAACAGTACAAAATAATTTATTAAATAATCACGCTTCAGAACACAAGAAACACAACAATTATTTGCTATTTCATTACAAATTGGTGTATCAAATACACCTTACATGTTACATATGTACAAAAATTACGCTTCAATTCACATACACTCGTTTTATGGTACATCGTGCACATCATGCATTCCTTACAAAAGTCTGTTATACTTTGCAGCAACCTATTTACAAGTGACTGAGTACCGTCTCCGTAAACATTATGACCGTAAGACGTTTCAATAATTTTCGAAAGGATAACAATATGAAATGTAGATTTAGTAACAATTTTTATGGAACATCAACAACGGATATTTTTTGTATCCATGCAAGGAAGGTTTTCATTGTATATAAAACTTTGTATATTGTAACTTCACAATTTAAATTAACATACTGGAGCTACTTCCTTGCAATTGTTTTAATTCCACTGAATTTTTCTGCTTCATAATTCGTCATGAGGGGCTTGAAGTTTTTGAATTAACAAGGTAAGATTCTTCAAAATGTCGTTATCATTTTGTTCTAAATTGGTATTCAAATTCTGATAAAAACTCAGCAAATGCTGTATCGTGTGTAGAAGTGAATCTTCGCTACTTTTAAATTCGTATTTACAAACAGGAAAAATAGTGATCATACTTTCGGAAATGGTTTCAAGGAATTCGTAGTTACTTGCTTTAAACTGATTACCGATTTCATCTTTGAAACTTTTTGTCATTAAATTACCTAAATGTTTGCAGTACTCGTTTGTTAATATTTTTTGCTCTAGATCTACACTTAAATATGCCTTTGTTTTCAATTGAGATTGTTCAGTGTTAGCAACTTCTTGTAAGTCTTGCCTTTCAATAATTAAATCACTGATGAGTTTCATGACTTTCATTTGTATTTGTAACTGATCATGGACTAAAATCTTTCCAAATATTTCCAGTCCACCATGATTGATCCAAACTTTCTGAGCTGCTGGAAATTGTCTAATTAAGGCGCTAAGAGCAAAGAGACACCTGCTCCTCACTTCTATCTGAGTATTTGTAGACAATATATGCAGAAGTTTTTGAACAAAATCATTTTCCAATGCTTTCAGTTGGACTTTAGGATTTGATTGTACTGCAGTACCCAAAAGTCGCAATGCTTCTGCCTTTATTTCATTGTTCGTTCCATTGAGACATGGAGATATGATTTTCACCATACTACGGTTAAAACAAAATAGCTAGATGTTCTTCCAGTAATGACTTTCCAATAAAGAAGAAATTGTTTTTATACATACCCTTGCATATCTGTAAATACTTTGGCGTTATCAATGTGGTGAAGCAAATATTCCAAATTATAAAGGATATCCAAGACTTCTTCTACTTCTAAAGGCATCAAAGTACCCATGGTAATGGCATTTTTGTGATTCTGAAACTTCTGAAAGTAATTACCCAGTAATTCTGAATCAGTTGTAATATTGATTTCCAGAGCTTTCAGCTCTTTCTTCAAAGTTTCATAGTCCCGAAACTTTTGTTTTACTTTTTTGGCATGTTCATCCTAAAATACAAACAAAATAAAATATTTTTTATATATTATATATCCACAATGATAGAAGACAATTAATCACTTAAATTTACACTTAATTCTGGAGGTGACTCTGGTTCATCTTGTTTAATCTTCTTCAATCTAGCTTTTAATTCTTCTAATGGATAGTCAAACAAGTTTGATTTTTCTGAAAAGACTGGAGGATCTAGATCTTCAGGTATCGTCTTCTCAGGATGCAATGCCAAAGAATTTGAATGAGATTTTTCGCTGGATTCTTTTTCTTCTATATCTTCATTGTCTATTAATTTGGCTTCTGTTACCCCAGTTTGAAAGTTGTGCCGCACATGTAATCCCTTAGGAATAGGTGTTCCTGGTAAAAGATGAAACATAAAGCTAGTACAATAATGTAAATTAAATTTTTCATAAAAGAAAATCATCTTATTAAATTACAACATTATATTATAGACGAATTCATTAGTGCCCTTTAAGTAATGTTCTATATACGTCACTGTTCTATGCAATTTCCGATACATCGTGTTTTAATATATTCGGTATATTTCAGTAAACAGAAAATTAAAAAACGTTCGAGAAACTTTTTTAATTCAAACAGTCGTGTTGCATTCGAATGACTAAGCATAACAATAATCGGTTTTCTTAAAGTAACGCGCGACGTCAAATTTGACTGACGTGGTCTTAGGAAGAGCACGATCAGTTGCGTAAAAAAGTAGTCCCAAAACATACAAACACCAGAGTATTGGATGAATGTATACTCACCTTTTTTGACGACTTGCCATTCGTGGGTCGCCACAAATGTTGTCTCGTTTTTTTCATCATTGCCGAGAATTACCGGCGACAAATATAAACAAGTTAGAATAATTAGGAGTCGCATTCTGACGAGTTCCTGTCGCTGGCCAAGGGCTATATCTTATCACGAGATACGCTAATGACTATTTTTCGTCAAATCGTTTGAATTCTTTACAGAAATTGCATCAGCCGTACCGTAACGAATCCTTGATTTTTCTACAATACTCTTTCATCGCGCTTTTGTTCAATTTAAGTAATATTCACGTGTTGCGCCCGATATTTATGCAGTCAATGTGTCGATGATTGTTTCATGATATCACCGCTAGGGTTTCTCCAGACCAATGAACGCTTAACACAACGTTGCCAAATGTTTTATTTAAATTGTATCATTATTCATTAAACACTCATTTAAATATGTAATAATTAAGTACTCATACATTGTATGAAAGAACTAACTGTAAACTTATATCATTGAAAAATTATAAATGTACAGATAAATTATTCAACATTTAGTTAGATAAAGCATTTAACATTTACAGTACGTATTGTTTCACAAAAATATATATTTTAGGTCGTAATTTTTTAAGCATATATTTCTCCATTTCAAACATAAAAAAGTAATGTGAAAATTAATATTGTTTTTACAAGATATATCGCCGTCTAAAAGATTCTCCGCAATCATAATATTATATATATAGTTACTGAATCGATTAATATATTAATATATACGTGTATGTTTCACGATATAGATTCTCCATTCAGATGTAAAATGATCGATGTAAATAATCTCGATCCGTGATTATTGTTTACAATTTATAAGATTGTAGTTTGGAACAGTTTGGAAGTATGGAATTATATACATATTCATTCTTTGTAACCGACATCACCGGAAGGGGTAAAAAACACCCCCGAGTAAAGCCCTCAGTGTTATTTAATGATAGGATTGGCAACATCGCATACGCTAGTCGAAAGTGCATCGACCAATCAAACCGAAGAACGTATTCTAGGCGCGCAAGGCCGAGTACGCGAAAATCATTTGCTACGCGTTCGTCTAACACGTGCGACCACTGTTCTCGCGCAGTGACCGTTGTGCGCGCGGCGTCTTTAGCTTCTCCACTCTCGTTCGGCACGCACTCTACAACGGGGTCCCTCTACAAGTCCACTAACGGGAATCTTTTAATATCAGACCGATCGTCATGGCAGAGGAATATCTTTACGGTAAATATCAGAAACCGTGATATCGTGAGCATCGTGGCAGGATTATTTTGTGCCGCACGCAGATACTTTCGACGTTGTTGATCGTTCAACACGAGCGGTATTACAGTCGGGACGCCGGCTGTTTCCCTAAGTAGATCGTATCGGCAAGCATTTACGATATTCCGTGTGCGTACTCTTGTGATTTGTGTGTCCAGGAATCACTCTCGAAGGAGCCAACTCCAGCGAGGTATGGGATCCAGAGCACAAGAACGACGACGCAGACGGCACGAACCAACATTTTGGGGCCGATCAGAAGCTTATTATAAAAATGGTAAGTCGAAGGTATTTATGAAATGTATCGAATATTCAGAAACTGCATTGTACACTGACGCTATTCGACGCGCCGCATGTGTATATTGTTCAGACTTTAGGCACTTTACCGTTATAAGCGGCAGATACTCATTGACGCGCGATTTCGTCGGCAGTAGTTTTCATTCTCGATCCGTGATGTAGACGTTCGATTTAGCTCATCCTACCATTCTCTGATTTTAACGATCAGCACTCCATTACTCTGCGAGCAGTCCTATTAATTGTGTACGAATAGATGACCAATATTTGGCGTCGCTGGTAATCCCGATTTTTTTTAGTGCTTTCATTACCTATCGTTATGTTTGCGCGCGAACTTTTAACTGCGATAGTAAACCGACAAATTGGACACTATTATAACCTTTACTTTTTCGGCTCCACGAGCGTAGTTAACCCCACTTTATTCGTCGAATTTTCCAGAAACGAGAACATATATGTATAGAAATTTGTGATGTTACGTTTTCATCATGGAATGCATTGGAAATACGTCCATTGATTAAAAATTTCGATGTATTTGTGTATGAATATGATCTCTAAGTATATGTGAATAGTACAACGTTTATAATCGTATGTAAATTAAATATGTTTCAGTTGATAGTTTGCTTTCAGTTACTTGATTTTAAGATACTTTATACTTACTTAAAACATAAATATTCACATCTTTAAAGAAATTCATTGGTACTTTCGTAACATGCTAATTGTTCCCCATGAGTTACTGAAGGAATAGAACATTCTTTCTCTTCTTTTTTATAGGCACTTTTAGGACCAGAGGCTAAACCCGGAGAACTCAATGTACTACAGGTTGAAGCAATGGGACTGAAGGGACCGATTAAAACACCAATTGCTCTGTTGGAAATGGGAAAAACAGCACAGATTATTCTAGATCTCAGTTTTCCTGACCCTCCAGTCACATTCACTTTGGTTAAAGGCAGTGGCCCTGTTCACATAGTAGGACATAATCTTCTTGGTAAGGATTTATATAGTACATATATGTTACTGTTACATTAAATTCTAATGAATAACAAAAACTACATGCAATGGTTTTCATTATGCTATAATGAATGTGAAGCATGTTAGGGTATTTTCTATATAAAGCTGTTTCTTTAAATTGATTACTTTGTTGCATTTGAATGACAAGTCATTCGGAAGGGCGATAATTATAACTGGGCGCCTTTTATTTAAAGTCACCACAAACCTTCATAATTTTGAATGCCAGTTACCAGAAGATCACACTTGTAGAGCATTTTTTGTAAAAATAGGAGGATTTTAATTCATGTTTAATTTAAAAAGCAACATACTGTTATAGAGACTTTCATAGTTTGTTAGTATCATTTTGATATTTGATTTGAGGAACTTAAATATTTTCAAATTGAAAATAAATTAATATCGTGCCAACATTATTTTTTTAGGTACACATATGGAAGAGTTTGATGATATGGATGATGAAATGGAGGAGGAGAACATTGAAGATGATGATGATGACAAGGTATATACTACTTACTATATAATGACAAGAATTTAATTAAAGAGATGCATGAAATTTGATACATGTACATATTAAAAGTTCTTTTAAAATTTGCTAGTACCAAAAAGATTGTATTTGTAACTGACATTCTGAATAAGTTATATGAAAATCATAAGATTTGAGATGTAGAAATGCAGAATATTTTCAATGAAAATTATATCCAAACGTGTACAGACATGCGAACATTTACAATTAATAGTTCTTATTATACTTTTATTGTGTATGTTGTCAGAAGCAATAGTATATCATTTTCTACATACTAGGAATACGAATTTCAGGCACCACATAAGAAAAGAAAGCATTCTGCAGAGGGTAAAAAAAATGGCACCAAACGTGCTAGGATGGATGAAGCTGTAGACAAATAGAATGCTAATATTAGAATGCTGCTATACAAACATCCTCCAAAAAAATCTGAATTTTATCAAGAATATTTTGAAGTGCGTTACTTTAACATTATGATTCGGGGGAGGGAGGGCTCAGAAGATTGTCTAAGGAATAAATAAGAGTCGTGGATATACTTTCTGCGTTTGTGTTCTCATTCCATGTGTCTGTTTTATTTCCTTTTTGCATAATAAATCATCCCATTTTCAAACACTTGCTTTTATTCTTTATTCATCTTGGTTCCTCTTTTTCCATTTTCATGTTTAAATTACTCCATAGAAAGAAATACTTCAGGATGTCAGTAATACAATCTTTTATTTTCAAAAACGAAAATATCCTACTTCTTAAGTCACAGTTTTACTTGTAAAATTGTTTCTGCACAATTGATTAATAATTAGTTTCTGCAAACCTACATTATCTTTCTGATTTCAATATATTAGGAGCCAGAAGACGAAGAAGATGACGAAGATGAACCCAAGAAGAAGGTTGCCAAATTAACAACTGCAGCCAAATACAAAAATCAAGCTAATAAGAACAAGAAAAAATAAGCACGAGCCTTAATATTACGGAAATACAACAAACTTTTAAGTTAGGATAATAAGCGTAAGTCCATCATTATCATCCGCATTTATGCGAATCTAGTATCGTTTCATCAGATTATCAGACGAAAGCGTTGCCTTCCACGTTTCTACGACACAACTGGACCAATAAAAAGCTATAAGAATTCTTACATCACATAGCTTGATCGAAATACGATCACGTTTGATTGGTCTATGGACACTACATTTTAATTGAGTAGTAACATAACTTTTATCAAGAAAGAAATTCGTATCTGTTTTAACTCTATCACTGTTTTTAGTCTACAAGACCCTGTTTAATCAAACATCTCTTGACATGCCTTAGAAGAATGGCCTTGAAAAAAGTATTAGACAAACTCTATGGGGTATTACGCAATGTGAATCAAAAATTATTTTTTTGACAAAATTTTATGGAGTTGGAAGTTCGGGGGGCATTCTTCTGAGAGCTGATCGCACATAGTAGCTTGTTCCAGCTTGTTGCAATGGAATAAACAAAAAAAGATGTTTCAAAGGAAGAGATATGTCTGTAAAATATCGAAAGAACATAACTATGTAAGGAAGAATAACATTTGGTCCAGTTGTTAATAAAATCAGTGGAAAGCGCGAATGGACACACAGTGAGGTGTAACAATATTGTTTCCTTTTCCGTCTTCTTCAATGCCGTGTTCACACAGCGACACTTCCAGTGATGTGCGAAGGTACACTTAAATTCTAATGTAGTCATGTAAACGCGATTCAGAAAACGAATTACTATGCCCTTTACAACAAGAGAAAATGTAACAACAATTGCGAAGACAACGTTCCAGTGTAATTTATTATTTTCGTGTGTACAAGATGGGGGAAAGGGTAATAGTCACAAAAACCCTTACACCAGAATGTTATTAACGACTGTAAAGAGGGGAAAAATGATAAGGTCAGAATTAAAAGAAAAGAAAGAAACATTTACGTGTCATCTCGACATTCATTCCATTTGATGAAAGATTACAGAAGAGGGGGTTACAGGTGTACTACACAATGTGATGCTCTTAAATCAGTGTTATATGCGGTAAAAGCATATGTGAAGCGTGTATAAAACGCGCCCGTACGATTGATAAGTAGTCTGTACACCTATTTTGTACATATACGATACAATAAAAAATTTCACAACTTTTAATCAGTATTGCACGATGTAATTTTTCTTCTAGTTTCCCCCACCGTTTCGTGAAATAATGGATTGATATTAAGATATTGCATGTAGGTCAATGTAGGTTGAAAGAATTTGGTAACATAGGCGCTTCTTTTTTGTTAACGTAATTGCGCACTACTGATAATTCAATGAAAATAATCATTCGTCATTATGTGATCAGAAGAAATTGGCCGTTTGTACGATTCTCGAAGTACTGATATGGAACATGACAATGATTTTCAGATTATAAAAAGTACATGCCTTGTATGTATGTACCTTGCAATAAAGATCCTGAATCTGTCTGCAAATAAACACAACCTAACAAATTTGTAAATTTGATACTTCAATCTTATTTCTAAATTAAGGTAAGCTATTCCGTGTTACTAGAATTACAAATATGATAGTATATTTAAGAAAATTGAGTAATTAATCTTCAGACTCCTCGTCACTAGAACGTAATCGCTATTATGATATGCAGAATACTAGTTCAAAAAGTAGTTTGAGTAAATGTACAGACGTGACGATTTTTTGTACGCATGCAGAATGTCAAATTACCAATGAAGAACTAGTGGATTTGCGCCAGCAGGTAGAATATTTTATTGTTTCTTTCTCTATATATAATTATCGAATCTTAATTCTTTTTTAAAAGGTAACGAATCTGAAAGAAACGATTGTGTCCTTAGAAAACACTATAAAACTGAAGGATATGCAGCTGCAAAATATGAAACGAGATAACGAACGATTATCGGCCGACTTGAAAAAGCAACAGAGATCCGTCAGGAATATCAAACGTAAGGCTTGCAGACAGTTTTCTGATAATTTTATTGTAACCCTTAAGTCTACCGAACTAATTTTAGAGCAGTTGGACGACGAAAGGTTTTTTTACCAAAGAGAAAAGGATTATTTCAACGATGAATTACAGCGGCAGAAGACGAGATCGGTTAGTGGGACGTCGAGGTTGCAACAAGAAAGGACGGAACTTGAAAGGGCGCGAAATTCACTGGAAGAGGAGAACAAGACTCTCAGGGAGGAATTAAACGAGAAAGTTCAGACGACGTATAATTTATGTATAAAGTTTTTACGAATGAAGTATGCCAAAGATTTGTTGAGGCAGAAATTCGATCAGCTCTGGAAAGAGCATCTACAAGTAATGACGGACATGATGGAGAAGTTAGACGAAGGAAGGGGAGAACTAAACATTATTGTGTCAGACAAGTTTCAAGAGCCTTTGCCTTTAAGTAAAGCTAAATGTTTGCAGGTGAATTTCCTTCAGAAATAGTAAGCTGAGTATATTATGAATCAATTTTTACAATTGCAACATAATGATTAAAGTATTATTTATACTCTCTTAGGTAGTACAGAGAAATGCTAGGTTGGTTTATGAAAACGCGATGCTCAGGGTGCAGATACAGCATCTGACATTGAATATAGATAAACTAAAGAGTGGTACACAGAAGCCTAAACTAATCAATGTAGACGCTGCAATTATCGCCAAATTGGCTAAACAAAATGTAAAAAAATGTAGCAACAAATCAACAAAATGGCTGCCATTTCAGTAGGAAAAAATCTCCGGTTTTCTACTTTTTACAACCGTAAGAGAAATTTATTTATTTAATCCATTATTTTTAGACCGAAAGTAGAAGATATAGAAAAGAGTCGGTCTCTTACCGACTCTTCAAATCACCAGAATTCTGTTGATTATTCTACACACAGCAAATTTGTATCAAAAATACGATCAGCCCAGAGGAAACATGTAAACACTGCAGTACATGAAATTCAAACCGATGAAACAAGGGACTTTCGGACAGAACGTTCTCGGAGCGCTCCGGAAATCGTACGAACAAGAGGTGAAGAAACATCGTTGACGCTTGTTCAAACGGATTCTTTCACTGACTTTCGCGATGCCTCCACGAATACCTGAGAAAAATTATTTGAAACGTCTTTGTACAAATGTAAAAAATGTGTCTTAATATTTGTGTTGATAAAAATATTATGTATTGACTATAGAAAGTACAGCTTCTTGTATCACTTGTTTCGTGTTCCGAGTCTTTGGGACCTTAGAGAAATTACTATTTTAGTGTCAGGTTCAATGTTACCAATAAAGTTCATATTAGGTACGTGTATCTAATATGATTTGGCAGGAAAAAACATATGCACTGCTCTAGTTTAAAGGATGAATGTAATACTTATGAAACATGACGCCAATAAAATATATGTATTTTGTCACTTATCTAGAAAATAACTTATTTTACATGCATCGTTAATGGACATTTTAGTAATGTTACTTTTTACACGTTCCCTTTTTATTTGTTTTTATACATTTTTTTTATCTAATGACCGTTATCTGGAGTTCATTCGATCCACCTCGAGTTCAGCTAGCCAAACGTCTATAGTATTGTCAAGTTGCATTTTCTTCATAAAGAAAATCTTTTATCTATTATTTAATTGGTAATATCTGTCAGATTGTACTTCATAAACTTTGGCGCCATTTCTAGACATAGATGGCGTTAGGGTACCACTGCAGGATTTAAAATTTCGAGAAGACGGCAGCAAAATTAATATTTTCCATCTAAAACGCATTGCAATATCAAATTGTCAGGGATAGTGTGTGCCTGTGTTTTTCCGTTTTATAAGTTATTTCCTTCTGATTTAATGTCGGGTACACACAAGAAAAATATATTAGAATATAATACGATGGTGCATATTCTACCTCGTTCAAATAGAAAGAAATATTCCTCACATACTGATCCACCAATCACGGCCCTGTAAGATAACTGAATAAACCAATCACAGCCAGTCATAGCAGCCTAACGGTCATTCGTCTCGGGGAAGCTGGAGTGATTAGACGTAAAGTGATCTCACTCGTGGCGAAGTAAGTATTATTACCTTTCACTTTAAATCATTTATGCTATTAGTATCTTCGTTAGCACTCTATCGTTGTTTTCATTTAATATCTATTCAACTCAGTGTACATAATCGTAAATTAACTTGGTATTGCTGGATAAAGTGAACTTCTCACGATTTCTGTTCCCCCCACGATACCAATTAGTATTTACGCAGTTTTTGTTACATTTGCAATCTTTGACGACACATCGAGTCAATAATTGTTTCGTTGTGACTCAATCATCGTTAATTTAGTACAATTACTTGGTATTAACGTTTATTTTCTGTTTCAGAATTCCGGCTAGAAAGAACGCGCCACTGATGGCATGACTGTGAACTCACCCATTGGATGCAATTTGGCGGGAAATTGGTGAATTCTGGTGACGTATTGTAACAAATAGATTACACTTCACTGCATATTTTCATTTCATCGTATTTTGATTGTTTTGATCGTAAGCATAATCGCGATTTCGGGATGTACTGCGTTATCATCGAACAAAAATTCTTTCCAAAAATATTTTACATTCAAACGCGTTATTGAAGCATTGAATATGGCTTCCCTTACCGTTAGGAAATTTAAACGAAGATACTTTCAGACGTTCAAATTGAAAACTTCCGTACTTTACTACATTCCGGTCGCGAAATTGTTTCAATTTTAATAATTTTACGGTTTTTTTTTCAGTGTGTTTGGTGACCGCGCGCAATGCGGTCCAGTCGAGTCAGTGTTTACATCGTAGAAGTTTTTTCTGTTTACGCGGAGCGAACTGGCTCCGATTAGAATCTCAACGGAGATGTTAGGTCCTCGCGAAAGTAGAATCAGTGTTTGTTGCGTATAATCAATTACTTTCAGAGTTTCGGGATACTCTTTGCATTTTGAGTCATGAAACTAGAGTCATTTGTTTGCCTGTTGGGATCTTCTGGGGCGATAGTCGTTTATTTAAAAATTGTATTCTATTTAATAGTACTCGTTCGCGATGGTAGATTCAGTGCATCACCAAAGAGGACGTTTTTGGGCGAAGTTCTACCAACAGAGTTTGTAAGTATCTTTTTATGTCTAATTATTTACTCATTTCACCTGAGACAGTTAGAGTATTTTGAGAAGAGGTTATAACGAGTTCTGTTCCTTTTTTCAGATTAATCAGATGCTTCTTAACGACCACTGTAGAGGATGTCCACGGGCGAAGCTACATCATTTTTTGAGATTCTTCGAGTCTTACGGGGAGGTCTTCAGTCATCGGGTGAGTGCATGTTTTTATTCCTCCAGTCCCCAATCATGTCGTAGGACGATTGGTCCGAAGCGGCACGGGCGACTGGTTGTATACGTGCTTTTGGCGAGTACAGTGAACGAATAGTGTTTGATCTGTTGTGTTTCTTAGCTAGGTTAGGCTCTTCTTGTACGCCGCGCTTATTATTTATAAATATTTTGTATTAAAAGTATGTTTATGAGTTAAATTTTCACTGTTCAGTATAGAGACGAACATGATGCAGACGAAATTACATTGTTCATAATATAGTTCCTTTAACTGTTCAATTTTGTTCAATTTTGAATATTTTAAGACAAAGCATTCTATTTTTTAAACAATTGGTATTTTTCGATTGAGTATATATCGAGAACGTGGCAGTATGTTATTCATTTCACTAGAAAATGCAGTACTTTGATGACGATGTGTGTAATAATTTCATTGTAGTCATTTCAATACAGTCGATACTGATATTATGTATGAACATAGAATGATATAGGATTTACATAAGGAAAATTACATAATTGAGAGAATACAATAAATTCACAATGGTCTGTAAATACGGCAGCTGTTTTAACAAATAATAATAAACTCATAATGTGTGAATTAAATGTGGACGGTAGATTCGAATATAGAGTAGAAAGAACGGAAACCACACCTGTATGTTTAAAATAGGGGGGAAAACATGGTGGTACCTTCTCAGATGAGAATGTTATAGCAGTTAGCGCAATACCACGAGACGCGACAGCACGTTTCAAATACCGGAACCAGTGTCATGAGACACAAAGGTATCATTCGTGTTTGCAAGTTCCATGAATAGTGGAACACGTGTACTGGGAATCGCAATAAAGTATCGGTGCATAAAAAAAAGACGTATTAAGTTATGTCACCTGTGCATCGATATGCACGCCCTAGTGAAAAACCGCGTGTTATGGAACAATTTAGCACGTTGTGCATGTATAACCGTTGAAAAGTGCATTGCGATTTCCAGTTATCGTGACCGGTGCTTTCGTTGCCAATGGCAAAGAACGCATTCGGTTACGTACACGGGTAGAGTACCGAGACGTACTGGCGTGTACTCACGACCATTTTAATGGAGTGTGAGCGTTAAATGCAGGGAAGATACTACTGTGTTTCACCAGCATGTACAGTGTTCCATAAACATATTTGGTATGGTAGACGTACATACTCAGAAGGAATGAGTATTTGTATTCTGTCCATTAAAAAGGGCAGGCCCAGAGGTGTTCATCTACTACTTACGAGCAGTATTCTTCCCATCCAGGGGTATCTTCACTATGGGATTTGGATTGACTCGTTCGAGTCAATCTGAGGTCGGTAGTAGGGGAAACCTACGAGGGGGAGCTTGTAATTGCTTGTAGCTTGTGAATGGCATTTGGACACCTTTGGTATTAGAGTTCATTTTTATGATAGTTAGTACGTTAATAAAATGTTATTTCACCCGTTAGTGTGTTAATTATTATTTTCAACAGTTATACCGTCATTTATGGACAAATCGAGAAATGAAAATGACTTAAATTTATTTACTATTTGAATACGGTATATGTATAATATATCAGTTTACTGTGGAGTAGTCTAAGATTAATATTTGTCTTCATTGATATTTTTAATATAAATACGAATATTCGTGAAGTATCATTGTCAATATGCAATTGTAGATTACCAATTTGTACTGAATTATGTCAGAAATACGTACTACCACGTTGCTTGTAGACAGAAATAAAAATTAAGCAGTGTATTTTGATACACACAGATTAAGCTTGATCGTAACGTTCTGGATAAATTTGATATTACAGACCATGTACAAGAAAGTATTTCGCGACGGGTAGATTTCTGCGTCAAAGTGACATGTCTGTTATACTTATGTTATGTCTTACGTTGGCTTTGACGACGGGATCGCCCGAGGGTTATAAATTACGTAGAGTCATTTATCTTATTGCAGAGTCTTGCTTAGAGTCTTGATAACGAAATTTTACAATATTAATAAATAGTCAATCTTTGATTTTTAATTTCTATTAATACAAAGTCGAGTCACTTTTATTGCAAAATGAAATGAAGAAGAATCAAAGAGGAGTAGCCCGTTATAAGAGCAAAAAGTAATAATTGTTTTAATCAGGATTTTCAGGATAATTATTCCGTGTTCGTTGCTCGAACCCTGTCACGTGCCCAGGTGCTACTTGGTTGGGCGAGAGCAACGGGGAACGATGACTTCATTTCATATAATAATAACATGTCTATGCGACTGGCAATGCGTTAGCTTACCGTGCACGACGTATTTTCCACTTATGTGTGCGTGTGTGGTTAGGCAGTGGAATTGCGTCGGCTAGATTTTTATCAATTAATATTTCATCTGTAATTGTTCCTTGGAACAATTTCTCACAATTTCCGGTATCGGTCGTACATATTCCATTACTTTATACAATGTCTATAATTAAATTTTCATGGAATATGTACCGGTTTAAAGTACCTCGCTATCAGACGAGAAAATTAACGCGTAATCGATATAAAGTATACCAAGTATACGTATATTGTTTAAAGAATGTTTCTATTCTCGCAATGGATGCTAGTCTTTGCCAGTCGATTTCAGGAAAATGGTACGTACCTATTAGAGTGTGCAAGTTGAATATCACGTTCGGGTGTCGGAGGTGTCCCGGGACGTCCTCCCTAGGTGTTAGGTTTATTTGCACCCGGGCGTATGCTTGAGAACCGTGGAGTGTTGTGTGTTGGTGAGAATCTGTCTTTTTTCCAAATTCTTTTTAAATATAGGGCCACTTAGGTAGGTAGCATACTTTCTTGTGTGTGAATGTGTGATTACACTGTAAGTAGGTAGGGGCCGGGGCAGGCTATTTCGCGTGATAGTCCTGCTACCGGGATAATTTGTAGTGTCGATTCGAAACTGGTCCAGACGGAGTATGCCGTCTGCTGCCGATTTCGATTTCGATTCTTCAAATTCGGCAAACCCCTAGTGGGCTCTAGAGCCCTAGAGGGTTGTCGTCGCGATCGCGGTCGGAAAAATAGGATTGTCGAAACGAACGACCTGCTCGATTGCACTCGTGGTACGATCACACAGACTCTTGGAGTTGTTGATCGTCCACAACCGAGCAGTTTGAGGGTTCCAGGTGGGCGAATGGCCGAAGAAAAGAAGAGGCCCAGCACAAACTGTGTATCGAAGAGGGCAGCAACGAATGGCTCTGCATCTTCGGATGTGGAGTCATTACTATTTTTTCACTGTACTCGCCTGTAGTTGTAGTAGTAGTATGTATATTGGTCGTTATATCGGCCCAACGATCAGCAATATTGGGCAAAACCGCGGGTTGAATTAGTGTTGCGAATGAGACTAGATCACGGGTTGCATTAGTCTTGTAAATTCGAAATATTGATCTTATTAATTGCTTAAAGGATAGTGTTGCGGTAATGACTGAGCGCGATTGCTTATATGTACTTGTTATTTTAATTAAAGTCATAATGTTGATTGATTCAAATAGTCCTTTTTCTTTGTTGAATTAGTGTTGCGATATTGATTGATCGCGTTTGCTTTTAGTGTTGCGATCGATAAAATGCCCAAAACAAGGCTGAAACCACATCAGAACCAGAAGTTTCAGCAAAGAGTGGTTCACTACAGCCCCATAAGGTGCTGACTTTTTCTTTCAGGGATTATCCTAGAGTCAAGTTCATTTGAAGGAATTATTTACAATTTAAAAAAACGTTATGTCCTAATCCTCCCAGTTTCTGCTTCAAAAATCGTTCTAAGCTTGTTCATTTTGCTCAACTGATCGTGTTGCTAGTTTCTTTACCGGTGGCGAGGTACAATAAGAATAGATATTACTTGCAATGCATAATGTATTCTTGTGTCCGTGAGTTTTCGGGGCTCTTGAGCCCCATTACCATTTCACTGCATACCCGACGTTACCGGCGAAGCACGCATCTAGGACCCCACAAAATCGTGTCACCAATATGCACTTCATATTAGGCGCTTCCTTGTATTTCATCTATGATGGCGTTACAGATTAGGTAGGAGTGACTTGTGTCGCCATCTCTCGAGGGCTCTGCAATATACATGTACCTTGTAGACGCCACCTACAGGAATAAAAATGGCACGAATGTCTAGTAGTTTGGGCACTTTGCCGTAGATCGCGCCACAGGTTGTTCCATGCGGGGTTTCATCCGCAATAAATCGAGTTACTATAGAACGAGAAGTAATTCTTTTTTTAAATACTGTCCGTTCCGTATCTTCCGATTCGTTACACCTAACCCAGTGTTTATGTGAAAGAGAATTGGTTTCTTGTCTTAAGACCATGTTAAATCCCATTCGCGTGAACCCAAGATTACATCTATTTTCATTATCAACGCGTCATACAAGAATGAAAAATATTCGAAATAACGTGGCGTGAAATTTATTTCTTCGAATCCCCGAAAACATCAGGAGAAATTGAATACCCTGTTACACGAAGACTGTAAGTACATGTTCGTCCCGTCGAAAAGAAACACGCGGTAGTCCCAATTACCGGCGTTCGCGACTCCTCATCGATATCCGTTAAAAGTTACAGGACCGTGGCGAAGAATCGGCAGGTTCTACGATACTTATAAGCGTCATTACGACAGAGGGACCGTGATTACGTTAGAACGACGGGGGCCGCGTGTAGCAGGGGTGTGGGTAGAACGGGTGGCACGATGAGAGAGGAGCCCCGAGGAGTGTCTTCGTCTCGTTCCTTCCTTCCCTTGGTCTTTCTCGTGCGCCCGCGGAGCCGGTTCGAGGCGAAGCCGGGTTTTAACGATCGGTCATTAAGTCGCGAAGAAAATTGAGACGTCCACCTCTCGGTGAGCTCATACCCAATTGAGTAGCGGCCTTAATACCCCTTATGTATTATCCGGTAGGCGAAGCACCTTGTTAAACGGATCCGCCATTTCTTCTTCTCACTTCGTGTTTTTCCACACGGGGATCGCCGCCGCCGCCGCTCGCGATCGAAAACTCGACACTACCGTAACAGCACCTACGTTCCGTCTCTCTTTTCGTTAACGCTTGTGTTTTTTCTTTAGGTTTTTTTTCTCCCGAAATGCGTAGTTTACTCTGACTTTCGAATAATTATAAAAGACTCGTCTTGTTGGATTCCGAATCGCGGAATGGAGTGCAACACTTTTAAATAAAACCTTGAAGAAGTTCATTCAATTAAACGTAATAGAGTGTCATAAAAGTTTAATAGTCAGCTAAACGTTTTGGAGTTCTTGGGTATCTGTCTGAATTAGGCCTGAACTCTTTATGAAATTGCATATAAGGCCATATACTATCGCTCTGTGGTAAGGAGAATGTTTCTGGGCCTTATTATAGGGTGAGTAAGTAGGAGTTCGGTCTGTGGGCAAAATAAGGGTGAATTAAGTTGTTTCGGACAGATCAGCGCGGTTGCAGTTGACAATGGGGATAAGTATCCTCGACTCTCACACAAGTGACACTTTTCTAAAAATGTTCTACTGCAATCGTTTTCGCCTTCACCGAAACCCACCAACCGCGTAGATAGTTTAACGAGAAATCTCAGCTCTCCGTTGACACGCGTTTAATCGTCACGTGACGTACATTTTCGCCGGCGTATCGGATCTTTGAGTAATGGGCCCCCGAGTGTACGTGGCCCGTCGATCCTGATTACGGATCCTGATTGAGGGCATTAGTGCGCGCGCCGTTTATCGACCATCGGCCGTCATGTACGCGCAGCGGCGTACCCGGCATAAATACGCCACAACGAAAGGCAGTCGAGAGATGCCGGCCGATTCGCGAAGGATTTCGATACACGTCGATCGATATGCCTCCTCGTCTGGCTTACCATTATTTCAAGGCTTTCCCATTGGCTCACCTTTCAGAAAAATTGCCCTTTAAACGCTTCGAATTGCCCGCCACACGCACACGGTTCGATCCTTTTTTCTGCGACTCGACAGGATATGGATCCGTGGTGGGACATAAATCGATTGGCTAAACGTACACCGTTCGATACAATACTTATCCATCCTGTTACGATTGGACGGAAATATCTTTCGCGACTTTTGATTGGTGTAATACGAGTCGGTGGAAGATGCTATCGTAGATCAAAGGATACGAGGTTTGGTTAGGATCCCTTCGATGGATATACAATTTGGATCAACTGTCTCTCAACTTTGATATTTTGTGATATTGGAGCGGAAGTTGCCGGGAGAAAGTGTTATGAGTGTACGGTTGACGCGTCGGGCGAGACGTAATAACGAATTCAGAAGCGTCACAGGCGTCTCGCGAGCAAGCTACATTAGCTAGGGGGGCATCCGTTATCGGCGATCGGTCGCTGTGGAACCAGGGTGAAACCGGTATAAATATGCCGTCAAAGGACAAGTAAGATGACAGCTGCCGTACATACGTAATATTTCATCGCTAACAAGCGGACAAACGCGCGCGCGCGCGACTCGGACCCCATCGGTTATGCCATCCATTGTCAAAGATTACATCGTTATTTCATTGTTTTACCGACCGATTCAAATTCGCTTTTTGCTCGTTGGCTCGCGCGGCGTACATGAATCAATATGTTCTGTAATAATCGAGTTATCGCGGGATGTAACGTTTCCTTCTGTTGAGAGAGAGGGGGATAGAGAAAGAGGGAGAAATGCTGCATGAACGAGTTTGTCCCCCCTGTCCAGGAGATATCTTGAAACAGACTTTTTTTTATTGAGAGGATACGCTGGATCCATTTACTTTCAGGTCACTTTTCACTTCGTAGTTGTATAGACCCCTGCAGCCTTTATCGATCTATTTCTAAATTTTGACTTACAAAACAAGTCGTTAAGGAGCTTCTCGTGACGAGATCTTACTGAGGTTTCACTTAGAAAAAGTCTTAGCAGGAACAGAAGATTGTTTGAATTGGTTAACTTCGCTAGTTTATGTTAGCGCCGTTTTTTGGATCGCTTGTCGTCGGTCGCAGCACTAGTTAATTAGTTTCAATTAATTTTAGTTGAGAATAGCGATAGTGATTTCCCAAAATAGACTTCATTTGGAACAACGATCATCTATTCAGTGAATGGATTACAGAAGAGTAGAATGATAACGATCCTTATAAATAAAAAATAAGGTAGTTTTCTTTGATCGTTAATTCAACGAAACCCTTGAAAGATGAAACACCCTTTCGTTCAGCACTAATTCTTCCAATTACCGAATACAAGATTCTGAATCATCAGAAACATGTCATCATCCCTCCATAATGTTATATCTTCAATATCTAATTGTACCACAATTAAAAATTTTCATTCACAACCATTCTCCACCTTGAATCAAACGTGTTATCTCGTACACCAACCTAATTCAGTCGCTCCAGAGAGAGTCCAGACAGATTAAAAAAAATCCCGTTCGCCCGTGTGGCCGAAAAGAGAAGCTGAGAAAGGCCGGAATAGTTGACGGTCCAATCGGTAGCGGCGTTTTACAGCGGATGGAAGGGCGTTCAATTTTCTCCGAACGGCCGCGAGTCGAAATTAATTAGGTCCTTCGCAGGAAGAGCTCTCGCTCGGCGAAGGATATCGGGCGTCGGGAGGGTGGCGGGGACGAGGCCAATCGTGCGCCTTCATTGCCTTCGACGCGTTTCAGGCCGTGAGCGTTAATTGGCCGGACCAATTAATTCCAACAAGTTCGCTCGGTGCGATTAGTGCGCGTATACGTGGTGGTGGTGGTGGTGGTGGTGTGCGCGCACACACGCGTGCCTCTCGCTCTTCTCCTTTCTCTCTCTTTCTCTCTATCGCTCTTCTCTTTCCTCTATCTATTTCTCTCTTTTCCCCTCTCGTTCGTTCAGCGGTAACAAGCGGAGACTGAGGGGACGGGCCCCCTGATCTGCCCCCGGAAAACGAAGAACCTGTTCCACACGCGGTGGAGGCTTCTCGCATTCTCGGCTGCTCCCGCGACACCAGATACCGTCATCGTTGTTCTCTTCCACCGTGGCTTCGGGGGAACAGGAATCGGACGCAATAACGAAAACACAAATTACGGGAGCACCGAGCGCCGATCGTCTCGGGACGATAATCTCTCCGGCTGGACCTCTCGGGTGGTCGACGGGAGATTATTAAACGCCCGTCCACCGTGGATTCGACCCGATACGGAGAATCCCTTTTTCGCGTCTGATCGGACCCACGCGGAGGAACGCTGTCGTTCCCTCTGTATAGACGCTCGGGGACTGGAGACGCGATTCTAGCTAACGGTGGCGGTATGGGGTATACGGATAGATGGTAATCTTCGCTTTGTATATCTACACAGAGATATCCTATCTCAAGCTCACTTTCTTGTTAATAAAAATCATGACCTTGAACATGAAGTTTTGAAAATGTTCCCTTCGTTTGGTCGTGTCTGTGATTCAAGGGTTCGCATAACATAGTTCTGATTAATTCATCGACATGCTATTCTAACACTTGGATCTGTAGACTTCAATTATCGTGGTCGATTTAAGTATATCGATTCTTATACCAACAACACGAAAGGAAGAGAATTCTCTTTCCGGAATCTCGATTCCTGCGTCCACGCTCCTGGTCGCCGAGCGCCTTTTGATCTTGTTTCCCCGAGCGTCAGGCATTTTTCTGGGAACGGGTCTCGCGCGCAGGAGACAGCCCCGGCCAGCCCGTCTATTTTCGCCCCCGAGCGACGACGAGGCTAAACGTTAAACGGCCCCAACGGTGACAAACGCCACGGGCGGATAGGCGGCTCGCGACGCAACTCGAACGGATGCTTGTACCATTAACCGCAGACCACAGATTGGGATAGATCCGAGGCCTAATGGAGTCGTTGTAAGCGGCTCGACCGAGCGGAGGAGAGAGCAAGAGAGAAAAAAAAAGAAGGAAGGAACGGGATCTCGTATCTCGTGTCAAACAAATATCCTCGTTCCCACGATACAACGTGAACGGTGCATCATCTGTTTTTCTTCGGAACGTTTGCAATTCATATTGACCCGTTGTAAATCGCTGCTGTAATTGCTCATCACGCGGTTTAGAGTAGCAAGACTCGTGCTTTTAGCATGTTTGGCTCAACGTTGTCGTTGAAACGACACGCTTTTGAAGGTAACTCGAGTTTGCTCGTAGGATCATTTTCGAATTGGGATATAGATGATCAGCTACTTAGTTATTTGAACAAAATTCTCAATCGAGTTTAACATCTTGCAGTTGGAGTCGACGGAATACTCGGAATATTTCAACGAGAATATATAATATATTGAGGTTCAAAGAATTGTTAGGTGATTTTCAGAAGAATCTAGACAAACTGTTCCGTTTCGAAGGTTCCCATAGGTACGGCACTGCTCTTCTCTTCCCTCTTTCCCCGGCGACGTTTCAACTCGTGCGCGGCTCTCCGCCGGGATATCATCTGGAAGGTGAGACGCACCAGAGAAGCGCACCCGGTACGGTGGACTAATTGGCCGATAAATCAACCTCCGGCTTACCTTCTCTCCACCGGTGCCACCGCCGGACCTTTTAGACTCATAGGTGGACTTTCCAGTCGAAGGGTATACACGCGCCCCAGAGGTCTAATTTTGAACGGTGCCTCGGATAATATTCGCGATACACCCACTGTTCCCGACAGTGTCTCTTCGGAATTCCCCAGGGTTAGTTTTCTTTAATCATCATTTACGAAGTCCTCAGTCTATATCGAAACTAAAAATTACTGACAAATTAATTAGGATTACTAGAATAGGTCGAGTCGTCGCTTTCGGCTCGACTCGATCCGATCGCGGATAAACACTGCAATTAAAATATCCCATTTCGATATCGTGAAACGTTTAATCGCGTCTTTAAAATCATGGCGATTTCATCATCGATCGCTTCTGTTTCTCGCCTCGGAGACGGCGCATTAATTTTCTTCGCGCCGAGCTCGCCACGAGTCGAGCTCTCGTGGCGCGCACAGTATATTCGAGGACTTTACGCTTGTCCTCTTTCATGATCCCCGTGAGCCGAGCTACGCATACGTTCGCGTATTTAATGCACCAATCAAGTCCCGGACAGAACGACGACGCGAGACCCGCGAGCAAACGAGGACGACGAAGATATTTTATCGGCGAGCATCGAGATCACCGCCGGCCGATAACCAAGGGGCCTCGAGCGCTCCGAGTGCCGATGCGATAAATTTTCGACCATCACAGTCGGCCGATCCGTATTTTCGCGATAATTGTTAGGATCTTTTGTGTCGCGTCACGGGCACTCGTAAATATCCACGTGGAATCGTGTACTTCATCGGTCCGGTGCTCTTTCAGCAGCCAAGGTCCAAATTAACAGACGCGTGGGCGTACAAAACTTGGCCTAAAAATCGATTTTCGAAGCACGTTACGCCTCTATCGTTTTTTCGAGAGGGTTTTTGGCGAATTTGTTAAAGTAGAAGAACAAGGTATGACAATATTATTGGTTTTGCCGAAAACTTTACTAAAACCTTTTGCACATCCTATGATTAATTATTGTCTTCTCCCCTAAAACCGTAGAATCGTGTTCATTGAATTTCAACAATTCCCATTGGGGATACATACTAGGAAACCCATTTTAGGTCTCGCCATTGCAGTCCGTCGGGTATTAAGGAATTAATATCCTCGAATCTTTATTTCCCGAGGCCGTACGCCCGGCTTCCGTTTCCCCAAACGAATGAAAATGCAAATTGTGAGAAATGAACGGGAAAGCAGGAAAGAGAGAGAGGGAGAGAGAACCTTGGCCCGAGGCTATCGCGATGTTATTATGCTTGATCTCGCCTCCCTGCCCCCTGGGCTATATTGTGGAAATGAAAAATGCGCGGCGCGGCGTGGAACGGCCGCAAACAGGCCGGATATTATGCGAAATATATTCGTCAACGTGGAAAACAATTACGTCGAATTCGCGGGAGCGTTTTCGTCTCCTTGCCCCGTCCCCTCCACCTTGGATTTTCTGCCCAACTTCCTGGTGGCCCCCGCCGGGGCACTCCTGATAACGATATTTCATTTTAAGGACGCCTGCAGCCGCTCGCCTCGCGGATCCTTCTTTACGTACCGAAACACTTTAAGACAGTCGTGAATCAACCGAGCCGGGAATACGAGTGGCCGTGTCTCGTGAACTCTTCCTCTCGGTACTTTAGAAATGTCGGTATCGTTAACAGCTCCATCGCGGTTTGATAAATCGCGACGCTGCTTATCCTTTGTGCGTTAATTGATGGGTCACAATTACTGGACACGTGACTCTTCGTTTTTGAGACCTCTGGAGGGAATTTATGCCCTCGTTATTTGCTTCATTGAATTGCGTCGCGGTTGTTGATTAATTGTTGGTTTTCGGAGCTGTTAGATGAAAGGATTGTTAACGAAGTATCCGATTCCTGGCAGAAATCTTGGATTCATAGTGTCGAATATATAGGAATTTGATATACTGGAGTCTATTTTCCAGTGGAGACGAACGAAGGAGCTACCCTCGATAGTGGCTCTTCCGTGGAGATGTAGCGTAAAGTTGACTTCACGATAGCGAAAAGAGGTTGATGTTACCAAAACTGACATGTGTCCCTGGTATCGAATACGGTTTCAGTCCCATTTTTGTATCGTGTACAGTTCAAAGGCTCCTCGGCACTGATTGTGAGTGTTTAGACTTTATTTCCACCACTGGGGTCCCCCGTGGGACTTATTAATTATTATTAATAAGTAAATCTTCTGGTTGAAAAACAAAGTCAATCGAAGAAGCCAATGTATCCATTCGACAGTCGTTGAACTACGCTTCTAACATCCCGTAACGCTGAAACTGGCCCCACGAAAGTAAATTATAACGCGAAGCCACTATAATTCGATTGTACCGGATTCCAGACGGTGAACTTCAACGATTTCTTCAGGGCATTCCACCGAATACCAAGGTTCGCCAATTTCGCTCCAGTAACTGGAATGGACGTGTGGCTCGTTGCACGGAATCGCCGTGTGTTCCCGTCGAAACGATTTCTTTCCGCGAATTCTCGCGTGTTCGTCGTCGCGACCCGGTTCGATCCGCGTGGCGCGATGACACGCGCGTTAACTAATGCTCGGAACACGACACGCGGGTCCTTTCGCGTGCCCGTCAGTTCCATTTCATCTCCCTCAGTCGTCTCAAACGGCCACCCTTCCCCTCATCTCGGCCCTTCTCTGCTCGCTGAACGTGATGACTCGCCTCCGCCGCCATTAGATCTGCCGACTCGAATTTCAGTTGTACCGCTGGGAAATGAACAACGCCGGTTACCGTACCCTGTACCGTTCCACGCTCGAATTCTCTCGCCGATTCAGCCCTCGAAAATCATAATCTCGGCTCCCGAGATTCGCAGGCATACACGCGTGTAATTTCGTTCGTCGATTGTTTGTGGTTCGCTCGAAAACTCTATATTTTGTCATTAATTGGGTGAAAGAGTTTCGATCGGTTTAATGGAATTGGATGCGTACTAGTGAAATTTCTTGTACTTTTGTTAACCTATTTCTAAGTCTTCGGGTGAGGTGGAGGATCAAGTCTAAAAGTTCGTAAATATTTGTTCTTCACGTTTTTATTTTTTTACTTTTCTTTTCTAGTGTATTACGACCTGGCATTCTGTTGTGAGTGAATGAAGCTCTACAGTACCTATGTACAATAAGAGCTAATCTGTTAGATCCACCGGAGGTACTTATATTATCCGTATACATTTCGAAATCTCCAGTTTTCATGTGACGCGTGTGTTCGTCTGGTTTGCAATAGAGAAAGACAGGATAAAAAGTGTTGTTTATAAGTTATTCGAGTCGCGGCCATTGCCGTCGACTTATACGACGCCATCGGAGATCCCCGTAGTCGGCGGATAAGCGTCGCAAGAGGTTTACGATTTTACTTTATTGCCCGGGACGATGCATTGTCAAAATGTGTTATAGCCGCGGTGTGTATAGAGCCTAGTTTAATATCCTGTCTGCATTTAATCGTACCGGTATTAGAGCATGGCCACGGGTGGTCCCATTAACTGTCCGCCATGCTGAAGCAGCTTTACTTTACCTTACACCTATATATTCCCCCCGACCTGTATTTGCGTTATTAGTTCGCGGTAACATCGTCAACACACACACACACTCTCTATCTTTTTTTTTCTTTCGCCACGCCGCCCGTGAAATTGCCGATTAACGCGTCGAAACCTTGAGCCTCGCCGGGCTAACGAAATTAAAGGGAGACAATGAGGCGAGGCAATTTCGTTTATTAGCCGTTTAATCCCTATTCTTGCACGAAATTTCTGAAACATCTTTCGCCAAAATTGTGCCTACGATTTCGTTAACATCTTAGTTATGTGTTTATTAACCAGTACAAAGATATGATAACTCTCAGATAATCTATATTGTATATTATTTTCTATTTTTTTTGTCTTAAGAATTATACTGTTAAGAAATAGGGAACTATCGCGGAAATTTAGTTGAAAAGAAGACAGTTGACATTTGCGACGAACTTTTAACTACTTTGCAATTCCGTTTTTAAACCCAAATTTGACAGTATTACTAACGAAAACCTTAGTTATTCTTTCGTGTCTTTATGCATTACTTTTCCTTTTCACTCACGAAAGTAACAGAGATTTCCTAGCAAAGCGACGCGTGAAATTAAGTAGTCATAGTCAATGGCGAGTGAAAGTCGCCCGTAATGGCGGACGCATTGAAATCCTGATTTTCATTTCATTGCCGGCGAATGAACCGAATCAATCGGCACCGATTTACGATCCGCACGACAGTTCACTGTTGCTGCTAGTTACGACGAGCTCAATATTAACGTTGCTCACGATAACAAATTAATGAAGCTGATTATATTGTGTTTCGATATGCTCGATCCAATGGTTTCTATTAATAATTTCATCGTCATGGTATGGAATCCACGTATTTTCCCGAATGAACACTCCAACAATCTCTCTCGACTTGCAATACGAGTCATGTAAATTTTCTGTACGGGAAAATATTTTAATCCCCGTAGCAGCAGCGTCTCGACTCGAATTCGCACTCCGTAAATACGTACACGCACTGTCTCTGAACATCTTGAGCTCGAGGATACCCCCGTGGAACGTTGGAAGAAGGTGCAGAGAGCGGATACGGGTTTGGAACACTATGTCTCGGTCGTAAAACGCTGGGCCACGGTTAAATTTGTATTTGTAGAGCGGTATAACTTCTCCGTGTACCATTCACCGTCCGCTGTTTGACTGAGGGCTCGGGGGCCCTAACCCATTTCTTGACACACACGCTCGTGGTTAAACACCAGCCGACTGTCAAATTTCGGGATAGTAATTGCCCAATTACGAACTGGCTGCCGGTTCGCAGAGAAATACGACGGTCTTGAGCCGCGCGCAGCTTTATACGCTCGCGGGACATGCGAAACGTAATAAACTTGAAACGTTATCGGTGTTCAACAACACATTTTTACGTTTAATTTGTGAGATAATAGAACGTGTTTTATAGAGACTGGTATTTGATCAGCAATCAATACATTACTATTAGATTGTTGAGAATTAACACTTCGGGGATGACGTTCTTCCGTTTCTTCTCGTTCGAAATACGGTATGTCGCGTGACATGCATTATTATAGTCTATCGATGAATCAAATTTTGAAAGATTTTTCATAGCTGTATTTAGTGCACGAGTGCATTTAAATGATCGTACAGGGGTCCGTGCAATGGATGGAATTCGGCTCGTGGGAATGTCACGAGTGCAATGCAACAACGACGTACCAGAACGGGTTAAGAACATTCTTGATGCAAGTTGATTGATGAAATTAACATCAGTTACAACTCACTTATTCCCTAATCGTAAATATTGTATCAGTGACACCGGAGGGAACGTAACACTTTCAGCCACAGCAGCGACGGTAATAGAAATCCGCGCAGATTTCAGACGGCCACAGATTTTCCAGTGCCTCGTGCTTAACAGACTTGAAATCGTGGCTCGAAACGATTTGACAGAAAATAATCTATCGTCTTTTGCTCGACTGAATCGCATTGTGCCCGCGATATCATCCGGGGCGCAACGGTGTCCCGAACCGAAGGAAGACGATCGCCTCCAGTGACGATTCCACATAAATGTATCGGTTCGCCGGGAATCGTTTGTTCACGGGGACACTTCGGAACACAAACCGTCCACTCGAGCTGCAGAATCGTCCCTCTCGAGAATCATATGCCGCGGGGCCATTCACGGGGGCGAAAAACTCTCCAGTGAATGAATTCGTCCCGTGAAATCCCCGACAAAGCCACTCTGCTTCACACGACCCAGCATCGTCTTCATCCCCGAAATGATTTTCCAAAATATCTCCGACAAGCTGAAAGGACTCGTCTATACTGTGGAAGTCCTCGACCGGTTCATTCTTACCAGGCCCCAGTTAATGAACTCATCGCTGAAAATGCCAGTCATCGCCGTCGAACGCACTCGTGACTACGCCAACAACTCTTTCTTCCGCTCGAACGAATTGAACATCGTTGGCGCTTTCTGGCTACCGAACGGGATCTTAAGAGATTCGTGCATTGCAAAGGATTCTGTAAAGTGACTGCAATGTTCATTGAAGAGGAGCAACACACAGTTGTGAATGAAGAAGATCCGTTGGTGACACTGAATGATCACCGCGTCTAGAGTCTCTGGAGAACTCCTTCACAGTACATATCTTGAATCGCAATGGGTTGTTGACATTGGCTGATTTCCAACAGTTAGTTTGACAGAACAAGCGATCTCTTTGGAGGAAGATACTCGAGATTCGAGGAGAACCATTTTTAAAGAAATTCTTTGCTATTATAGGTACGTTCGAGTTCACTAGTTTTGGGTGTTAGGGACACGAATTTGTACGAAGAATCTTGAATAACCTATGGAACTGTAGAGATCATGGCGGAGTCGGTAAAATTCCAAATATTCTACTATTCTACAATTGAAATGATTGCAACTGGAGCCAATTTACCCTCTAATGCCTCCATCGCGAGTTCTTAAAACTAAACTTGGGATCTCTGGGATCTAAGCTAATTTTACGATGGTTTTCCTATATTTTCATCCAGTCCGATGGACGCCTAATCGGGACAACAAAGTTTTCAAGGTGAAAAGCCAGTTCCCCCTGTCGATCTATATATTACCTGCATATTACTCCCCATAAAGTCGTCATTAGGATCGAATCCGTGGCGGGCTCTCTCTTTCTTTCGATCGAGACGATGGAGGCGGCGGCAGTATCCCGGGCGAGAGAGGTCGAGGCGAAAAATGAAACAGCCTCACGGGCCAGTGAGCTTGCGAGCTCCTTCGGCCCGTTTATAAATCCGACATAATACGGGCCGAACGAGATTATTTCACGATTTATCACCTCAGGCGGCGGAGGTCCAGTGAATGCGTAGGATGGTCTATTAGGTATCGGGGAGGGTGGCCGGCAAGATGGCGGCCGCAGCCGGGCGAACAATCGCGGCCGTGGACCGATGACAAATGACGCGGGAACCGTCTGTGCCGTCTTTGACTTACGACTTTCCCTTTGTCCGGATCCGCTCGATACCACGAAACCGACTCAGGTGTTTTCTGCGAGGGGGGATTTTTCACGGGGAACGACTCTGTGAGATTCCTGCGCGTTCCCTTTGCGCGTTTCGGCACGCTGATAAGGGATGATTCCCATGTGCTTCGGATCATCATTCAGTTTATTTCTTTTCGGTAAATATGAATCTTTCGACGTGTTCTTTTTGATTTTCCGATACGTTAGTTTCGAGGAAATTTGGTGCACAAGAAACAAATATGGCGGAGAAGGAGCACGTTACTAAAGGGCTAGTTATTAAACGTGTAGTGACTAACGAAAGTATTCCTATCTACCAGAATATGCGTTTGTTATATTGTTAAGTGTAGTAGGGAGGGTGGTGAAACGCGTTAATCGATTGAGAAACGAGGGTCTGGCCGATTACAATATCGGAGACGCAACCCTCTATTTTTATCACGGCGACGATTGCGACGATAGGTTGACGGACAAGGTAACAGCTTCGCGCGCCGGCCTGTTAAACGTATGCAAAACGGTTACGAATTGTATTAGCATGGATGAACGGCCATTAATTCCGGCCGCATTAAATATTTTCCACGGGGACGTTAATGAGGTCACCTATCGAGACCGGGGCCATTACCGATGCGAGCCACTTGTAGTTGCTTAATTTCGCGCAAACAAGCCGAACACGGACAGACACGATAACAATGGGTGGCATGCAAATGGCATATCCAATAAAATAAACGTAGTGAAAAAATAACCGACTGCGTTTTTACATTCCTTTGCCGTCAATGCGGTTGCAAGAGAAAATTAAAAATTTAAATTCGAGGGAAATCCCTACGTAACTTTGCATTTTCATTCAACCATGGAATTTATGTATTCGGGTAATTATTGTTGAAAGTTGTCGATAAGGAGTCATCGAGGATAGACTATTAAATGTCACGGATTAGGTTTAATTTTATGTGCAGACGATTTCCGATACGTGTTTTCTCGACGGTCGATGCGTAATACTTCCGGCGATTGTCGACCGATTACCGATTTGATTAGAATCACGGTATAATGAATATAATTGGAATACAATCATTTAAACGCACGGGCCGAGGGTCAATGCTTTGGGCAAATCCCGGGGCAGGCATTGACATTTACACGTCAGACTTATATGCGTCAATTGGCAGAAGGACGCGATCCCGTTGCGTCTCGAAACGATTTCAACGGCGGTGAAAAAGCTAGTAATGATTTTACAAATCCAGTTGAGCCTGATTATACCTACAAAAGGACTAGATACATTTCCAGAAAAAGTATAGATAAAGAGACTAAAAGCAATCTAATTTATCTGTAAAATAAACCTGTACTGTGAAATATAGAACCACTGATTGTGGTCGCTAATAACCAAGAAGTTAATGCGACCTTAAACTCACAAGCAAAAAGAAAAGGAAGATTCATCGATCAAGTATCGGGGTATCAGAATGTAATTCGCGAACCGAATACCGATTATGCTCAGTTTAAAAGGGAGGACGGTAGAAGGAACACAGTTACAGCCACCCACCCCCGGTAGGAACACGGTTGGGCCGGATCGTCGGACCCAATCATCGTCGAGCGGAAAAAACCATACCGAGTCGAATTTGCCGTGGTTGGTGTCGACAGCGGTCGCACGATCATATGGCAAGATGGACGAGCGCATCGTTCTGTTCTCTTGTTGCTCGTTTCATCCCCTCGATAAACAGCAAGCCTGGCCACGTTGGGCCGCGGGTGCGTTGCAGAAGAAGAGGACCGCGTCTGAACGAGACGGGACGGAAAAAGAGCGAGAGTAAAAGGAGGTGGGGGCGGGGGATAGAGACGATATCGCGGGTACGAGTTCGCTCGAAACGAGAGGTGGCAGCGACGAGGCAGAACACGGGCCAGGTGCAAAGTGACTCCTGGTAGAGTTCCCTGAAGACAGAGCAAGAGGCGAGCAACGTGGAACTGGCCCGAGCAGGAAGGAGAGACGGCCGAACAGAGTCCTCTCGTATGTCGGCCAGAAGTTTCTCGGAACACAATCGCATATAATACATATGCAATAGTCCCGCGGAGAAGTAGTCCGGTGGCGGAGTAGTCGGGCCTCTACGAAGCGCTCCCTGCTAAACGAGTGTCCAGAATGGACACCGAACCCCTTGGACATCGGATCGTGCAACATGGCCGCCGCGAGCCGAGGCCGCGCGCTCGATAATTGAAGAGGGCTGCCCCCGTGAATCCCCCTCCACCCTACCTTCTCTTCGGCTTGTGTTCCTCTTTTCTTTCCGTCCTTTTTTTTTTTCGCCTTCTGGCTTCGTTGGCTCTACCCGGTAGCCACTGGAATTATGAGTCTCCGGGATAATGCCGCTTGTCATTACAGGGTCCCCTATCGACGTTTCCTAATCTACGGTCAGCTTGGACCACCGTAGACCGTGGGCTAATTAAGATCGTGGATTACGGGGATGCTGGGTCTAATTGAACCTCGCGATTCTTGGACGACGACCTGCTTGGGTCGTCTGAATCCGAGTATTATACATTTTGCTCGTTCTGAACCTGTTTCTGAAGATTGTTCTAGTGGATTTTGTTTGGTATGCCAAAATTACGAAAATTAATACAGTGAATCCTCGACACGTGTTCGAAAGGAGACGGTAAAGAGAGGTCGCCAGGTGTAACATTGACTTTTTAATGAGGTTTAGCATAGTGATAAAGCTTGGAATTCCGAAGCTAATGATATTTGTTTCAGCCACGTGTGGCCACTAGTTTATGAAATATTTCGTATTCAGTTCCCGGGAGCCTTTGAACACTCATCGAGGATTTATTGTGTAGGTACATACCTACATGTATAGGTTGGTCATCCGACAATATACCTACAGCATCTGCTTCGACGTTTCGAAAAAAGGAAGACCGACCAGATCGAGTAACGCCAATACAGGATTCACTTAACAAACAACGCTTAGTCATCGATCGAGCCTTGATAGCGATTCCGATTTTCTGGCGCACGCGGCCTGCGGAGGCGAACGACGACGGGGGACGTCGGGACGCCCGCTTCGGCTCGGTTATCTCCCGACTTATCGTCAGCTACAATAATGGCCCGGGAAAATGTCCCCGGGACACAATAATGGCCTGTTAAAAGAGCCACTTTCTCTCTCCCTCTTACTCTTCCGCCACGTGTGCACCTTTCTGTCCACCTCTCAGCTTCCCCTTGTCTGCTTGTTCTCTTCTTCTTCTCCTTCTTGACATCCGCCACAACGCCGGAAGCAATGGCGTAGTTCGATGATTGCCACGGGAATTTGCGCAGATTGATATCTGATTAACAGTATAAACGATTGAAGTCGACAAGTTTAATTTTCGTGTTAGAACAAAGTGCAATTGTATACAGTGGATTTCCAAATTTTGGGGTGGGAATTTGGTAACGTGGATCTCATCACTTGTTTTATCGATATTAGTATAAAATAGGTAGATGTATATTAATTTTGTTGCAGATGGTTCTATATTCTGTTTAATAGAATATCTATTCATTTCAGAATAAGAGTTTAATACTCGATACTCAATTCCTAAAATTCTGTTAGGTCCAGATCAGCTTAACGAAGTTGAAATGATAGTTTAACTCACACTAATCCTGAATAAAATCGTTCCAATAATCCAGATTTTACAACAAACGGAAAAAGTTATTGTCCACTAGAAACTCAGAATTCGTCCCTGGGAACCGAAACGACCGTTAAACTCACCGAAAAAATGCACGCTCCTCGTATTCATCCCCTTCAAATGGAGCCGTCTACGCCGCTGCAGATATTACACGCGCGCGCGTGTACTCGCACAAAGCCCCCCGAAACGCAGTTACACGCGCGCGCGCGCGAGAGAGAGAGACGCGGCTAGTCATTGGGGTGAAGAACTGCATCCAGCCAGGGAAGGGGAGGCTGATTCGTATTACTCGTGTTTGCCAAAGGGATTTTGGGGGGTTCGACGTGAGGGGGAGGGAAAAATAATTAAAAGCGTTTATCTTGCGTAATCCTGGGCACGAGCCGCCGATGGAAGCCAGGGGAAGGGAGGATAGGGGCGTACGCACCTGCAATTTCTAGACGAAATATGATGGATCGTCGGGGCGAGTCATCGGAAATAAGCAGCCGCGATTTATGTTCCAGAAATGAATTTTCCATTCTCGTGTACTTCCCCCACCCTCCTCTTTTTCTAACTTGGATCATCGTTTGGTCGTTACGGATGGAAAAGAATAACCATCAAATAGTAATTTTTTTAAATTGATAATACTAATGAAAGTATGGTTTTGGGTGGAAGAAGTAGTTGTCGACGAAAACACGAGTTGATTTATTCTACGTCCTATCTCTTTCTCTGTTCTTCTGTAAGTAGAATCAAAGATAGACGACAGAGTTCGAGTTCATAATCAGTTCCTGGGGGGAAATTATTCGGGAACGGTTAAGCGCAATTAACACGCTAATGACGAACCAGGCCGATGTGGATCCGGGCGAACGAGTTTGGTTCAAATTCAGGGGTCTAACGATTGCCAAGCACTTCCCCACGTTGAATATTTATTAAATTTCGCGATCGTTGCGTCGATACGGGAGGGACGAGACGCGACTCCTGCGTTCTCCTTAACTCGTGTATCCCCCATGCATATGCATGATACGGCGTCGGTTTAGAAAACGATATCGTCGCTATTTGTCCCTTTACATAGAATCACCGAGATCGAACCAGCGCGGTTCACAGTTTAATAAATTCTTCCATGTTGAATGCGATTTCCATCTCTTATCGGGGGAATTAAAATTGGTAATTTCCCATTGTTCCACGTGTCTCCTTCTCTTTATCCTGTTCTTCGTTTTCTTTTTTTTTTACATATCTTCCCCCTTTCGACGGGTAGTCCAACGTTTACAATTAAAGACGGGAAGGCGAGCGTGCGTGTTGGCTTATTCCGTGACTTTTCAAGGTACAATATTGCGTGAAAAGTATAGCATTGTTTTGGTATACTTGTTTCTACTAACTCTGAAAAATTCTCCATTTTTTTCAGACACGGTTGACAATCAAAACAATACGAATCTGATTTCATACTCCTAGTAATGAAATACATCATCCCCAAAATTCTCCCGGATTCCCATTACTCGCATCTGATATTCAATGGAGGGACGTCCAGAATCAATATTCGATTTTTGTTACGATTCCCATTCACGGTATTACCGTCGAAGTGTCTCTTGACTCGTTTGAGGAAAAAATATGAGTAACAGCGCCCGGTAATGGCCTCGTAAAGAGGGCTTTACAGTATCGTAACTTTCGAATCGTCCGGTTCGTGCGGCGGAGCCGTAAAAAGCCTATTATCTAAGGGCTCGCGGCGTTTGCGCGGAGTTTGATAATAAATCCGATATAATTATTTCGTTCGCGTCACAAACTTTACTGTCCACGCTTAAATTAACCCCTTTCTTCCTCTCGTTACTGTGCGCGAACAGAATACATCTGCCTTGATTCCGAGTGGGATCTACTCTTTTGCTTGATTCTACCCTTCCTTAATTAAAAGTAAGGGGTTGATTACGGTTAAATTGCATAGAAATAGGGACCAAAGAAATCGATCGTCACTGAAAAGTTAGGTGTAACCAGTGGAAATTCCAGCTTTCCAAGTGACGATTAACATAGAGTAGAGTCAAGAATGTTTCATAGAATTCATCAGGTCTTCATCCATTCTTCACCCAAATTGTCTATGTTTCATTGAATATACCAGAGAACGTTTACTATGGGGAAAACTAATTTTTCTTAACAAATTAAGTAGATAGATTTAGAATAGAATAACGTTTATTCTTACTCCCCAACTGTGAAAAGAGTTAATAATTAAAATTAACGATACCCTTTAACGACGACGACTAATATCGACACGAACTATTCTTGCTGGAGTAGTTTCTATCGCAATCCCCGCGATTCTCCGTATCTGTGCGCACCCCACCCCCAATTTTTCTCACCTGGAAAATAAAAAAAAAAGAATGTAGAGGAACGAGAAGAAAAATATTCGTCGAATACGGTCGAACCAGCGGCCATACCGATATCCGGCCGACTCTGGCCGATGGAATAAGCGAAAAGCGTTTTACAGAGACAGAACCTCGAGGGGATGGCCTCGCCGAGATTTCGCTCGAAAATAGCACAATAGCTCATCTCCCGGCGTTGATACGGAGCCCTCCTATGCTACTCTCTGACTTATCGAGTGAGGCATATTTAATTTCCGTTCAACGCTGCCGCAACACCCGCTCGCACCCCACACACCGACACACGATCACGCACACGTCCACCAGAGTTCGTGTGCTCGTAGAGACCGGCACGCTTGCACGCCCATTCACACCTACCCGCGACATCCCTCCAACCTTCCGCCATTTCCCCCACACACCCCTTATCTACCCTTTTCCAATAAGGCTTCCTACTGCGGAATTACCCCTTTTGCTACACGGCACAATATTCGCTTTCTGCGGGACATTACGCCCTCCGATGTCTTTTCCCTGCGTACGCGCTTTATCATTCCGTCGTCGAACTTCGTCGTGTTGTGCTACACGCCTTTTGTAGGCGGCGAGCATTCTACACTCTGTTTTGGGGCCACGAGGCGGTGGCACAGATTGCAGTTGGATTTTTTTGGGAATCGTGAAGTAATGTAGTAATCAGATCTGATTTCGTACTTTTGGTCGGTAGTGTATTTAATGTAGAGGGTGGGAAAGATATTTATAGATGCGTTATATTTAAGGGATTAATATGCTTTTATGTCTAGTCTTTGTATGGATATTCGTAGTCCACAGATAATGTTTTAATGAAGATCAATAAAGCACTGGCGTTGTTGATTAGATCTGCCATTTTCTAAGGTTGTTAGGCATAAGCGGTTCTGCTTTTCCTATTGTCTCACCCTTTTTTTTAGGCATTTTCACGTCGAATGAAATTAATATTTTCGATGTCTAGTGTACAGAATTATTAGAATCGATACGTCTTGTTCTTTTTAAAATGTCAAATGTCACGGCGCTTTCTGCGAAGCACAGAGGCCGTCTGAAGCATTGAGAAATGAATCGTCTCTAAACGGTGATAATTGAATACCACCGTGTTACGAGCAGACGCCTGAATTTCCCCGTTTCACGGAGACTTTTTAACAATCCCCCGTCTCTACGTGGCCGATTGTGTCCCGTAATGAATAAAAGCGCGTATAATGCAGCCCCGGCTGAGCGCAGATACGCTCGCAGCTCATTTCCGTCTCGCCGGGAACATTCCTCATTAGTTGTTGCACGTTTAAATGTCGCGTTCCTCGACGTATGCAGTTTCTCACGTGGCGGTGATAAGAAAGCGTTTAGCTCGAAAGTCGACCGGTAGTCTCTGTCTCGCGTGACTGCGCTTCGATGACGGACAGTCAAAGAGCATTTCAGAATTTCTGGATAATTTCCTCGTGTTTATAGTTAACAATATCTCAATCCCTTGATAAAGTGGTTTTACCGTGAGAAAAACATTATTCCACGATTCCTTTTCGCGGGACGAAAAAATGCCCACGGGGGAGGGTAGAAATCCACCCCTGATTCCTGATATCCATTTCTCGATACATCACACTTAATCACAGTCATAAGTCCCTCCGGGCGCAACCCCT
The DNA here is from genome assembly GCF_001272555.1 of Dufourea novaeangliae. Classification (NCBI taxonomy): domain Eukaryota; kingdom Metazoa; phylum Arthropoda; class Insecta; order Hymenoptera; family Halictidae; genus Dufourea; species Dufourea novaeangliae. Next base: position 4,545,616 of record NW_015374020.1, on the reverse strand, counting down.
CCCCCTCTGGACCCTCCGCCACGACCAGATTTCCCCTGGTTAAACCACGGTAAACCATACATAATAGGCAAACAGAGAACGTATGGGGTCCATCGTCGCGGCGCTTGACTTTTCGTATGTAATGCTAGCTTTTATGGGGTGCATAAACGGCCGGGAAAGATATGGCCCGCAGCCCAGTGTCTATGTGCTATCCATTTAAGCGGCGCGGGTCGGTCAATAGATTCTCGGGGATTTCACCCCTAAGGATCTTGTCCACAGATCGTTGGGTGGCCGAGATTCAATTTAGGAGCGTGCAACATTAAACGCTTATTTATATCGTCGACCAGTTTTTATGGACCCTCCTGTATCTACGAATTGAAATGTCTTGGAGGGGTTGGTGTTATCGGCGTGCATATAGTACGTGCTTGATCGGCCGCGGCGTGTTTTTCAAGTGGGCTCTAACCTAACGCCTCGTGTTGTATGTATTTGCGTTACTTTTTATCGCTTCTACGACACCCTCTTTATCTAACGTCGAACATTTTTCTTTTACCGCATTGTTCGTCACTGATACATAATATGCATTCGTTTTTCTTCTAAAGCTCGACGGAACGGTGCCGGCGTGGTGGCGCGTCGAAAGTTAATATCAAGTGCGTTGGGAACGCACGGTGGTTTGTAAAACTTGTTTTCTCGTAGGAACGGTTCGCGTTCCCGTTCCATTGTGCGACGATTCCTGAGGGTAACTCCTTTTTCCATTGTCTCCGAGTAAACAGCCGGCGCGGAGGGGGGATCCTTTCTCGCCGTGGAACAAGTTAGTAATTAATTTTTGCGAATTACTCGGCAGTAGACGTGCTGCCACCGGTATACGTGCAACTGGAGCACTATCTTTCCTCGTTCTCGTTGCTCGTCTCTCTTAAATAGCGATGGATTCGAGGCATTAGCGTTCCACGAGTCATTTGGGATTCACGTCACATTCATTCAGTATTCTCAAGGGCTTTAACTGAATCGTTAAACTCGTTTAATAACAATCGTTCATCTTAGCATTATCTGCATCATAACAATCACAGTGGTCATTTATAGTGCTTCTTCGTGTTTCGTGTTACTATTAGCCTCACGATCCTACAAATAACAGCGATTGCCGGGTCAAGGACTAAACATTACTGCCAGGGATCATCGTATCGCTACTAACCCCATTTCGAAAAAAGGAAACAGGAAACCATCGAACGAGAAACCAGTGGGGAAAATTTGTTCGTGTCATGACGGTGCTCGTGTCCATCGCGACGCCGTACGCCGAGGTGCTCTCGCGCCCCCGTCGCGTCTCCACCGTCCCCCTTTTCCCGTGGTGTGCAGCAGGCACCCCTTCCCACCGTTTCAGCACAACTCAATTTCTCGTTTCATTCTCCAAGCACGGTGCTATCTCGTTCGCCCGCCTGAGTTCCCCCGACGGCCGCGTATAATACGCCACCTACCCAGTTATAATAATGGCACGGAGGGGTTGGCACCGACACCACCGACGCCACCACCGACGCCGCCGCTACCGCCGTCGGCTCTCGCGGCTCTGCCAGAGCACTGGTATTGGTTGATATTTCCAACAGTTATGTAATTTCCTGGGTATTGTCGGGGGCTCCAGAGTGAGAGAGCGAGAGAGAGAGAGAGAACTTGGTAGCCACTACTCCACTCTACCGCCTCTGGGCTCGACTATCGTTCGCAGACGCAGGACGAAAAGGAAAGAGAAGGAGAACCTGAAGCGGGTGCGAGAGAGGAAAGGAGCAGAACAGAGAGGAGAGATACGTCTGTTTCACGGGAACGAGAGAGATGGAGGACCAGGAACGGCGAACGAGACGCGAATACGAACGATGCGGGGTTTGCGGCTGCCGCGAAAGGAGACAAAAGGCGCGGAGAGAGAGGCAGAAAGAGGGAGACGTTGATAGAGGGAGAGAAGAGGCAGGAAGAACGTTACCAGGCGAGCTACTAGCTAGCGACCTCTCTCGTTCCCCAGCCTCCTCCGGAGGACACCGTACGACGACTCTCTTCGAGTTTCGCCTCCTCCACGAGATCGCCAGGACAGCCATCCCGTGGCTGTCACGGACACCCGAAGGATCGCAGATAGGAATGTACGGAGCGACGAGTGGTTACTCGGTGTCACGGTGATCATGGATACTGTCACCAGCCGCTGCTAATTTGCACGAATGTCGCGGATCCGGATTCTTCGAACGTTTCGCTCCACGTTCGCGTTTCTTCGAACAACAGGCCACTGGGGACCCGGGGATTCTTGAACGGTTGGATCCTTAGGTGGTTTCTCGGAGAACTTCGCTTAGGTTTTCAGGCTTTTCTTTGGAAGGGTTCGAAGACTTGTGGAGGATGATTGGTAGGGATTCTGGTCGATAGAGGAGGATCAAATGGTCCTCTACCAATTTACGGGGGTTCTTTAACCTATTCGCGTTGTATTTAAGTACCATCGAAGCTGAGTGAGGAATCATATACTCTTATATGATTATCCTTAATATGATTGTTGAGTATGGTAGATCTGGGAACAGTAGCATCACACTTTTTGCAGAATTGTATGCTAGGTATCGAACTTATGTGCATTTGTATCGAGCAGTGCAGCGTTGCGAGCTGAGCTTGTATGATTTTCAGGCCAACACAATCGCTTGGACGGTAAACTGATGAACCTCAAGGCGTACTAAGTAGATGAATTGATACCACAGACCAGGATATTAAAATCACTGTTAAAGGGTATCTCAGTGAAGTCGATTGAAAAACAGTCGCATCCGCACGTTTTACGAGGATCGATTGCCGCAAATCCTGATCCCGGGGACATTCGTTCGCCACATATATCGTCAATGTATCCAACAGAGCAAGGAGGTCCGTAAAGTTCTGGACGTCAGTTGGCTGCCGTGAGATACTGTTGGCGAGAAGTTTCGAAAAGCCGTTTTCGCCCCCGATAGAAAACGGGCAGGGGAGAACGAAGTCCGGGAATCATTCAGCGAGGCGAGTTTATACCGTCCTTTTATATCCACTCGACGCCACGATATTTCTTTCCATTCCCTGACTCCGAAATTAGGAGCCCGAAGATTCCCGGGTCCAGAAAAGGCCGCGTTAGCTGCGACACACAATAGAGAATCGTTGCACGTGAGATGGTTCCCTGAAAGGGCCGAAGAAACTACCCTCTATCTCGCGCCTTTTCGCCCTCCACCCTCCCTCCCCTCGTTCGATCCACCACCGCCGCAGCCCTCGCGATCCGGTTCGAAGCGATGCCGCCTCGCTTACGATAACGTCCGTATCGGGAAGAACGTCACGTCGTACCTACCCGGTAATTTCCTGCGTTTTATGGGTCGCTTACGGAGCATCGGGACGCCCGATCGTGAGAATTAGGACGGACATCGCGATCTCGCCGCCGTAATATACGGTTCCTTGTTACCGCGGTACACAAGAAGACCCTCTTCTTTGAGGCGCCGATCTCGAACAGAGGGATCATCCTCCGTTCGTTGTAACAGAAGTTGATTTAAGAAAACGATAGGCTCAGAATTGTCGCGACAATTAATTTTTTTACCCTTAAAATTATTGCAACAATTATTTTCTCCGTCATTTCGGTCTTCAATCATTGCCAACAATCTATTACTTCTCGTCAGAAACTACCCCCGAGTACTCAAGGAAGGGGTGAACTCGTCAGTCGCGAAAGAAGGGTAAAAATGTGGCGTAGCACTCAGTTGCGCATTCCATCGTGGCTGCAGACGACGCGTTAATTCGCTCTTGTGATTAAACTGCCGCGTGATTAGCGACGGTTGGATGAAACGCGTCTGGTCGCGCGTGGGGGAGAAAATCCGCGCGTAGAAAATACGCGGGCGCGCGCGCGCGCACACGGCTCGATACACGGCAGGCAGCGCAGGCCGCAGTTATCGGTAACACGGAGTTCTGTAGCAATGGCGCGGCTATTCGTTGAACACGGCTATAGCTGCGCACGATAACGCCCCCGACGACGTTTTGTCCCTCGAGCAGCGTGCTTTTCGTCAGCCGCGAGAGTATTATTGACCAATTATTTGCGACATCGAGCGCGCACACATCCCTCTGCCATCCTTTTGCTCTACGATACTTGGTTCGTGGGCTGTAGTTGTTTGGCGTTTTGGGGATGGTTCCTCTAGACCTTTCTATTTTCTATTTCTTTATTATTATATTAGTTTTAGCAACAAGATTCATCCCTCTGTTATTACAATATTTTTTATAATATTATTTTTTTGTCGACGTCGATTTTAACCCCTTGTTTTTGTTCTTAATCTCGAGTAAACGTCTCGTATTACTAAAAATTCCGTTTCTCGTGAAACTCAATCGTTTAAATGATATTTCATATTAGTTACAAAGAGGTATTAGAATCTATTTAGCCGCGAATGATACTTTTTTTCTAATACGACATCACCCGTGAGGTTTAACGGTTCGGTGCAATAAAATCCATTTCGGTGGGGGCAGTTTTTACGCCGGTGACACCGAAGCCCCGAGGGCTGACTCGTCGGTTAATATTGACTGGCAGCGGTTACGCGTGCGCCAAAGTGGTTGCTTGCCCGAACAACCCTCCCATTTTAACTCGCATCCCCTGAAACCTCGACCACCCCACCAGCCGGTCTTCCGATGCTCATGGCGCGTGCTTTTCCACCTACCTATTGCAATATACGTGTTTTTGCTGTGATTTACTTTTTACGCTGTTCCTTCCGTCTTTTATATCACAATGAACATAATGACGCAAACTTTGTATAATATTCAAGGTATGACGATTGAACACATCTTACCCATCCTTTTTGTGTCTACAAAAGACGACCGTGAATTATACGATTATTTCGTCGTTCGTTCTCGTTCGATTCTAATTTGTTTAACGACACAGTACGATCACTGTATCAATTTACGCTAGACCAGTCCGCACAATTATACAACACTCCCCCGTTGTCGTATCTATCCGGTGTTCCGGACGAATACGAAGTTACCGTTCTCCCGCGGCACAATTAACCGGCAATGTGCAAGTGTTCCAAAGTAGCAGCATGTCTAAACAATCCTGTTATCTCAAGCACGTCCCGGTTCCAAACTCGGCCAGGTTGTAGCCAACGTTCGCCGAAGTTCAAATGGAGAGAAGCCTCCGCTCCCCAGTTAGTGTCACGATAAGCACCCAAGCAATTGCGATGACTGCCGCTGGCATAGCGCCTGCGCGAGTGGTTCACGCTGAAATTTTTCACTTTTCTTTCGAAAACTCACTCCGAATGAATTTAACAATTAGCAACTCATCCTTATTTCCGAATAAATTTCACAATTAGCAACGATCCTATCTCCGTGAGCATGTACTCGTCGAGAGAATCGAAGCCAACAGATATGTATATTCTTTACGATTTTATTTCTCGCCCGGTCGTGTTAACAGCGTTCCGTTGAATTAACGGCGATCCCGTCGGTGGTTTTATTTCATCGCGGCGTAAATAATCGCGGCACGACTCCAAGGAACGAGTGGGAGGGGTGGAGCGGGGGAGGAGGGTAGAATAAATTCTCATTACTTTGCATTGTTTCCCCGTTCAGGGGTCGGGGCCAGGCAATCACAGACAGATAGGCATGCGGCAGATAAGTTTGAGGCGGCGGCGGCGGCGGTGGCGCGGGCATTTGTAACGCGGGGATACGTGCTCGGGTGAATACAACGATATTCGAAATGTCAGAAGTGCAGTCACGTTTGCCCGCGCGCTCTCGCCTTAAACGTGAGATATGGTCGGGCTAATGTGAGATTAAGTTGCTCTCCTATTTCGAAAGGCAACATTTGTACGGGCGAAAAGGCACCGGTTGTAAAATGGCACCTAATAAAAAACCATCCACGAGAAGCCGCCGCTTCTCTCCTCCTAGGCACGAACCGAACGTTTCGCGTGCACCACTCTTCACCTGTGTTTGCATGCAGAGAAGAGGTTTATGAATCCCGCGCCTCCGGATGATGGGAATTCTATTCTAACGATTGATAACGGATCGGGGATGTGGATTTTTTCACTGACAAACTGAAATACTAAACTTTCCTTCCATTGTTCGGCGAATTTTTGATAAGCGAATCTATATATCGCTAATAGATGTACATATACATATGTATGTAGTATTTTGGGAGGCTTCGGTATTTCAGGAAGTTGAATAATACTTTCTACTTTCGAAGTACTACATGTTTAGGAGCATAAATTTACAACATATCCATACACATATCCAATAGAGTTTCTCAAGCAATTGGGTTACGGATGTAGACCCCATAATACATTTCCTGGAGGAACTGCAGAAAAAAACCCAGTGGTTGCTCCCGTATAATACACCTCCAGGCTCATTTGCGAGGCCAATTAGAAGGTAACGGGCAACCCGATCGAGTTTTCCGCGTGCAATTGTAACGTCGTCCCGCCACCCGCGTCCAACGAGGTGGCCCCGAAATTCTCGGTTTTCCCCCTCCCTCCTGTCCCGTGGTATTCGCATTCAACTGTCGTCCTTTCGTAATAATTGCTACCGATTCCCAACCGCCATGCTGCATTTCCAGCTTTTTACCTCGTCGGATCCCCACCTTCGTCGGTCTGCTCGCTCCCTCCCGATCCTTCCTTCTCTCCTTTTCGCTCGTTCGGCCGTGATCTCCCTCTGTCCAACTGTTCTCCCCGTTCGTGTGTCGCCTCCATTCCCCCTTCCCTCCCTCTGCCTCATTCCCCTCTAACCAACGCGTGTTCCTCTTTCTCTCGCCCTTCAGCAACTAGGTGCACCGTCGCGTTTCCTTTTCACCGTGCCGCCCGAGCCGTCCTTTTCTTTGCGGGAACATCTCGTCTATTCACCTCTATCCCACTTCCTCTTTTCCCCTTTCTGCCCCTCCACGCAACGAATCTCGCCCACCCCCCTAGGCGGTTTGTGTCCTCGTCTAATGTACATCCCCTATTCGATTTGCGTCCTTTTCTTTCATTGGGACTCTTCCGCCGTGTTCTGTCCTTGTTCGACTCACGTGTGTAGGTTCGTCGTCTGGTGGTGGGCGAACGTGTGCGCACGTGGGTGATCGCGGTCCTCCGGGGTCTTCCCTCCTCGTTGCACCCCCGTCGGGGCTAGGTAACATGGCCGCTTTCAGTGGCGCAATTAGAGGAAGCCTGCGCGTGTGCACACCGGCTACAATATCATTAAGATACGGTCCCTCCCCTCGCTCGAGCTACTCTTCGTTCTCCCTCTTTCTTCCATCGCTGCTACCACCGCCTCGACGACGACGACGATGAGGAGGCTTCTCTCGACGCTCGTTTTTCCCCTTTTTGCGCCACCGATTCGCCTTTCCTCTCGCTTCCGTTCTCTCCTTCTCGTCCGACACTTTCCCTCTTGTCGCCTTCCTGCTTGCTCCCTCAACCGCTGGCGATACGGGGATGGGACACTAGAGAGAGAGAGGGGGAGAGAGATAGAAGCTCTCTGCAGGAACACACCGACGAAGATAATTGCTTAATTGTCAACCCCCGGTCCCCGGGCCACTCGTTTCGCGAATCACGCTCTCCCAGAACTGGTCGCGTCGTCTACTTAGCCCCTTCCAGCCCCTTTCCCCCTTACACTTTGCGGGTTCCCTTAGCTTCATTTCGCTTTGGATTAATCGCGTAAAGCGGAGCAGACGGCCAGCTACGTGTAATTAATTGCTGCGGGAAGATGGCGGGAATCTGATTTGGTTTTTTCAATTCAGATTCGGATTGCTACGGTCTAAGTTTTAAAAATGCTATGTATGTCGTGATTCGACTACGGATGTCGGTGCGAATGTAGACTCGTAGTAATCAGTGTGCAGTAATTACGGAGTAATTTATAGAAACTGTAATCCACGAAAGAATCTGTTTACTTTATTAAAGGTTCTACCACGAAGAACCTCATTAAATTTGGTTCTATACCTTACTGGCCTGAGTAATGATCGTGAAACCGATCTGAAACTGATTATTTCGTCCTGACGGAGGTACTAAAATTAATTAAGAAAGAAACCACAATTATACGAATACTAGTCTGAAGTCAATTCGAAGTTCACTAATGAGAAGACACCTCATGAAAAATTGAGAATCTGGTAGAAACTACACGACAGTTATCACGAATTATCCGATAACTAGATCTTTCGATTTTCCCGCAGCCCCACCATTTGTTCTTGATCCGCCGACTAATGAAGATCTTGAGATACCACGTGATCGGAACAGCGATTAATCCAGCTCCTGTTGCATTTCGAAATCGTGCCCGGTCGTCGTCGTCCTCTGCATTACCAACAACCCGAAAATCGAAGCTAACGACGACCGGCGTGCCTTTTGTCGGGAGGCAACCCTCCACCTCCCTGTTGGCTTGTCCTCCTCTCCAAGAAGCTTTATTCTCCCTTTTCCCGGGCCGTTCTCGTCGATCCTCGGCCACGAGGACCACCCCTTGGTAAAACGTTGGCCTCCTCCGCAGCGACAGTGGGGAAGGGGCAGCGTATCCGCGGGTCGCTGGTATAAATCCTTATAAATTGACAAAAAAGCGGGGATATCAGCTGGCGAGATCTCGTGGTAACCCACTCGAGGGGCTCCTTTAGCTGTGCCTGTGCCCATGCTAAAACAAAAGGCGACCCACCTCGCGGCGCACATACTTCTGGGCACACGCACGCTGGGACACATACAGACGCGTGTTCTCTCGTTTTCAACGTTCGTGCGCAACTTGTGCATCGTCGAACAAAAGTTTTCGATACCGACCCGCGATGGTGTGTTAATGTACGTTTTACTGTCACTGCAAAATAAAATCCCAGGAATAGGTGCGTAATGGTAACTCTGTGATTTCACTTCGCGGTGAAACGAATATTGCACGGTTGATGTGGATAGGTACCAACCATCCAGTGTTCCGTTTTTTCTCAGGGACGTTTTTTTTCTCGTACATCCCCGTATCGTCCGCGTGTCCCTATTAACATGATACACTTTAACGTTCACCAAGGATTTTTCCTCGGTCGGTTAACGAACCACGAACAATTAACGAGTTTTCGCGGGGCAGAGCCTTCTAGGAATGGCGAATGAGACCGGTGCGATGGTGCCCGGTTACGGTGTTCCACGTTCGCTGTCTCAGCTTGGTGAAAGGGTTCGCGTTATTAAGTGAGATATCACCGATGCTTTTCGTAGATACGGATGGCCGTCCCAGGGGGAGAATGTTATGATCGATATGCTTCCGGGGAAGAGAGAGATTTCACGGGCGTCACGTACCCGTTGCCTCGACGATGTTTTCATTTCGCTGATCGTTCCACGCTGGGAGTCCCTCAAACGGGAATAGTCGAGGGGAAGTACAGCGTGGAGAGAGCTCTTTTCGTATAATAAGCGTCGTTGCTCGACCTCCGGTTGGATGACGGCAGGAGGATTTCTGATGCTTTACGAACACATCTGGCTGCTTTCCGCAATTTATGCGAGGAAAGAAATGCTTCAAAGTGGAACTGTTCTTTCCACGGAGTTACCCGAGCTGGAGGAGAGACAATTCGAAACGGATGGAGAATTCCCTATGTTGCGATTGTTACCCGCTGCTAACGTTCTTTATAGGATGAACAGTTACGAGCCAGTGGTACAAAGTATAACTGTTTATAACATGTTTAGTGTTACGAATGGAAGATAATGACACTGTTGACTCTTGTTCGTTGCACAAAGTCGGAGGCCAAACGTAGTTTCATTCTATACGAGGGAGCACGTAATAATGGTACGATTTTATTACAACTGCTGCAACATGGGCCAACAATCATGAAGAGAATGTAGGACAAGGGGAAGAAAATTCAATAGTAGTAGCATAAAGGGCCAGGTTCAAAGATAAGTTGTGAACACTACACACGTGTTCAAGTGATATATGGGAATTTTCAGTTACCCCCAAGCTACTTAGACCATCATCTTAACCCCTAATGTTGGAACAACGTCTTCCATATGTTCGGACAGTAGAAACCTTAACCGACGAAAATAAATTCTGATCAATTGAAGTTACCATTTGATTTCGATTCAAGGAAGAATCGTCGTAGAAAAATGTTGAAAATCATCGACTAAAGATGTCGCGGATCGAAAACAGAAAGGAGGGTACCATCGTACGGCCCTGAACAGAACCCGAAGAAAGGAACCGATCGGGCCGAGAGCGAGCGGTTCTTGCTCGTGAGTGCTCGAGGTACGAGCGTGGAGAGTAAGACAGTGGCCACGAAATAAGAAACCGGTTGGGACCCAATTTACTTAACAACGGCCGAGAATCCAACACTTACGGATGTCCACGTGTGCGCGAACGCGAGCGCGCACCACTCTCACACCGGCTGGCCGTCCTGTGTGTATGTTACATCGTAGGGGGTAAATTTGTGTGGGTTCGACCAGCGCCATTACCACCGAGATTACAACCACCAGCAACCGGGGACCGATCGTCGCTCGCTACTGACGTCGCCTGTAACTGTTATTACCCCGCTATTAACAATGCGGTCTCGCTTCGCTGCTCCGCCGTCCGTAGCATTGTTCGCCTGTCCGTGTGGAACTCCGATCGCGACTCGAATTAGGGGCGTAATTTACAGGTCGAATTTCGGTGACATTTTTCAGGCACCTCACTGGGCCGTGTTTTTCCGCGAGCGTTAGAATTATGGCACATCCAGGCAGAAAACTAGTAAATTGCTTCTGTACACGAGTCGGATCTGACTGTGTCCTCGATCCAGCTTAATTGGGATCTAAACCTGTTTTAACACGAGGTTCGTTCAGGTGGAAGCTTCTGTTAGTACGTATATACCTTATTTTATGTCTAACAATAACTCGTTGTAGGTTTGCCAAACTTCTTTAAACATATAGAAGAATTAATCTTAATCAATCTTAACACTTATGTTCTACCAGATTTAACCAGATTTTTGGTAAAACTTATGTTTACTTTTGATTTTTTATACATTTCACATTATATATCACTGTATTATACAATTTAATTTACTACCTGTTCAACGCTGGTAGTCCTAGTGTTAAGATTCACAGTTGAATGTTACACTTGCCATAAGAATAGAAATTAATTAACGATAAAGTAATTCTCGAGAGTGTGCAGTCGTTAAAAACAGTCGTAAAGTGGTTAATCCAGACACAGCAAAAAATTACACAAATAAACGACCCTCCCTCTGAATCGAATTCACGCCCAACATTATCTACAACGAAAATCTATCAAAACGAACTCCATTAAATTCGTTCCCGTAAACGTGGTTGTACCGATCTGCGGAGAACGGGTCCTCGTTATCGTGAAATTTTTAAGGACAATTAATTCAGGGGATCTCGTTCCCCCATGGAACGATCGCTATTACCGGAACTTCGCCGTTGATGTTACCACGGAACAGCAGCACACCACCCCGCTATTGGCATACCGGCTATTAATATTGTCACGTTCACCGATGCGACACATTCTCGGCCCGTGCTACGCTCGCCACCGCAAGCCTCCCTTTCCCTGTTTCTCTCTTCTTTCTCTTTCTCACTACCACAGGATCGTGGCGAACCGGCCTGTCACCGATTCTCACCAGCTCGCCGGGCAACCGCACCGCCCGGGGCCGTGTACGGTAGCCAGCTACTAATTTCGACTTCATCGGCCGAGATAAGGCCGGAATTTTTGCCACTGCGATCCAAGGGAAGCCGGCGCTAACACGGGGCCTCTGGACTCCTTAATTTTGTTGCTGCTGCTGCTGCTTGTTTCCACGAGAGGAATCGTGGCGTCGTCCATTCAGGGGTCCACGGTAATTAGTAGATTCTATTTCTGTATCGTATCTGGATCCGAGCATCCGAAAGAAGCGCGAGAACCTATGAAGTTATTAAAGGAATACACCGGCTGCCCCGTCGAATTTATTTTTTTCGTTTTCGAATGAATTTATCACCGTGCCAGGTAGTCTTTTGGATGAAGTTTAACGAGAAGTCGAAGACTCGGTTACGAAGATTTGTGGTAACACCGGGTGGAACGTTAATGAGAAGTGGATGGGCAGGAGTTCGAGTGGCGTAGTCAAAATTAATATTATACAAAGATCGTTTAATTAAACGATTGACAGGAGAAGAGGGATAATTGGTAGTTCCTAAATTTTGAATTCCTATACGGAAGAGGGGAGTAATAGTGTTCCTTGGAAGAAAGAGGATTTTTCGAAGATCTTGTAGCAACAGCTTCTGATTGGCCCTCGAATTTCCGCTGTATCGTGTAAATCTTAGCACGTCCGTGGTTTAACGAGATGTCGTTATGAAAATTCGTGGTAACGCGGGGCGGAACGTTAACGAGGCGCCGACAGGAGGATGAGGATTCGGGTGGAAGAGTGAAAATTAATATATCGCTCGAGATCGTTAACCTTTCCTCGTGCCTCGACGAAAGAGAGATAGAGGGAGAGAGAGAAAGAGAGAAAGAGAGATCTTGATCGAGCGTGGGACACTCGGTTAAAGGGGTGGTTAATTGACATCTTCGAAATTTTTTATTCGCCCCGAGCGACAGAGGAGACACACGTAGTTGGTTGGGAGGGACGAGGAGGCATGATAATCGCGCGATTCGTTTTGTCAACCGTGGAAGGTAAAGCGACGCGATCGAAAAAGGAGCCGGGCCTAACTAGCGATAATTTAAGCGGCGTCGGCGCCGGGCAAAAAATAAATGAACGTATTAAATTTGATTATTTTATCGCTTCGCCACCGGAGCCCACCTTCTTTCCTTCTTTCTATCTCTCTCTCTTTCTTCCCATTGAAGTATCCCCTATAATTGCGAGCATAATTTCCGGTTTTTATTCGGTCTACGCGGGACGGCTGGGCTCTCGCTAACCGCGCGCGTCCGATCGTCTGAGCTACTAATTTCGATGCCATCGATGAAGATAAGCTCGGAATTTTTGCCAGTCCCGCGGCCGGTAGCCGCCTTCGAATCGCGCGGGGACTTCTTCATTTTCGCGACGACCACGGGGCCTCGTGAGTGGAAATTCCAACCAGGGGACAGTGGGAAGAAGGGGATAATCATTAGGCCGCAGTTTTATACCGCAGCCGCTATACCTGTGCTCGTCGTGCGCTTGTACATAACGCGAAATTAGCGAGCCACGCGGTATCTCTGATTACGTCGGTGAACGCGATATTGATAAAAATGTAGTATGCTAATGAGAGATAAAAATGCCTCGCGTGTCTCATCCGGTTGAATCAGATTTCTTTATTATCGCGACACACAGGCGTAATAAATGTTGTTCGGCGCGCTTCGTTTGATACTTCGTTTACCGTTTCGTAAAACTGGGGCTCGTCGGGCCGGTGTTTCTCATCGCACACGTGTGTCGATTCAGGTGGATCTCACTTCGATTAAAAAAAATCTTCATTTTTAAGTAGGAAGTTTTGCTGTACAGAAACGAAATTAACATGTAACGAATATGCACCACATTGTTGTGAAAACGATCTGGAAACGGAAACGTTATATAAAACCCACTATATTAAGGTTTTAAGTTGATGTTAAGAAATAATGGAAATATAAAGAGTCAGACAAATGATAACTTTTTTGCCCGTTATTGTATGTGAAGTCTGGTAGCGAATATGTTAATCGTGTGACAACATAACACCTGGAGGATTTGTAATATATCTCCAATAGACATTAGAGAGTCCAAAAACTTTCTGATAGGACCAGTGAACTCCGTCGAAAATCACAGAATCTCTGTACAGCTTTGGAACACCATATTAGGCTACAAAAAACTAGAACCAGTAGACAATCTTCAAACGGTTCGAAACGGCGTGAAAGTACCCTGTAGAGGGGGGCAGGTCTAATAATTCTGTCCTAATCGTCCCCGGGGCCGAAAACACTCTCGCTTGACGCTCGAACGCTTGTTCCCTGTTACTTTATCGTCCGGTAGAGATACCCGGGATCGATGTTCCGCCGGCCGAGGAATCTTCAAACAACTCCTAGTCTCCCCCGATCTTCCAACGGTTTCACCTAGCAAGGAAAAACGAAAAAAAAAAGGGCCGACTTTCCCGCCTTGGTGGATACTACTCGGTGACTGTATGTATAATGTCAGCCTAGTGAACGCGAGGAGTCCCTCCGACCTTCGCTTCTTTCGCCGTTTAAAGACGCCCGTGATCGTCTCTCCTAGAACGGAGCTTCGCCTCTGGTAACCCCCAATCCCGATCCAATTTGATGCACAGTAGCCTCTCGCACGGAGATAGCCGGGCGTAAGGGGCACACGGTAGTAAATGGTAAATAACTGAGCCGTCCCCGGGACACGGGCGGGAAAGAGGGCCTAATTAAACGATGTACAATTTATAACACCAGCCGGGACGGTCTAATGGCTCACGTTCCTGGAAACCCGCTGTGGCTCGAACGTAGGACCACACCTAGCCGGTCCTGGCCGCGGTAGAGATTGTCATCGCGTCTACCGAATGACGCCGACGCCGCCGCCGCAGTCGCCGCCACGTTCGACCAACCGATCGTGGCCACTGGACGTGTCCACCTTCTTCTACGCGGACGGGAACTTTATTATCGGACGTAAAATTAACGATCCCGAGTTCGATAACATCATTTTCGTTTCCTTTTTTTCTTTTCTTTTCTGTTCTTTTTTTTTAATTATGGCGTTCGAGCGGCGATTTTGATGGGACGGAAGCCTTTTCGCGATGTGTTTAACATACGGATTGTGACTCGATTTACATTTGAAGTAGGCGAGACGTTCTTTTTTTTGAAATCGGACAGGAGAAATTCGTGGACGGAGAGAGGCGATAACTGCGGTGACAACCGTGTCGTTATGATGGAAATTATACAACTGCGTAGGTGTAGAAGCTGGGAATGATATGAACTTTGCTTGGAGTTTGCAAAATTTGAACAAGTTAATGGAATTATAATAAACTAAATTAACAAGTTGATCTTTGGACGAGCCTCGGTAGACACCATTTTTTTCTGAAAACGATTAGAAAAGTGTTTTGGTCGATTGGGAATTCCCATTTTCTAAAGAGATTTTGCAGAGGATGTCTGTGATTCTTATTTTGCTTGATTCTCGACAGACGAGTCAGATATGGCTGGATTTTACGAGGATTCGTATTTAACGAGCGAATGAAAAACTGAGAAGACACGAGGCCGACGGCTGATTTGTTGGAGGGGTACGGCTACCGGTGAAATTTCTCTATTAATTAATCGGCTTAATCATTTTCTCGTCATCCCGTACGGCCGTGCCCCGTCGATTATTATTACAGAAGAGTTTGCCCCGGTTTAATTATTTCCCGTTTTAATTATCTCACGCCGACACATAACGACGTTTATTCGGCAAATTAATCGACCCGTTCGCAATTACCGGGCCTTAATCGTGCGATCTCTCGGGTTTAATTTTCACTGAACGCGGTAAAGAACGTATGACGTATCGCCGCGTGAAATGAACCAACGAACGCGCCGTTCGTTATTCCGTGTCGATGTTTATCGAAAGCGACGATTCTGGGGAAAATTTCATTGTCATTGTCCTGGATATTTACTATTTACACAAAATAAAAAAGTAATTCTATAGTATCTAGAGACCCCAAAAATCATTCAGTAATTGCATAACCATGAACGATAGTGATTCTTGCTGTTCAGATCCAGCACTTTCCGGCTACAATCAATCAGAACTGCTTGAACCGTCCTGTTCTTCGATATGCTCTTAAAGGATGATTCAGCTATACGTATGCAGTCCATACAAATTGCCTAATATTTGTACGATCGGTGTTAACCGATAACGATGCATCGCACGGTAAGTCGTAATTTCCTTCTGGGCCGTATAGATCGTCCATACCAGCAAGAAGTTACTGTTTCTTTCAACACCGTGGAACACAGCCAGTCTCATGGCTAGCTCGATAGTACGACTATTTAGATGTCTCTCGATCGAAGCGAACGGTTCTTGAAACGTCCCGGCATACGCTTATCGGATTCCAATTAACCGTGCGATCTTCCCGTTCTTCCCGTAAACGGTTACACCTGTAGTCGTACTTGGCCGCGCGCGGAAGCGATCCCGGCGAGCAAGAAATAATTAGAGCTTTCGGCCCCAACGGCGGCAGTAGCGGCGGCGGCGACGGGGTAGCCGGTGAATGTAGGAAGTCCCTTAATGACCTCTGCTTACACGTACGGGGGCTGGCTGTTTGCGTATATGTATACGTCGCGTCGCCGCCACTAAGCCGTGGGGCTCACTCGAGAAAACGATAACTCGGAACCGGTATGTCCGTGCGAAACGAAAGTGTGAATCGTGCCTCGCATCCGACACGAACCACCGACGATTTTCTTGCGGACCAGACGCTCGATTTGCCTTTATTCCGTGTCCGCTTCCGATCTGACTCGTCGTTGAATGACTAATGACCGTCCCGTGCCATTCGCGACGTTCACGGAACAGTCATCTTTTCGTGTAACGCGAACTGAAATACACGTGTCTTAAACGCTTCTGGACATACAGTTGCTGAGAACGATATAGAGTGATTGCAAAGTAAATTTTTAATAGGATACGGATACATATGTAGTTCTATTCAAGATCTCACTCTACATCTTCTCTAACAATAGTAACAAAGAGAAAGACGTTTACATTTTGAGTTTTATTTTATACGATCTTCAATCCAAGTCTTTAACTTTCTACTGGTAGCTGGGATCTCGAAACGTTCGATGAGAATTTTCCTAAAGCACAGGAATGTGTTGATCGTTCAGCGGTGTAACGTCCAACAAACGATTTAGCACCGTAACATTAGAAGAGAAGACAGCTGGGAAATATTCGCGGAACTTAACCGACTTTCGAGCAATTAAAATACTAGCGCAGCACTGTTTCTTACGCTCCTAGCAAATCGCCCGGGGCTCGTAAATCTTCGAACGCCGCGTATGACCGGTGCCTGTCTGCTTCTACGGACGTGTGAACGTAGCCAGATTCGCGAGATAGTTTCACCTGGCGAGATACGAGGCGTGACAATAAAGTTTCGAGAATGATTCCGTTAACTCTGAAGCAAAGTTATTCGCGAAACTTTATTGTCACGCCTTGTAATCTAACGCGGGTATTAGTGTACGTTGACTTAAAAGGCCATGGGCTCATGTCTACCTAATTGTAAAAATAAAATATTTGAATCGAATTATTCTCACAATTTTATTGTCACGCCTCGCCAGTCCAAGGAGAACACAAGAAGGGAGGGGTGGATCCGTGTGCTCCGAGATCGAGACCCGCGTATCTCTGGGTCTCTGCTCGGTTCGCGAACAGCGAAACCGCTCGTGCAATTAATCGTGGCATGGAAACGGTAGGCCGCGTATCTAATTGGAGGGCAGCGGACGCGTGTAGTTCACCGCGTCGACAACTCGATTCGCGCGGCCGATAGCTCGTGTTACCTGTGAAACGTGAAATTAACGCCCGACTCTCGTCAGGGGCTCGTTAACGGATGTAACGGACGGGGTAGGTAGGTAGGTAGGTAACTATATCGCGCGGAAAATCCGCGAAACAGGGGCAAGAACCGTTCGCGGGATTCATTGAACACGCGGAACGGAAGTGTAGGAGGTGGAAGGAGACGTTAAATTGGCGGCGGGAAGATTTAGGAGAGGGTTTCGCGGCGTTTTATAAAGTCTCTCTCCCTCTCCCTCGCCGGGTAGAGGCAAAAACTGGCGGAATTGAGAGCGCTCTCGAGGGTAATGCGGCATAAAGGAGATAAAGTACGTTTAATATCGTTGAAACAGTTAGGGGGGCCTGCGATTACGCCGCCTGGACGTCGAGTTCTCTGGTCCTCCTTCTCCTGTTCGTGTGCATTTTGTATACAAATGTTCGCCGCCGCAGAAGTGTCCGCTAGGAAGGCTGAAAGCTCCTCGACCGGGTTAACGTCCCGGTTGCTTAATAACGCGTTATCACCACAGGAGTGGGAGGGGGGAGGTACCAGGGGGGTAGAAACTTAAAACTGTACGGTCACCGTAGAGACGATAACCTTCGCGGTGTGTAACGTCGCGGTAATTACGGGAAACCGCTAGAATCTTTACGTCTGATCCCGATAGCGCTCGCGACACTCGTTACTTTAGCGAACGAGGAAACGCATTAATGTACTGGAAATCGTAAAAGAGAAGAATACGAACGATTTGGGCTCCAAGTTAGATCGGCGTCTCGAAGACACGTCGACGATACGATCTGGAGGATTGTTTACAGGCGCTGATTCAATTCACGCAAAACAGTATTTCGAAGGTTCCCCGTAAAAATGCGGACAAGGGGGGGCTCGTTCGCCTCTTCTCTAGTGCGGGTCCGAACCGCTTTGAATATTCATAGGCAAAGGGTCATAAACAGCCGAATAAAGCGGAGAGAGCGAGTGTAACGCTAAACGGTTACATATGGGAATTAACGGCCCCGGTAGAGGATGAAGATTTACGGGACGGTGTGTCGAACAAATTAATGTAAAAAAAAAAAAAAAAAAAAAAAAAAAAAAAAAAAAAAAAAAAAAAAGAAACAAGAGGAAGATGGACCGAAGAAGCGAGAAACGAGGGAGGGGGAAGAAGAGATTACGAGAAGTCTCGACCGATACCGGTCGGAAGATCTCGACCGTTCGACGAACAGCATCACCGAAGCGGAGCCGATCCGAAGCGGTCTTTCAGCGTTCGCCTCGGAATCGGGTTAACGTCCGTGTTATTTTTGCTGCGAGCTGTCAACCCGAGAATCCTTGCGCTAACAAGGTGCCGCACCGGTCGAGTAACCGAGTCCGTTTTTATCAATGGCCCTTTGGGAAGTGCTGGATCCCCGGCCCTTCGCAGCGTGGATCTAACGAGGGCCCGGCTTTTTGCGCATTAAAATATCGACTAATTGCCCCAGGATTCTGGCGACGTTTTTGCCACCCTTCCCCCTCTCCCCCTCCTCGTGCGCGTATCCTTGGCCCTGTCGGACGTGATCGGCCGACCGAATATTCCCGAAATCACGAAGTCGTCTGTCATTCGTCGCGAAACGGTGTATCTTTCGGTTTCTAAGGTGACCTGATGATGCTTTTCCTTTAGAATTGTAGTTTAGTCTTGTGCGTGTCATCACATAGTGTGCAGTGGTTAACAGCGCTGATTGGAAAATGAGAAATTTGGGACGTTCTACGAGGGATACATATATCGTACGGTAAATAGTGACCAATTGATGACGAACTTCATCACCAATAGTAGAAATACAGCGGAAATACTTTTCTTTATATTTTATAATGATCTATAGGAGTAGTAGTATATTTTGGTATTACACGTACTCTGTTCACCTTCTGGGACTAGAATTTTAATCATGACTCTCTCGTTCGTTAAGTTCAATAACGAGTTAACGAGCGACGCGTTATTTAATCCGTTGATCCGTCGTCGCCATGCGCCGATGGCATGTTTTCTCGTTGGAGATGATAATTCCGATTGGATCCACGCCGTTCGAATTTAACGAGGTTGTCGAATTCCAGGGAGTTTTCGGGCCTTCCGAGACAGCTTACCTTTTTCCTCTTACACGACCGTTTGTTAATTTACATCGAATAGAATTAATCCAATTCCTTTTTATTGATTGATCCATGTTTACTAAATGTTTCTTCTTTCATTCAACCGTCACAAAGAATCTTCGTATAATAGGACTAATATAATAATTCGGTTTGACCGGTAGTGTACAATCTCGAATAGTTCACGGTACGGAAGCTTCCATCGGTCCGTAAACATGCGACACGAGAGTTCCACCCGTATTATGAGCCCAGAAACCTTGGGGACAATCTCTCGAAAACACACCGTAAAACAATCCGGCCGATCGAGCAGATTTGTGGTAGAGACGAAGGAGACGCATTACCATACCCGTTTCCGTGGTGTGCCGCGTCCGAAAAATGTTCGTCATCCGTGGAATCCGGTCGCAGATGATTAAGAAATACGCCTGCGTTTTGTGGCTTTTCAAACGCGACCGCCAATTAATGCCGATTTCATAACTGATCGCGATCCCTTTTTCCTCGCGACTCAGACGAGGGAACAGGATCGCGGGATGAAAACCGTGCTGCCCCGCGGACAATTCATAACAGCGCGATCGACATTATGTTCCTATTTAGAAACCGGTCCCGTGCGATCGAAAAACGAACGATTCTAGCCGTCGTGCGTCCCTTAAGAGGTCTTGCGACTGTGAAGCCCTGAAAAATTGCCATTTTTTGGTAAGACCTCTTAAAACGTAACCTCGTACGATGGGGGACACGCGTATCTGTCTCGCGTCTGCTCGGATTCCACGTCGATTCGCTTCGTTAAAAGGAATTCCAGGGGAGACGACATTTTGTCGCGTCTCGACGCGACGCGGCGACGTATAGACGACCGATCGCGGGAATTCGCGTGGATACGTTATGGTGGAACTAATAGTAGTGCCATTTTCGAGCTTCTTGTGAGTTGTCTAGCTCGAGTTCTCGAAGCTTTATAACTCAGCCTCGATGATCTAGCTTTGAAGATCAATATCTTGAGAAATTCAAGTTTTTAATGTTATGAGAGTGAAGATTTAAGAACTGTATTCTCGAAGCTCATGCGATTGCAATGAAAAGGGTAAAGATATTTCTGTAACATTGTACATAGCTTTATTTATTTTTCCAAATGTGGAAGTACGAGTTTACCCATATTTTGCCCCGAAATGTCTATTTTATAAGAAACGAATCTCAAAATTGACGTGATATTTCGGTATCGCAATTGCCTGTTACTTGAAAAGAACAAACATCGATGATTTCCACCAATTGCCAATAGAACGTGGTCCGTGCATAGTTACAGAAGCGAAGCTGGAATTTTACGCTCGGCTGACTTTCATTTACTCGAATTAAAAACAAACACCCGCTCCGATTGAACAGGTGTTTGGGGAATTAAGGTCTTCGTAGGTAAACTTCCCCGGTAACGACCCCAAATTGAATGATATATCGGCCAGTGTGTGTGAACAGCAAACGAACTGCTTTCTATGTGAATTCACGCGCGAATAATGCTCGTTCATTTGATTCGAAAGCACACGTTGGAATTGTACAGGTGATACGTTCCACAAATTAATCGCACACCTTCTCCAAACTAGATACTCCAATTCGAGCCCAAGAAAAAGTTCAGAATCTTCCAAAATAACGTACTGTTGTCGAATTAAGCATTGAACTTCGATTCCTAAAAAGAGTTCTTCGTTGATTCGTTATTTTATCTAAGCAATGAATTCGCCAAACCTGTCAAGTGAACAACTGCTGTTCAGTAAAATCCTACCGACAGCAGAAAACGGTCTCTCCGTACGAGCAGAAGTGCCATTCTATCCTCGATCGACCAGTTGAAGAATCCCATCGTAACATCCGCGGTGTCGTATACGTTTCTTACATCTCTCCATACAGTTGGACAATCGTCCAAGTGAAATTCCGATCGGGAACAGCTCCTTGAACCCTAGTAGTACCTCGCGCATTAGGTGACACGCCTTTTTACCTGCGACCGGTGTTCACGAGTGCCTATCGGTCGGTGGCGAGTAGCATCGAGACGACCAGTTCAATTTGTGTTAAGGTGCACCAAGAGGTCCCAGCCGGCTAATTGCCTCTCGAATGCCGGGAGTTGTTCGTGGGGAAACACCTATTTAAACTAGGCATTCTCCGCGACGATCGTCGTAACGCGCGTTCGAGTAAAAAGAGGCCGCCGAACCGTCCTCGCTGCGACAATAATTGAAATGGCGACCACGATCGGCTAGCGATATCTGACAAATTATTGCCGATCCCCGACGAATCCTCTTTCGTCGAACGAGCCTCGCGAATCTCTCTAATTTTCGCCCGTGCAATCCACGGGGACTCTCTCTTCGGCGGCAGATTTTGTAATGCGGCTGGTCGTTTCGCCTCCTCGCTGATATCAGACGGCGGCGATAGGGTCTGATCGTTTGCGACAGTGGCTCACGAATCCTCCCTCCGGTTCCCAGAAGCAATTTCATTCGGGCGTGGAAACGAAATTCGGAGTGACGCGACACACGAGGCGATAGTGTGCGAGAACTCTGCCGTAGAGTGGAAACGAGGGTTTCTGTGGAAGAATCTTATTATGTCTATCGGATGGAATTGTTTGTGACGTTCTAGGCGGAAGGTGTTGAAGATATTGTTATTGTATATAATTAAATCGAAGAGAATGTTGGTTAGAATATTTAATTTAGATTTAAATGTTTATACTATTACATGTCTGGATCCCAGAGCTAAAGTGTATTAAGTCGACTTTTTTTAAAACAATGACATTTTACAACAAAAACGGAACCATTTCTACCTTTAACGACGGTATGCACGTGATATATGTATACACACGACACACATACGTATAGCGTGACGATATTAATGATGATTGACATGGATACTCTTGTAATCACGGGTTCGGGGATTACAGGATGATTATAGCCGGAGATAATACGTTAACGTCGACGGAACAGAGAAAAACAAGAAGAGTGGAGTACGGTGGAGGGAAGAAAGGATAAACCGGAATCGTGACAAATTGTCGGTCCGAAAGGCGGCACGAAAGATCTCCACCGATTCCCTATGGCGGCTGGGGCTCGCTGATCCGAAATTTATAACTTTTTAGGGGGCCGTTTTATGGGCAGTTAGAAAATTGTAATTTAGTTAACGAGTTAACCTCCCCTTCCCCCTCTTACTCCCTCCCCCTCCGCCAATTGCATTATACGGAGATAATTTTTAATTTTATGCCCGGTATATTAACGTTCGACATCGGATTCCCGCGGCTTGAATAAATTTCATCGGCTACGAGTGTAGTCCCCGGGGTGGACACACCGACGACGATCTTTAACGCGATCCCGTCCGCGAGCGTATAATAAAAGTTTTTATTACGTGGGACCGCCATTCGACGTAGTTCGGCCGCGAGGAATCCGACGTGCAGGGCAGATGGAGAAATTTCGGGAGAATTCTTCAAATTCCGTCTTGCCCCTTCACCCCCCGTACTGGGTCTTATCGATGCGAACGATATTCGTCTTCGTCGCTCAACGCTCCAACGGACGCGACGATAAAACGAGAGAAACAACCGTGCGTTATCGACCGCGGTGATCTTGATTTCCCGATGTTTCTCAAAGACCACAGAGAGGCTTACTTCCCGAAATTACGAACTCGAATGGCCAGCTTCGGGGATATTTTATCGCTATGGTTTGTAAATTCAGAGATCCCTGGATAGTATCCGTTTCGACGCACGAGAGATGGAGAGGACATGCACGGTTCGAAACGTTGAATATTCATATTATTGGTCGAATCGTCGAGTTTATATTCGTCATCGGTTGACATTAATCGGCTACAAGTGCATGTTTAATATAAGATTTTATGAACGATTGCCTACTAAGTGGGTAAACCGTTATCTGTGGATCGGTCATGGTTATGGCTGTTGTTAAAAAGGCGGAGAGGATCGTTGGCTACTTTATCTTCTCGATTTATATGGAGTGTTAACTTCCGAGATCATTCAATTAATCAAACTTTATGGTTCTTCTTGCCTGTGTATATAAACTTGCTATTAATAGCGTGCCCTGTCGCCGGGAAGCATCGCCAAATGGTCGTACCAATGCAATTGAAACATAATGAAATTCTGTACAGGGTAAAACTAGGTAATACCCCCCGGTTGACAAAAGGCCACACTAATTGTTTTATTAACAATCTAAATTTTTGTACATTTTTCTGAAGGAACGTAATAATGACACGTTTAGTTTAACACGTTGACTGCCACAGTGAAAAAGGCTGTACGTAGCCAGACACGCGTTATTTTATTTTCTATGTAAAAAATTGTCAAAAATGTATACGTTTAATTAATAGAGGCTGTTGGCCTTGTTTCAAACGAAACCTCGAATTAACGTTCAAGCTGCCCAACGGCGAAATCAAGGCGTGTGTCCAGCTAAGTATCTCGCAATCAGTGGTCGTCCGCGTATCGACACGTCGGAGCGAGGAATTAATCACGATGTCTCTCGGTTAGGTGGTGGCTCGAACCACGATCTGGTTCTATCGTTTTCGTGCGCGTAAGAACAGCCATCGGGCGTCTGGTACCTAATTAGGCGCACGGTGGTATCCCCGCGCGTGCTTTTTGAAGCGCCCGCGCCGCGCCGTTTGCATCGAACCTTTTCTTGCTCGCGGAACTTCCTCGCCGTAAACGCTCTCCGCGATGCGGCGTGGCGGCCGTGGGGCCTCACCGTCGGCTTCGTAAATTTCCTACGAAGTCGGAAACGGGATTTCGTCTCGATTCATCTTGCCGGCAATTACCGGCAACGGCACATGATCCGCGTACCTTGCCTCCGTCGATGCGCTCGATTTATGGGGAAACGCGTGTAAGCTTCGGGCGAAACGATTACTTTACTTGCGCGCCCGCTTCCCTCGAAAGCCGAACTTGACATGGCGATCGTTGCCGTACGATCGATACCTCTGCCGTTTCACTCTTTTTTTCTCTCCTCCTCCTTCTCATCCTCCTCCTCTTCGTCCTTATCCCGCGCGGTCGGCGAGTACGTGCTGGAGTTGCAGACGCGGCGGCGTCTTTTCAGATATATTTCGACTAGAAAATGATATAATTGTGTGCAAAGGAGACAGCGCGGGTCCGTAAGGGTGCTTCGGTTATCCGGGTTTCGGTGGAGTTTTGCGATTTTATTGCGCCTTGAATGCATTCTGTACCAACATTCGAAAGAGAAAAAGTGATTTGGTTTTTTGAAATTAATAATGATGCAAATTTTCATACCGATCACACAAGACCTATTTCTGTTCGGGACTTCACTAGTTTCAAACGGTTTCTAATAATACATAAAAGTGATTTAGAACATAAAAATTAGATTGTCAATGGGTTAATACATTTATCTTGTGAAATAATACCGTATAGTCGATTCTGTGGGTTCTCTAGACCAATTCAAAGGAACACTCGACGGCCATATTGGTATTCCGATCAGGAGTATCAACACTTCTTTCAGATATATTATACGTCTGGTGCAATTGTATGCAAATAGCGAGTTAGCGTCATAGTATACGCTGAACGTTCAATTTATTGTACTTCGAGGAAGAAGGTTTTACAAGATTTCAGAGTCAACGATCTCAATATATATTTCTTATTTAACGTTCGAGTTATTGATTCGGAGCATCAATTTTCGAGTCCATCGAGCCAAGTGGAAGATACGGCTCGGCCGTCGTTTGACGTTGGTATTCCGACCGAGGTATCGGCTATACATATAGGGGCCGGGGGCTAGAAAGGAAGCTTTCCTTCCCCGAATCCACGGTCCCTTTTTCTTCTTCCTCCTTAATTCCCTTCTAGAGGACACGAATCCGAGCATCGGTACACCCGTCGAAACAGTGGCTGGCTCCCAATTAGGAACCCTCTTTTAAGTAATGCCCGCGATCTTGGCTTCATCTCTCTCCCTCTCTTTCCCCCTCTCTCTCTCTTTCGCTCCTTCTCTTCTTCTTTCACGGCCCGGGCGAGTGGCACCTACCTGTCTCGGTCTCTGTTCGGCCGGGCCACTGGCACGATTGACTTTCCGCGGCATCCTCGTCTTTCTCTTGTATAAATTAGTCCCAGCCGCCACATAATGGCGTGTCGATGCGCTACTGTCCCCCGGCTAGCCTTTTTAATTCTCTTTTTCCCCTCGTGCTCAGGTAACTCCCTCTGTCGCCGTCCCCGACCCCCCTCTCTCTCTCTCTCTCTCTTACTCTCGTACCTCTTTCTCTGTTCTATCTACGTCTTCCTCTTCGGCCGGCCTTTCTCCTCGCTTCATCCTCGTTCCACCTATTTAAGGACAATCCTCTCCTCCTTATCCAGCTCGCTCGGAGGACCCTCTCCACCCGAGAGATCCCAACACACCGTTTCCCTCTCGCTCGGTCTCGCCGCGCACTCGTCAGACCGGGCCGCTTAATTTACGACCAATTAATTTGGATAAACTGAATGAGGGGAGCTCTGCTTTCGATGCACGCGTTAACCGTGAATTTTTTTCCTCCTACCTCTCCATCTCCCCACACCCATACCTCCTGGCCCCTACCCTGGTCAACCTTCCGGTCCAGCGGCGAGGCGAGCGCATTCGGGGACCCGTTCTGAACCATTTCGGGACCAACGGGGGCACATCACCAGGTTGTTGGATGCCCCCGGGTGAAAACAGCACCGCCGCCGTCCGTATGATCGGACCCCGATGACACGGTTGTAATTTCTCCGGTCGTCGAGAGTGTACGACTTGATCGTCGATAAGCGACGACGACTACGACGACCGGTTGCTTAAGGAAACCGAATTTCAACGGACCACGAACAACCAACGATCAGTGTGTGTGTGTGTGTGTTGTCTCTCCCACCGGGTAATTGGAGTAGAACCGCGATCGAGAAAGCGATCCCTGGCGAACCAGGTTCTTTTTTTGCCCATCCCCCTCATAATTCCGTCGTTGGTACCGCGGTCTTGTTACACTGTCGCGAGAATCACACACCGGTTCTTTCGTCGATACCGATCACACACAGAGCCCCCCCCCCTGCCTTCTGGCGACGGTGTTAACCGATACGGACGTGGTGTCGTATAGAGAGAATACATACCTCTCCTCCCGGTCCGTTTAGAAAATCAGCGGCTCTTCTCATTGTCGCACACACGTTCTGAGCGTAAAACTACCGCGCGCGCGCGCAGAGAAAGAAGACGGTTGGTGCGGCGGCGGGACCAACGACGACAGTTAAGAGCGTGGAGAGACCGGTGAGGAGTAGCAAGCGGTAGCAGCACGAAGCAGACATCGAAGGGGCCTCTCTCGATGTCGCGTCGACGACAGGGCCTGCTTGGTATTCCGTTCCCGTCCGGGGGCATAATTGGCCGCCAACTGGCGACGCTCCTCCGGGTATCGCGAAGACAAGAAATTATTCTTTAATTAATTGTCAGCGCTCAATGTGGCCGCATGCGTAGGATCGGTCGGCCTCGTACATAAATTTCATCTATATGGGAGCGGCGAGGCGAGCGCGTGTAAGAGCGGGCTCTCGGGGCATAGAGGGAATCGTCGGTGAAGAAGAGAGAGAGAGAGAGAGAGAGAGAGAGAGAGAGAGAGAGAGAGAGAGAGAGAGAGAGAGAGATAGATAGACGAGGAGAGGAATAAAGAGAGTCGGAGAAGAGCTTCCGATCCGCGGAGGTAGCAAATACCTGGCGCCTGTTTGTAAACCCTTTAACGGTAAATCGTCGCTCTAAAGGGTCCCTTTTGCGCGTTTACTCTCTCTCCCTCTCATTTCTTTGCTTGTGTATCTCTCTTCTCTTCCTCGTTTCCTCTATATTTCTGCTCGATGCTCACGTAGGTGATCGCCAGGCAAGATGGAGTTCCGTATAAAGAGGGGAAAGTCGGTTCGCTGGGCCCAGGTCTCGCAGTTTGTGGCCTCCAGTCACGCCACTGACGAAACTCTATTCGTGGGTAGTTGTCCGTTCAGCCAATC
Source organism: Dufourea novaeangliae (assembly GCF_001272555.1). Taxonomy (NCBI): domain Eukaryota; kingdom Metazoa; phylum Arthropoda; class Insecta; order Hymenoptera; family Halictidae; genus Dufourea; species Dufourea novaeangliae. The sequence goes on along the minus strand of NW_015374020.1, from coordinate 4,518,394 downwards.
GTCGGTTCGATGGTTCTTTAACCGCGCGAAAATGCGGCGGTGATATTGGAAGACCTGAAAGATTAAGTTCCGTGACTCTTGAGAGGTGGGTCGTAAAATCACGAACAACTTCCGGCGATCCGGCCCGTTTTCTAATAACCTGTGGATATATCAGAAGCTTTTCGGTACCAACAATTAGGCTACTGGTCTCAGACCGATGGGACGACAGTTACGAGCGGCCGATGAGATTCAAAGAAGGCGGCGAGGCGCTTTGATCGGACGTGCCAGTGGAACGGATCCCCCGGCCTTCTCGTTTTAGCCCGAGAACTGGTGGCTAGCTCTCTCCTGTCCGGCTACCCTGTTCTTGCAGATACGGAAGGTGGAACCGCGTAAGAATATACGTGAATCCTTGCATTGGCGTCGGCCTTCCACCTGTTTCGATGGAACCACATTCAGTTCGATCTCTACTTCTGTTGACCACCGTTTCAATTTTCATCGTGGGCCCTCCCTGTTACTATAAAATGTGGAAACAATTCAGCTTCCACAAGTTTAGATACAGCAATTCAGAAATTTTGAAATGCCTTCTATAAGATTACACTCGCCAATTCAGTAGAGTTGATACGGTCTCTTAAATCCTATGCATTTGTACGACACCTTGATTTTGCTATAAAAGATCGATTCGAGAAAAAAAAAAAGTGAAGTAAAGTTGAACACTTTCTGTAAATATCGAAAAGCCAATAACTCAATCATGATGTTTTGACAACAAAAACTTTACACCTCAGAAGCGGTTGACCTTTTGACCTATGTTTACTAAGGTTTTTGTACTTAGTACAGTGTGTTCTATGTACCATATAAATATTGAATGGTTTTTTTTAACACCCTGTATATTTTATAATTAGTTCTCAGGGGCGCTCCGGTTCGATAAATCAGCTCACCGCTCGGGCTTAAGACTTAATTAAAAATTTAGTGAAAAACCAATTAGCGGCTGCGCTGGATTACCATATTTCTAATTATCCGGCCGGACACTTTCGGCCGCCCTATACTGGTACCTCGACTACTTGCCCATATACGACGGGTGGCAGCTTACCTCGCCGATGACTTTGCGATACATTTCGTTTGCCTCGACCAATGAAACTCTTCCTTCTATCTCGTTCTTTTTCTCCAAACCCACCAGTCTTTCGTTCCGTGGGACATAATACGTCTTGGAAGGTAGAGGGATCACGCTCCGCTGAGAAAAGGTCGTTACCCACGAAACACACAGGTCGACCAAGGGATTATTGTTTCCTTTCCTTTTTCATCCCAGAAATCGATTCAGCGATGATGATCGTTCGTAGACGATTCGGGTTCGATGACAGTAAACTTACCTCCTCCTGTCTTCACTTCTCCTGTCGATTCGTGAGTCCTACTTAGATTCATCCAAAAGGGTTCAAAAAAGATTCATCCTTAGTGGATGCATCGCTTGACAGTAGGATTAATGTTATGCCAGTGAAACGAAAAGGATTTCTTTTCCTGTTAAATATGTTCACCAATGTTGCACTGTACCTATGGGAATTCAATTTCTCTGCTAGTAAATCTCGCGTGTGACGTTGATAAAGTTTTCAATCACGAAAAAGGACGTAAAGGCAACTACGAAGAGGGAACTTCCGCGGTGCCTGGTTTCAAGAATCGGTAAACGTGTCGACATAAATACTGAAATCACTTTTATTTCGCTATGGTATACTTCCATGGATAAATTATAATCATGTTACATTTATACAGGGCGTTTAGGTACATCCGGGGGCCCGGTTCGCGTATCACGCGTTTCCTCCCATGGTGGTTGCCTGACGGGGCCACACCATTCCCCGTCGATCGATCGGTGGGTTACACGTATACGTACAGAATTTACATTTCATTTCTTGCCCGCAGGCACGCGTGCGCGCGCGCGTATGTACACGATTTCCTCGACTTTCGTATCGTTTTCCATATATATATAAATATATCTTAAAAATAAAACCACGACCAGCTATGCGACATAGTCGCGTTCACTCCCGAGGACGCGCGAATTTCCGCGTCCAATCGGACCATCTAGACTGCGGTCAAAATAATTCCTCGATGGTCGACAAAACCTTTCATAATAATTTCGTAATCGTGGGTGACGCGTTAAAGACATAAGTTTCAGGGCGCGAGCAAACCGATCAGAATCAAGATCACCGACTCGTTAAGGGGTTACATATATGTATATTGAATTTTTAACGAACAATACTTCTGCATATACAAAGAAATTTTTTAATTTTTTCTCTTATGTAACAGCTCAAAGGTATATACCCCTTAAAGAATGATTTTGGGGGGGGGGGAAGGAGTGAAGGTTGAGCGAGTTGAGGGTAGCGGGTTTTCTAGCGGATCGGTTTCAGAGAAATCATCGGTTATGCAGCGGGGATATTTCTTTCGAGCCAGTCAATTATCTCACCCATAAATTTCCCCGAGGATAAACGAGCCGAACGAGGATCGGGTCAATTGAAATGCCGAGTCGCTCGGGTTGCAACCCGGGGCCGTGCGCGGCCGTTCGAGATCGATCGTCTCTCCCTTTTTCTTCCGCGCCTTTCAGTCGTTTGATTCCTCGGTTTCCCTGGTTTTTGCACGGAAATCGCGAGCCTCCTGTACTACGCGTGTATATACATACGTACACTTCACGGTTTATCGCGGTTAAACGACTATTTACAATATGTACAATACGGTGTTTTTACGCGCCGTTTCTTTTTTCTTTTCCTCTCGTGAGATCAACGCCTTGGGAAATGCTGTCTAAATGCGATCGCTGGATGCCCATGTGCGCGACGTTCCATACCGATCCAGATCCGCCGAGTCGATCCCGATCACGGGACTATCGAATATCGGGCACTGGGCGCTTGGAAATTAAGAACGTTTCGAGTTTTTTAACGAAACACGAAGAAAAGGACGCGCGAGATCGTCCTTTCTTTCTACGCGGATCCCCTTCGTTCGATTGGCGTAACAGATCGCGACGGTAAAAGCCATCGTCGATTCATTGTTTCGCGTGCACTCGAAGAGTCGAATTGTACTCCGTTGCCGCGAGTTTCACGACGTTATTAACACATGGAGTGGCCACGTGAATATTTGAGTCTTTTGTTCGAATTGGATATCGACGACACGATGGAAACGGAATCCCCTTGAAACTCTGACGACGATGGCTTCGATCTTTTAGATTTGAATTCTCCTCTGTGGTGCAATTAGCGTAACTAGATTCGTTTCATCGGATTCGTGGTCTAAATTCTCCGGTTTAGAGTTTACTGGAATCTGGAGTTTTAGCAAGTTCCTCTAAAATCCACCTCAGGCTTTATTTTTCCGATGCCTCGTTCGATAACGAAGGAATATTATTATTTTTTTTAGAAGTTTCAAGTCGAACTAATCCTAGCCACTCTTTTCACGAATCTAACAGATCCTTCCACATTGTGTTTCACTTGGAAAGCTTCCTCTAGTTTTAGGAACTAACTTGCAACCTCGGTTCTTCAAAATTCCTCACAATTCTTCACTTTAGGTCGTCACTTTTCGAATCAAACCGCAGCAAGTCTCATTCCAAACGACTTCAGCATCCCCCTCTCAACCTTATGCAATTGTAAAAATTCTTTCTTCCTTGAATCCCTTCGAAGCTCCAAACTCTCGAGAAGCAATCACCATTCATCTATTTCAAAGCAGAATTCCTCTTCGGACAGAGTTCCATCTTCGTTTCCAACGTATCGTCTTCCAAGCGGTCTTTTCTAGAACGAGATCAGCGTCGCGTAGTCGTCACCCCTCGAGGTCCACTCGATCCTCTTGATCTTCCAAAGCCTCTGGTTATTCAACATCTTCTGGCACTCCGTCGTTTGTGTCGTCGAGACGAGGCAGACCGGCCAGGATACGAGCGACTTGGGCTCGCGCGGCTCCGAGTCGTCTGCCTTATTAAGGCCTGTGTCCAGGGGGCCCCATGAACATGGCTGCCGCGGCCGCGACATGGGTGTGCCTAGCCATGGCCGCCGCGATGAAGGGAGGCACTCCTGGTGTTCCAGGGGGCCCCACTCCAGAGAACATCAGGCCCGAGCCGAAACTCGGGTGCAACAGCGGCCTCGCTGACAGCCTGAGCTTCTCGATTTCCGCCTCTTGCAACCGCTTCGCCTTCGCGCGTCTATTCTGGAACCAGATTTTCACCTGGAACACGAAGAAAATGGATACGGTCAGTTAGACAAAAACGTTACCGAGGATATTTCTCATTTTTGGATTTGAGGAAGATTATTAAAAAAATACCTGCTTTTTTTATACGATCAAATATGAACAACTTCTAGCATAAATTGTATTTATAAATCGATGAGTTGGATATGGCTTTTAGACACTCGGGTCCAAGCGGACCCGGTCACAAAGTGATGGTAGTGCTATTTCCCTGGAAGTATTGGACTTTACAATAAATTATGACATTTTTCCGAATAGTGGATCCACCTATGAAGGCATATTTTACGCGATAAAATAGAAATTGAACATTTTTTTTCATGTCAACGCGCTGAAAGAATCTCGAAAGCAGAGAAGAGTAGTCAGTTCACAACGTGCATAAAACACCATGTTCGCAGTTACGTCCGTACAAACATAAATCCCGGGATCAAATTAACAAGATATTCCGTTTCGTCAGTGGAATCGCATCTTCCACTTCTCCTCCAATATTTATGTCCCCCCGGTCGCCGTCTATCCAATTACATCCGATGGAAATCATTCACGAGCGACGAGGAAAATGCCAGGGATCAGCGGGGGCGGTCGAGCACAGCCGGCTCGATACGGTACCGCGTAATTAAATAATTACGGTATCGATCAGCGATATACGTAAGCGGGATCTAACTAGAGGGTACCAGCGAGTAGAAAAGATGCCGGTCACGGTGCCGGCATGAACGGCCGTTTAGCGCGTAATTAGCCGCCTCAAATTGGTGAAAGCCAAGTGATATCGGCTCCGTTCGTGCCTGGTGGAATTCGCCGCTTGGAAACATGGCTCACGCGGAAAAATATGTGCGGCGCGTCTCGAATTTTGCTGGATCTCGACGTTCCGCGCCGGTTCGGTAAACCTTCCATCGCCATAATTGTATTTGCACAGTCGCCGGACAATTCTTTCTCTGTTTGGTCAGACGCCGAATCACGACACGCGTTCCTCGAGAGATTTGGATGAGCGAGGGTCCACGATCCTTAAAGTTTTCCTATTCGAGTAATCGTTGAAGGGCCTCGATCCTCGAGAATTTCCCCCGTTCGAGTAATCGTTGGAGCGGCACGAGATTTCCATCGGACAATCGTTCCCCGGAAAATTTTCTGCTCGCACTAAGAGCGGTGCACGATTAACGAGATCGAGAAACAGCGAATTAATGGCCGCTTCCGAGGTTCGCTGGTGCCGCGGCTAATTAGATCGGGTTGTTTCGTTCGGAGCGGCCGTTTCGGATTGGTTGTCACGAGCAATTATATTCGTTAATATTCAACACCGAATGCAACAACAGAAGTTCTCGGATGGAAGTTTTATGAATGATGCAACGATTACGAATCAAAGGGGCGCGAGGGGTGTTTCAGGAACTTTTGATCAACGTGTAGGCGTAATAATGGACCTAAAGATTTTGTAGTATAGATCGAAATGAAGATTTAATATACTCCTCTACATAAACTATTAAAAATTGTTTCTTATGTCAGTAGTGCCCAGAAAATACGTTATGAAGTGCTCTATAGGTTGCTTTAATAGCGATTGGGTTATCCAGTGATTTCTTCGGTAAATGCAACTTCAGAACTCAGTGTCTCAGCAAATTGAATTATTCAGAAGATTTTCAAGTTACACAAACACCAGCCATTCGAATTTTAGTTCTTCATTCAGGAGTGTATACGATCTCGATGAAAGCGTTACTATCGGAAAGACTCCTCATATATGCGTACTGACAACAAGTTGCTCATTGCTATCACACAGTCCTCCATTCCAGGCATTATTTTTATCGTAATGCACGCAGGCTCCGCGTGAATTAGCATTAAGCGAAGGGCCGCTGTAGCACGCGTAATGAGTTCAAGGAGCCGTAATCTGATCGCTAAAATCGGTATAACGTTGCACTTGGCAAGGGTAAATAAAAGTGCAGATGCGGGAATAAGAGAAGAAAAACGATATAAATCGCGGGCTCCTTAATAAATCAGACCTGTTGTCGGGAAACGTAAGTATGCACGTACGTACATACATACATACATACATACATGCGTACGTGACGCCTAGGCGGGAAGATACTCGTCGCTTAGAAAGTTAGAAATCTCGCGTCGCGTGACAATGCGCAATCAAATCGTACCTGGCCTCTCCCGTAGGTAAGACATATTGCGATATTCCGCGAGGGGTTTTTCTTGGCCAGCTACGACTTCCGGTTTTTCACGGTCGTAGGCTAAACGCGTTGCCACGTTCCCTGAGTAATTTTCCAGGGACGCGACTGGTAAACACAACTTGGTGGACCGTCATTCGATAGTATTAAGTTTCGAGTGAATTATCAAAATAGTATTAGGTTCTTGGATGGCCGTTTGGCAACTATACGTTGCTCGATAGACCTTAGAATAAAGTCTGTTTGGTTGATGATTCGAATGTGTGTACTTTATAATGAGTACTAGATTTTTATATGCACCTCATTATTATCAATGTTCCACAGATTGTGTAGGTACATACTGTTTTATTTCCCTTTAGTTTTTGCGATGCGATTACTTAACGAGTGTCTAAGATACACTTTTTTTTCGTAACCTATTACTGCTTCACGAGATATCATCTGATAATTGCAGAGTAAAACTCACGTAAAGACACTACTAGCTGTAGAATTATTGCGATCGAGAGTATCTTCATTAATAGAGTAATTTAGTTTTTATAGAGATTATTCTCTCACATCTTCTGATCTCGTACAAATCGTTCCAGAATATATTCCAACCGAGTATACCCAATTAGAAGCTAAAGAGATTATCATTTCCAAGACCCTCTTATCTTCGCTGTACAATTTAAAATTGATAAGTGCATGATTTATATTTCATACGCATCTTGGACTTCAATTAGAAACTCATTTCTCTTCTCCGAACGATGGGCGGAGGAATTAAAGTGAAATTTTTCTGAAGATGGAGAGGATCGATCTACGGGGCTCGCGAAGGCATTTCCACGAACGGCGCAATTGCATTCTAACGGCGTGAATATCGCTAGCCTAAATCGCGAACATACCTCTTCGTCGCCGGTGAATAATGAAAGGAGAGAGGGAACTGGGTGTTTCGGAAGGGCGGCGAGGACAGGACGGCGGGGAGGAGAGGATGGCGGGGACGATCGTAGCTTATCTAAGCAAATGAATACGACGAAGCTTCATTTCGTCTGATGCATTGTAATGAATGCGCAAAGTGTATCCGAACACGCTAACCGCACGATAATAGCCGCATCGCGACGGTCTTTTTGGCTATTACACGTGTCAGGGTACAACGTATGCCTAGCCTCGTTAGGAACCAACTGTGTGTCGGTTTTATTGCGAGTATACACCCCCTTCGAGTGAATTTTCTTTCGGTAATATTCGAAAAGAGAGTGGTTATGTCAATTCTTTACGATTTTATGATAAATCATTAATCTTAGGCTCAAACATTGTTGTCGAAAGGGAAGAATGGAATTTACTGTTCAATAATTCCTAGAAATAACTGAGAATATAATAAAGTTGTGATTTTTATGTTGTGTATGAGCAGAAGAGGGTTGGCATTTGTATCAAAAGTTTGAAGTAGATTCAGAATGTTACGGCCAGACGCATAGCCTATTTTCTGTAGTCTTCTAGGATTTCAAGAGACATTTCTCCACTTGAACAAAATATTGGATCATTACAAAGTACAATATCTTCAATGTTTTTTCATTTCCAGATATTATGTTATTTCAGTTTATTATAGAATAACTGAAGGTACTATACATGTACCCGTGTAAATGAGCGTCCGTCGATCATCTCTCGCGATACGAACATTAAACATAATATCATTTCATTACAGTCAATTTAATTAACGTCAATCATGCTAATTGCGTGCCGCTCTGCGGAAAGGCGTGTAATTAGCCGCATCAATGCGATATATCTGATGCGAGGAGCAGACGGGAATTCGCTCGTTTCCGAACTGCGTCCCGCCGGGCAATTATAAAATACAGACGGGGGATGAAAAAAGAAACACACCATTTTATGGGACCACCCGTCCGAAAGACATGCCCAGACGATAATGGCCAATCGGTGGTTTCAAGAACGAACTCTGTGGAAATAGACGTTGTTTATGTATACCGAAGTGTGTGCTTCGAAAGTTGGCAGCAGTTTCGAAAGGATTATGAAGCTGTTAAACGAATCATGTACGCTTTCTGGGACAATTGGGTATTAATTGTATTTCCTTGTAATGGAGAGGATTGAGTCGAGTATCGGAAATTCTTCACACGTACAGTGTAATAAGTTATAAATTGTTACAATGGTACAAATTTACAGATACTGAGTTAACTACAATTTGTTGACAGTTATCCACACGTCGAAAGAATGTTGACAGTGCAAATATACTTAATGGATGGTCATTAACTACTCGGTAATAACGACGGAGCATTAAATAAAGTAACACTTTATACGTTGCGGATGGTAGTCAGTACGTGCAATGTCCATTAGTAAATTATTTCGAAAACATTCTGAGCAAACAATTTGGATGCAGAGTATACCCCATTTTCAATTTCGTTCTCTTAAAAAAATAAATTTACAGTAAATAAAATTGTCCAAGTACTTTTCGTCGCCACATTATATATCGAAAAGATCTGTAAAGAGCAAAAGGAGAGACGGAATGCGCTTTTCCAACGGATACATCTGCATGAACAAGTCTGCGCGAGACAGTCCGCTTATGGTTAATCGTAATTGATAATTGGCCAGAGCTTAATGGCCGCTCCCCGTACGAGTCTCACCTGCGTTTCCGTGAGGTGAAGGGAGGACGAGAACTCCGCTCTTTCGGCGATGGTCAGGTACTGCTTTTCGCGGAACTTTTTCTCGAGGGAGAGCAGCTGTTGCGTGGTGAACGGCGTCCTCGGCTTTCGGTTCGGCTTGTGCTTCCTTAGGGTGCACCTGACGGGCCCTGGTCCTGGACCGGGCAGCCTCAAGTCACCTGTAATCAATCCGAAAAACTGCGGATTAGTTCGCGAATACAGGATCGGTAGGGATTCTAGGTGAAACCTCGTAAATTAGGAAATGAAGACTTTTTTCAGGATAAATCTGTCTTTCAGATTCTAAGAAATTTGATTTTGCCTAAGAAGAATTATCAATCGATTCTAAAAATTCCAAGTTATTGGCCACCAAAGAATTTTAAAGCAAAAAACTTCCAGAAATTAAAATCCTACCAAAATTGATGAATATAACAATTTAAAAAATGCTGGAAGCAATTGAGTAATAGGGATTGAAGGTTTTGAAAGAGCAATAAAACACAATGTAACTGTGTTAAAATGTTATAACAACCGTAGATCCACCTCTACTCCAGGCGCAAAGATCGTCTATTTCTGTTCATGTCCCCTTTATCATCAATATTTATGAGAAAGTAGATCGATTTGTGCGAAGAGGACTTCGTCATTTAAACGTTAAAGACAGCTTCATGTTTCTCAGCGATAGTTTGCGCTAATTCACGGAAGATTAACGACATTGAATCGTTACAAAATCACTCAGAAGCGGTGTGTGTAAAGGCCAGAAAACGGAACATTCGTTTAATCGCGGAAACAGCATAATAAAATATTCCTCGAGCGTTTCGTTACCGCGTGGCGCACACGTGGTCGTGAATTCAACACCGTGTAACGGCTACAATGTAACCGATCGAATTCCTCGTTAGACGATCGGTCGGTGTACAACCGTGGTAATTAACGTCGCAGCGATTACGTTACGAAGGTGGGATTAAGATATCGGCCGGCGAATTATTTTCTCCTACCGGTGCCATAACCTGCATAATTATGGGACTTGGCTATCGTCGCGTTGATAAATCGCTCAATTTCGCCGCCAGCTGCGAGTGGAACGAGGAGAGAAAAAGAGAGAAATTTCCAATTGCACACGGTGTTTCTCTTTTCGTGTACGTATCGCGCGCGTCCCGGGTGCCCGATAAAATGTGTTTACAGATGTTTATGCTTGCTTATTTAACGTCTATTTATGCACGACGAACGAGAAACAATCGCTCGTTTTTTCGTTTCACGGCGAACCGGGAATTAAAAATACGGTACCTACGGTTAATGGAAAAAAAAACGAAGAGGAGGAGTGGCTTTCGGATATCGTTATCGTTAATTATGTCACGAAACACACCGATAGGCATAAACCGTCGTCCCTCCTCCCCACCTCCCTAACCCCGTCCGAATATATCCGATAGCGGAGGCACCAACTTCGTAATATTAATCATGTTTGCGCAGATTTGTTCGAATGGCGCAAAATTATCGGCTCGTTATTTCCGTGCACGCATTGCATAATAATTATCTGCGGCACCGCGATAACGTCCGCCGGCCGGCCGTTAATTAACGCGACGCGGACGGGATCGATCGCGAAAGCACGCTTTCATCCCTCTCGATATTCGACAGACTTTTACTACCACCACCATCCACCCCACCCACCCGACCGATAGGAGCTGGAAATTAATATCGTAGATAGAATTCACGAATGAATTCCCCTGAATCTAACCGTCACACTCAACCGATTGTTACAGATATTTATCTCTGCAAGAAAATTGGCCATTTAAACGTATCGAACGAGAATTTCAGTGCATAGAAAAATCGAGAAAAATGCAGTATAACCTATTTGGATTAAGAAAAATTTGCTATAGAAATTTGGAACATTCGGCACTTTCAGTTAAATAAATCGGAATGGTCGGTATTAACGTAGAAAATACTGAAAGGTAAAATACCATTTGGAATTACGTGTGGAACGTTCCGATCGAAGGATAAAGTGGAATGCATTAAACTTCTCCATGACCAAATACAGCGAGACATTCTGCATCTTCGAATTAGCTGTTCGATCGAACGGCGAGGTTTCCAACAAATTCGTCTCTAGCTCGACACGAGCCACCTGCGTAGCGACGACGACGTCCGCTTTCGTTATTCCCGCAAGAAACACGGACTCGCCGTGATAGTATACGAAAAACGCGATCCAGCGCGAAAACCGAGCCTCGGTTTCTGTGCGTTAACGATCAATGCTCCCCGACAGTGTCTACATAAATTATTCGCTCGTCGATCGCACACGCTGGTTTCACCGCAATCACCGCCTGTTAATTCCCAATTTATACAGTCGGTTCTCGTGTACCGCGCTGCGACCAATGTTGGAGGGGGGATTGGAGCGAGCGGTGAAATTGAATCGTAAAAAATAAATTGTCTCCGCCGGTTATGCGACCGTTTAATTCTCCGACGATAATTATCGTCGTGTCGATGGCCGACGATTGACTCGTACCCCGCGTAATTAGCCAATTTCGTCTCTTTCCTGGTAGTGGGCGCCCCCTTTTTTCTTTTCTCAACGAACGTGCTCTACCTGAAAATTACGCATCGTTTCTTTTGGATCGCTTTTTGAATTTGGATAACCCTACAGTTTCTCATACGTCGATATCGATATGCGATCGAAAAATGGCACATCGGAGCCGTTAAACGAGTTAATTCCACCCGTCTCCGCGCTACGATCAATCAACCATCATTTCCCTCATTAACAAGAACCAGAGTCCTGGACACGTACGCACCAACAAAGATCGACCCGTGCCCATTAGAAAGTCCCTCGAGCCAATCAATGTTTACGACGCCGTTTTCGGTGTCCCGTTCGCCGGTAATTGCGATTTCCGTGGGGAGAAAATTCGCGGGGCCAACGTTCCTGCCCTCCCACATGGCAAAAAAAAGGGGGAGGGGGCATCAATCGGTTAACCGTCGTTAATCGTCGATCGGTGTGTCCAGGGCGCAATCGGTAGAGTACCCATCGGAACCAGAACTGTTCGACCGATGGCAAAAACTGTTCGGATCGTTCGCTCGAGTCGAAAGGATGACGATTTCGCGGCAACCGCGGGGGCAACGGCGAATTCCCCGCGCTAATTAACGATCGGCCGACGTACAAAAAACGGGGCACCGGTTGGCGGCATTGTCGAGCGGATCTGTCGCGACATCGGTATCACGTCTTTCCATTCAGAAGACCGGTGTGTTCCCCTCCCCTCTCGTTTTCGCTCGGTATCGACTGGGTCGGTTGGCTAGTCTGTTCACATAACCGATCAATATGTTCCTCTTAGACGCTAATTAATTTCTGCTAATTAAACGTTCGCTCGGGATTGCCCGTGGAAATATATCTTGCGCAGGGCCGTAGGTTTCTGCGTTAGCGCGTGTACAAAGCACCTGCGCAGGACACAGTGTGTATGTGTGTGTGTGTCTAACACGCGCCGGAAGTTTTGTTCCCTTTCGTATTCGACCGGGCCCCCGATGCATTGTTTCTGACCCGGCGGTCCTATATACGCGGAAGTCTGAGTACTGGATGTGTCTCGAGCTTTTAACGAAGGGACCCGTCGGCTGATCTGGAACGGAGATTTAGGCGTACCGAGGAGGATATTTATTTAATAAGAATTGATAATGCGCGTTTATCGCAGCTGGCGGGTGACAACTATCCGCTTGACGTAACGAATACAAATTCTGGTAATTGACTGCGATACGAACGGGTGAATTCATCTATGTCTGTCTATTGGCCACTGTTTCTACTTGCAGCGAAATGTTATAAGTAGAAATAACTAGTAACGAACGGACACGTTAGTATAGCGACACACATTCGTTCACATAATTTCGTAACAGTAATTAATTGTAACGATTTTTATGCAAATTACTTTTGTTATTATTTTCTGATAAGTTTTTCGTAATTTTCAAATGAAATTCGCAGGTTGGTACGTAATTCAGTCAAATTAATGTGACAGTCTTTCGTGAATAAATTTGCGAGTCACTGTAAGTGATATATAGAGGACGGATTTTGTGCATTTCTTTTGTGCGTCTCCCCAATGCAATTTTTTAAAAAAATTGTCTTCTACCACACTTTTAATCTTTCACACCACTTTATCGCATCGATCGAAATGCTAGCGAATCTATGCCGCCACATAATTTATAAACAATTCACTCTCATAAGATGACACTGAAGCTCCCAAGACAACATGAAGATAAGAGGACGGTAAATAAATAGCGTTTCTTCCACGCAAACTCGCTGAAACACGAGCTGTTTTAAGGCCGATTCGCGTCGAAATCACCGCAAGTAGGCCGCGAGCGGGGGGAAAAACTCGTCCGAATACATCGAAAGAGACTCTCGAGAAGCAAAATGATATCGGGCGTTACGAATCAGGTTGCGCGCCAAAGATAAATCGTAATCGTCGGTAATTAATTGTAGAAAGCGCGGAAGCCTCAGTGATCGCTGTGTTCGGGTACAAGTTAATCAACGCTTAAAATGTTTAATGAAGCCGTCTACCTACACGGTCCTCGTCTGGTTTGTCGTCGTAAACAGACCGCTCCAAGATATCTTTGTCCACGGGGTTGGAATCACGCGTGAGCAAGAATCATCGTCGCAGGCACTCGCGTTAGGATCAATGGAACTCGCACGTATATAAATACTATGTACGTGTGTACACGCGTGCGTCTGCAGACGTATCGATCATAAATCATGGGAACATTTAATTAGCGGGGAATTAATTGGCGTTCATAAGAAGCACACCGCGGCCGGGGCCGGTTATTAGTGAGATATCGCGGCTGGCCGCGGCGATATAACGCGAATTGTCCGCGCGTCGATATCGCAGCGAGAAACCGAAAGACGAAACCCGTTTCATCCACGGCTATTTTATACTCACGAGATGAATTTATGGGAACGACTACGGATGGGAATTCGTCGTGCTTTTCCCGAACAGATACAACAGGGTGTTAAATATGTAGGTAGGGAGGGCCCTGTGTATACGAATGGATCGCGACAAATCAGCAATTAATAACAAGACAATTTTTCTCCTCCTGTTGTGTCGATACGCGTGTTATCTCTGAGAAAAACCGAACAGATCTCGGTGCCCGTGGGTACTTTTCCACCGAATAACTCTCAGATTCTGCTGTTAATTAACGAGCAAACCGCGGCGATTTTATGGGCATTTGATTTCACTCGATCTTACATCGGCACCCGACTAATTGCTTTCTCCTATCGCGCAGGGGTCCAGATTCCCTGTGAAAAAAAGAACGCTCGAGTAATTCCGGTTGTGCTTGTCTTATCAGCGGGACACGGTTTCTTTCGACGGGGATTTAATAACATCCTCTTGCATGTTTCGACACACAGAGTTGTTACAGTTCTTTCTCGGAAATCCGCGGGTTCCCCCGCGGGGGGAATCTTCGAACTTTCACTCTTTCGACGTTCGCGACTGCATCAAACCACGATCTTCAGTTTAATTCGCCAGAATGCGAGACGATGGTATGTGTAATACTTCGAAGTAACACGGTAAATATTTATTTATGCGTGCTTCCGTTGTTTGCAGTCGAAGTATAATAATTAGTTTCAGCACAGAAAGTACGTATATACACTACCGGTCAAAAAAATGGGAACAGAGTTCATGATTGATGGAACAGTAACTCATTATTCTGATACGATACAATGAAAGTTACGGAATCAATATACATATATACAAATGATTCACAATAAGTTTTAGCGTGTTACTTTTATCAAATTTTTGTAGAGCAATATTTTTCTCTTTCTTCAATTATCAAACTTGATCCTACTTTATATATACTTTTGGCGGATGGTGTACCTATATTGCGTTATTAAGATTTCACTTCGCTTCACTTTCCAGCAGAACCTAGTTTTTTCCCAATCACACGACTACGTTCTTTTATTTCGGCCTCGTATGCCATTTATTTCTTTACTTCTAATTTATTTCCTGTCTATAAGTGTACAATAAAGTCGTTAATGTTATTATTAGTCCAGGCGCGATACGAGCAATTAGAAGTCGTCGAAAAACACGATCCTTTCGTTCAATGGACTTTGGCGACTCTCTAATGAAACGTTTATTTCCAGCATTGAACATTGAGGTTTGACTATCGAATATGTTCTTACTGAAGAAACAACGGCCGGTAACATACTATTCGAGGCATGTTGAATCAACCTCGAAAGAGGTAGGGTCCTCTTTGGATCGGAGGAATAGCGCGGATCTCTACGGATCACCGCGGATACAAGCGAACCGTCGCCGCCGTCCGCCCGATCAATATGTTCTTCTCGGTCGCTAATTAATTTCTGTTAATTACCGTGCGCGCATAGACGCACGATTATTGCTGCTGCGCCGGGACTAACGATGCCAGGGGGAGGGAGGGGCTGTATTAGACGCGGTGATCGCATTGTTCGCCGGTCTTTGTCGAATATACCCACGTACATACCCGGGGGCGACGTCGTCGTTTCGTCGAGAAAGCCTGGCCAACGTTCGAAAGCGACTCGCGCGACGACTTGCCAGCAGACGCTCCGCTAATTAACGTATTAATAATTATTCCGGTTACGTAAGGCTTATTATCGTTCGACGGATAATTGGCGCGAAAAATCGAGCCGAATCGATATCGATTTGGTGCAGGGGAAACGTGGTATAAGTGGCCTGTTCCCCGTGCCACTGTTGGCAACGCCGTTCGATTACTTTTTTCGAGAACGAATGTTAATTGATTCGAACGCTTAATTGGACCGAAACGAAATTCCGCTGGTATTTGGGAGACTTTGCTTCGACGATCGCGTTATCGTGTCGATTATATTTAGTTGGCCCTCGGTGGTGCTCGAATGTCCATAACTTAAATGAAATTCAGAGGAGAGATACATCTTGGAAGTGGTTAATAGTGAAGTACAACTTAATTTTTTTATGCTTAAGCATCGATGATCGAATTAGGAAGAAGTTGCTTGTAGAAATCAATTCCGATTACTCTCAGAGAGATCTGATGTGAACCAGAACCAAATGCAATGCTGAGAAAACACTGTACACCTTCGACAGAATTAGGCTCATATATGCAAATCCGGCTGAACGTACAATTTTCTTCAAATTCCGTCACAAGCCAGTTTACACCGTGCTTCTTCGGCCAAGATTCCAATTTTACGCCATCCATCATTCCCCATTAAACCCTCGCGACACCACACCACGATCTTCCACGTCCCAATAACAGTCGTTTCACCTCGAAATTCCATGAAATTCAGACTTTCTCCCATATTCATCACCTGAATTTCTGTCATCATTTCCACCCCGAGACACTACATAGAGTTCCACTAGAACATCCAAAGACTCTTCGTCGTTGATGTTTAATACAGAGGAAGAACGGGCTTGTTTCACGGCAATTAACGCCTCGATGGGCGGCGTTTTCCCCGACGGCTGCGCTTCCGGAAAAGCGGCTGCATCGGCGCCTGGGCCACAGGCGAGAAACGCCACAGAGGCCTGTGGTCGTATAATTACAGCGAACGGGGAATGATGAATCGTTCGAAATATTTTGTGGAACATCATTGGACGCGGGTTACGGGCGTCGTTAATTCATCGCGCGCACGGTCGCTCGCGCGGAGGCCCAGGCAGATAAATGCGTGCCGGACCGACGGTGGAGTTCGAGCGTTATAAATGACGTCCGTATTCATAATTTTCGAAAGCCAACGCCCAACGGCGTTGCCTCTGGATTATCTATTGGCTGGACGAGACCGCGTATCACATCCCCTTTGCCGATAACTACCCCCCAGGAGAGGCGAATGGACCGTTCACCGTCGAATTTTTCGACGAAGCGTCGCAACGCATTGGTTTGCGGTGTGGAAGGGTGTATTCTCGATTCTGTCGACCGAGAAAATTACGAGCAGACGATTCTGAAGATGAGCAATGGGCTTGGGAGATGGTTGGGAGTGTATGTTGGGATATTGCCAGTAGCCAGTATTTAATGTCGCGGAGATATATAATTCATACGTTGAAGAGACTGTGAGGGATGCTTCTGAAGTACAGAGACACACGGAGTATAGTTGGAGTATTGTCAGCCGTACAGAATTATGCGGATACGTTGTTCCTCTAATTCGTTCGGCATGATCACCAATTCATAAACGGAACGACGGAACAAATAGGAATACAATCCCACAAAGTGCGCAACGCTCGCAAGACGCGAAAGGAAAGGTGTAATGGATGTACGGGAAAGTTCAATGCTCACGCGACAGTGAGTCAACGCCGTCCATTTACAAATTGAATTAATTACACGGGGCGTACTGGTCGGGAGGCTTTACGCAGAGAAACAACCAATAAATTCAGTTCCATGATCGTACAAAGAGAACCGATAGAAAAATTTCATCTCTACAGATCCTAATTAGACCTTACCATGGATCACCGAGATGAATATACGATACAGAGGGGCAAACTTTCGTCGAATTCGATCGCCCATGACCGCGATACCGCCCCCTCCCCACCCCTCAGGGGAGGAAAAAACTCGTTCGCCACGTCTAATCAGCGAGCGGACCCGTGAGCGGGTCCCGAAGAAACGCGGCGCGCCAAGAAAATTCGTAACGGACGGTCTTTGGAGCCGTGGTCGGGAGAGAACGGCAGGTAATTGGTCTCGCGCTACGCGAACGAAAAACAGTAGAGGACGAGGACAGGAAGAAGCGAAAGGGGGCGCGTTGCTGCTACTACGGATCGAGCCAGCTAGAATGAGAAAGACAGAGAGAGAGAGAGAGAGAGAGAGAGAGAGAGAGAGAGAGGAAGAAAGAAAGGGATAGGATGGAGAGACAGGAGGCGAACGGTTTGTCGTTATCATCCGCAAAAACGGCGAGAGTAGATGACGCTGGCCAGGAAGCTGGGTGTGCCAGGGCGTACCTAACAAGGGCAGTTTTTACCCCGTAGCTTGAATGCATTATGGATGGCCCCCGAGTCATGTATGACTCTATCATGTGCCTCTCGAGTCCCCGTTGTACGCTCCGAAAAGAAGCACTCCACCATGCTTCACACACACCCCATTTTTGACTCGCCATTTAGGCCGGATGGAAGCCACGACGGAGAGAACAACCACACCTGAGGGCCGTTCTCTCCTTCCTTGACTTTCCTACACGGCGAGAGACCACGCTCCCGTAATGGTCTTACGGATTTCTTTCTTGGAAACGGCGCGAGTTTCTCATTACGCGCTGACCGGTGTATTATTGCCCGGTGGAAGTTCGAGGGCTTCGCTCCGCTTTCCGCTACTTTGCTTCGGTCCTTTCCGGACGATGACTGCAGAGGTGTAGGGATGATGCAAAGACCATTGTGAATTAGTAAACTGATAGCAGAAATAGGTCTAGAAATCCTACAAAAGTAACCTATATACAATGTCACCAGATCAGAAAAACTGTATAGCCTCCTCTACACAACCTTCAGAAATTCCTACAATTGGAGAACACCAGAGGTTCAATAATCCGAGTCCAACATTTAATTCCCGAAGCAACTGGTTCAAGAATCGAAGATACACACGCACAATTTACCGTTCGTTCACCGATCCCGAAGAAAGCTTGGGTCGCGCCGAATTGAATCGTCGTCTCCCTAATGGAAAACGCACCGTAACCCGCTGGAGGATCGCAAGAGCGAGCGGTTCGCTCGGGGGCCGGGGTAAAAATTTTAATTGGGCCCGAAGGTACACGTGTCAACGGAGAAACATACGAAAGCCGCGAGAGCCGAGGAAAGGTATCGTTTAAGAGGCCGGTACAAACCGGGGACCGCGCGCCGTTAAGGTAAAATCGTCAATTAAGTCTAACCAGGCGTGGATGTTAGGCGCTGCAGGCCACGAGGTGGGGCATTGCTGTGGCGGTGCGTTCCCTCTGCTAGATCGATTCTTGAATCGAAAACTGGCATTGTTGAATCGACCGATTATTTCGCGGCTGTTGACGTATTAACCCTGCTACGGTCCTTGGTCTAGTTATGAGAAATAAAACATTTACGCCCCTATCGTGCCTATTCGATCCATAAGGGAACGTAAGGGTTCCTCGATACACGCGAGCGCTGGATTCTTTTTACTTCGATGATCGTTAGACGTTAATTGATGGAATATGGGATCCTTGAAAGATGTAGGATAATCTTGCAACATCGTTCTCCCCTCCGATCCGGAGTTACGAACGATCGGTCTGCGCTAGATAGGCCGCCGCGACGTTTGTGTTCTTCATCGCGATCGGCGGAACAGAGTTTCATTGCGACACACAGTGTCCGTCTAACGAGCGATAAAAATCGCCGTTTAGCGTATCGCCAGGAAACGTGAAGGATCCTCCGTGTCCTAATAGCCTAGTTGCAAAGCGATCTCGGCCGATCGAGAGAGGTTGATCGGTTCCTCCGGAGGCATGGCTGATAGGTCTCCAGAGGGGCTCTCCGCCGAGCGGAATTCTGCTTGACGTTTGTGGAACGAAATCAAGGAAGCTGGTGATCTACTGATTCATACGGTCGAAGGGTAGCGAGGATGCTGGGTGAAACTTCACCGCAATTCGATTGCCATTTCTCGCGAATATAATGTGATCTCGATATATCGACAAAATGAGTCGACTTAAAGATCGTAGAAGTTATCAGAAGGCTGACAGAAATCTTTCTGTGCATAGAAACCTTCGTTCTCTCAGAAGATAAGTGTCGTCCAAACCAGAGTTGGGCAGAATTTTCTTCGAATAGTACATAATGAAATGCGACTCGTTTAAGAAGAAATGTTATTTCATTACATAACAGAAATAGGAATTTCCACGTTTGAACGATTAAAAATGACGAAGAACTTTTTTTTATCTTTGATTTGTTATTCGAAACTCTGTATCTAAGTAATGAATTAGCACATCTCTGGTCTAAGTGACGTCGAGCGACAGTGTATCTCTAGCGAGAACGGGAAAAGGCTTTTCCGAGTTGACAACTTTCGAGTTAGCAGCCTTCAATTACATACTGCGTGCGGCGAGGAGAAGCGGTGCCAAGGGGGTCGAATACTTTAGCACGTAATTCCGATAATAACCGGGTTCTCGCGTGATCGCCGCGACGCTAATATGGAGCGTTATGGGCCTGCGTGCCACGGATGTCGTGCGAGTTGCGCTGAGACCAGCAGCCCGGCCCTAGTACCTCCTAATCATCAACATTGTAAGCCGACCGCCCCGGGAAATCCTCGCCGATATGCGGGCAAAGAAACGAGAGACTAACGATTCACGGAGGTGAGTTAGTTACGCCGTGACCCGTAAATCGGCATGATAAGTAGCGTACCCGACGCACGGCTAATATTCTAACGAGCGTCGCCATTGCGATGGCTTTGATGCTGGTGAATAATGGGAGCCAGGTTTGGTCTCGAATCGGTGGGCCACCTTTCCGTGGTCCGTCTAAATTTCGAAGCGTTTACTCGTACCGGTTACCATTTTGCACGAGCTTTGTGCACGACATCCATCGCGACGCCCCAACCACTTAACCAGCTTCGCGTTTCGTCCCCTCGAAGATTATGCCCTGTTCTACAATCGTATAAATGTCCGTGTCTCCGAGGCCTGTCTGCGCAGCAGCTCGATAATGCGACCGCCTAATACGGATTATACAGAGTACGAGATTTTGCGTACATAGAACGATCAAGAGAGTCGTTAAAGGAGATCTTAACTGTGGGGGTAATTGCGTCCGCGACGATCGATTCGGATGTAAAATCACGCGAGTAATTAGGGCTGGTAAGCTGATCGAGATGTTGAACTCTCGATAACATTTTTTGCATCGTTTATAAGGTCGGCCTCTGTGGTTGAACAATTTTTCAAATTCTCGTCGGTCGATACACCCGCCGGTGGTGTTTAGAATTTCAAGATCCAGGAGAAACGATATCGTGCGCTTACCGTTTGGACTGGTGGGTCCTCCATGGGGCGTGTAAAGATGCCCGTGAGGATTGTGCGGGTGAGGCGGTGGGGGTAGCCACGCGAACCCCGCGAGGGAATGCGGAAATCCCGCGGGATTCCAGCCGGGAGCACCGGGTGCACCGGCCAGGTAAGGCGGTCCCTGGGACGACCTCTGTACACCGGGATGAATCGGCTGAGGCACTACCGGGCTGGACTTCTCCTCCTTCTCCTGGTTACTCTCCATGTCCCTCTCGAGTTCGCAGTCCGAGTCCATCACGTTCAGATCCTCGGACTGGCCCACGCTTCTGATCTCTTGATCCTCGAGATCGAGATGATCGGTGGTTCGGTCGCCCTCCAGGGAACGATTCGCCTCGGAGTCGCTACGATCGTCCATGATTTCACGTCTGCTAACCGGCGACACGGATCGTGGATTCGCGATCCTGTCGATTCTCTCGTCCTCCTCCTGACCGCGTTCCCGTTGGATCATCGATTCGGCGATTCGATTGGCCGGCGAACTCGCGGACAACCGTCGATCGTCCCGATCCCTCTGAGCCTCCTGGTCTATTCTAATCGGCGAGGAGGATTTGTCGTGGCTGGTAGTTCTGGAGAAATCCTTCACAGTGAGGATCTCCTGCCGGCCAGCCGACGGATGATCCTGGTCCAGTCTGCTCGTAGGATGATGATGATGATGATGATTGCCGAACGTAAGACCGTGCGGGCTCAGTCTCGCCAACAACTCTCTGCTCTGTAGCCTTTGTTGTTCCATCAACAACTCGCGGTATCTGGCCTCTATGTCCAGGCTCTTCTCAGACTCCAATCGATCCTCACTCTCTCGTCTGGCAAACGCGCCGCCGGTAACGGCTGTCTTCTTCATGTCGCTCAGCAGGGAGTCCACGCTAAAGCTAATCTTGCCGCTTCGCGGTTTCAAGTTCGACGAGGCGGACGTTGGCGTTGCCATATCGACGTCTTCGCAGAGACGATCGCTACCGGTACTCTGACCTGTCACAACCCCCTCGCTGCTGCTCATGATGTGTTTTTGTTCTTTAGCGTTTGGTCAACGAGTCTCGAGTTAGCGGTTGATCTTAGTTTTCTAGAGTAGCGTGAATGTTGGACTCTATTTTCGGTTGGCTTAGAGAATCTACGAAGAGACTTCAGAGATGATCACTCGAACTAATTGTACTATATACACTTTGTTACCGCGACGTCACTTTTTTAATACATGTATGAATTGGTCTGTTTTGTTACAATTGTTCATCTACCACCAACAACACCATTGATCAACCGAGAGGTCATCGTCCTTTTTTCTTTTTACTGTCAGGTCCGTCCGCGTTGACCCGAACTGTTAAACATCAACGCGACAACCAACAAAGATCTGTCATCGCAGCTAACCGCGGAGATCTTCGATCTGGCCGTTTATCAGCTCGCAATCGCTTCCAGTATCATCGGGAATGTTCACGGACTGCCATCCTGGCTGATTCCGGAGCCCGTTATTCTCGGAATCCGCCGCGTCGTCGCGGACCGACCGAGCCGGCACGAGCGGATCCCCCCATTAGAGTCAAAGCAGTTTCTTTACGAGATCAACATGACGGTCCGGTTCCTTCTAGGTCTCTTGACTCAAGCGGCCAACATTATCCCGATGTTGATAATCGACGACCTCCCTACAAGCCCCTTTCTGTCCTGTTCGAAGATGAAGAATCTTGTTGTACTCGAACCAGGTGAACTATTCGAACGACAATCGATTATCTTCTCAGCTTTGGATTCAGCTCTCGAAATGTCTCTGCATACCACCAGTAGTCTGCGACACTGTCACTGCGTCAAATTCATGCTCGTGATTCCCGTGAAACGTATCAGGTAGCCTGGCCCCCTTGGCATCGAACACCAGACTCCAGTGATAAAGTCCATCAGAGCCTGATCAACGCCAACGATAATTCCCTCCTCGAGTCGAAGCTTCGAATTCCCCCACAATATTCGTCCTCTCTGTATCGATAATTCGCGTTCAAGAAAGCAAACGGAGAAAAGTCGCACCGTATTACGTCCTCGCGTACAGTCCCCCAGCACTGTCACAACCCGCGTCACAAACCGTCGGATACGCGCGGCGGGGGGGTTTTAGGTGTGTAATCTGCGTAATCTGCCGCCGCGTGGTGGCCACTGCTGCCGCGGAAACGACACTGATTACCAGCTTGGCTTCGGAGAGGCCTGCCGAGGCAGGCGTTCTCTCTCTTCTCGGTGGCGGCCCGGCGTCGCGGTGGTGTGCCGCCGGGTGTACGCGCGCCGCCCCCGCGAAACCCGTGGAACCGGTACCGTGTCCTCTCCTCGGCCAATGCGGACCACTCCAGTCACACCACAGACCTAACCCGGACCCCTTGAAAGTAGGCGTGCCACGAAGAGTCGGGTTCGTCCAATGGGCGCCTCCACGGTTCGTTCGACTCCTCTCTCCCTTCAACCCATATAGACCTAACAGCACGGTCCTCGCGTGCGCAACGGTCGCCAGATGGCGCTACGAGCTTCTGGCAGCGACACGCTAGAGTCAGCCGACGCGCCAGCGCGTGGGGATGAAATGGTAGTCCTGGTGGGGGAAGGTCGACCGAAGGGGCTGAAGCGGAACGACGACGCGAAGCGAAGCGGGGGAACGGGATGATGAGGCAACTGCTCGGGGAACGTGACGACTCCTAATTGTCTAATTCCCGGGCGCGATGCGCGAATTGATTGGCAATCCTCGTTGCGTCCTACGTGCCGGTGTACAGAGTGCGCTCGCGCGCGCACGGAATCCCTCTGTTTCTCCTGACTGCCCCTTCACCCCCTCTTCATCACTCCCCTGCTAGGCTTGACGGGATAATGACGTTGTCGGGATGTCGCTGTTTGGTGTAGCGCCGCCAGCTTTTTCCTGGAAAAAATTTTCGCGGTCTACGGGTGTGCGTGGAACGGGGGATGATTCGACGCGGCGCTCGAGCCTGGGATTGGAGGTATTGAAGGGTAAATGATTGATGGAAATTGGAAGCTTGATTGGCAGGTTTTCGATGTACTTGTTGTGGATTTCAAACTGGTGGTTCGGTCTACGCGGGAAATGATGGTGGTGGGTGGTAGCGATTATAGGCTTGGAGCTTCGTGAAATGGGGGTAAGATCGCGGGGATGGGGTGATAGTAGGAGAACTCGTCGAAAATTGCAAGGTTTTCTTTTTTGGTAGACTTGTCTCGGTGCCATTTGTACTTTAATTTCTGTTTAAATACTAATTGTTCCGATAAAGGATCTTCCAGCAATCCTCTAATGGAGATATTAGAGCGAATCAAAAGGTTACTTTATCTATTGTCATTAAACTCCTAAACCCTTCGTATCTTGTCAAGTAATATGAAATAGTTAAGGTAAGAAGAATAAATACCACCTGGATTAAAAGTTAAAGACCGTTATAATGAAATTAATTTCGACCGGTAACGAGTGAATCCTCGTCAAAGGGCTGATAAACCGCCCGTCGAGCCTGTCGGCTCGCAGACTCCTCGCGATGTTATACACCGGGCGAACAATATTTTAGGATTAAAGTAATCCGATTGGCAGGTTGTCGGTGATAGTCCGGAGTGACAGCTAAAACCCATAGCGACTTGTGGGAGGGTCTAGAAGAGGGAAGAAGAGCAGACTTGGGAGTCAAGCCGATTAACCAAAATCTTGTTACAACTGCACGAGAGGAAGCCATGGGGTGTCCTCCGGATAGAAGCCGTCGAACGTGAAGGATCTTTTTGGGGAACAATCTTCGAGGGATGGTTTGAAACTTCGTTTCGAGTATTATTTCCCGAAAAGGTTATTTATCCAAACTACAACTCATAAAAACCTGTGATTGTCCGATCACGAGGATTATTCGAGGATTAATAATTCAACAGACTTTTCCGAAATTATTAATTTACCGCTAGTCCTCAACCCCAAGCAACAGCCGCGATGTCATCCCTCAGGACGATAAAAGGCGACATCTTTTCCAATTACCAGTGTCATCAGCGTCATCGTCGCCGAGAACCTCGCCCCGAATCACCGGGATCAGGCTACAGCTTGTCGTCCTATCGGAGCGTAGCGTTGGTAAGCACACCACCACCGTTCCTCGCCCCCTGTCCTCTTCAGGAAGGAGGAGTAACCTTCGCTCCGGGACATTTCCAAAGCCGTTTGCACATTAGCGGGGAATAAACGACACCGAAATATAGCGTGGATGCGCGATCGCCATAATAGGAGCGCCGAGTAGTCTATTAAGCGTCCTCAAAACCAGTTAGTGAGTCGGCAATCCAGTTTAGGTACAAAATGGCTGTCGTTTAGCGAGGATTAATGGTCTCGGGAGTGCCCCGGGGCAGCATAATGGGGCAGATGCGTCCTGGATGAGGGGGAACGGATCCCCCTCCATGCCTCTCAGTCGAGTCCCTTCTCTCTCTGACTCTTTCTGTCCCCTACAGCACGACGACAGCCACCCCGCTACCTATCCTCCCTTACTCCACCCCTCTGCTAACCTCATTATGTACACCTATCTGGCTACGGGGTCCATTATGCCCTTTTTGCGCTTTTCTACGCGCACCGGAATAAATACACGCGTTTCCGCCCGTGTATAAGTGTGTGTACGTGTGCACCATCGCGGGCTAAACCGTCGCACCAGGATACAGCGAAGTGTGTAAGGGCATAGAGATGGCACTCCCGAGGGGAGCTCTGGGGTCTCATATTTGGGCCTCGAAGCGCCGTTTAGTTTGGCGTTTCATGGTCGAGCGACTCCCCTAGCCTGATACGCGCCGAGACGCTGTGCTCGTCTCGTTTCGACGCTCCTGGGAGCAAACTGCAAAGTCGTTTTGTAATCGACTCCACTCTGGCGATGCGCGCGCGCGCACGACCCGTGCGTGTGCACCACGTCGCGGCCGAGAGCCACCGGCGGTTTTCGGGACGCCGCGATGACAGAGATTTAGAGAGCGGCGTTCGCCGCGGTGAATTAGCGAACGTGGCGACGATTTAAAAATCCTAGGAATCCGGATCGATCGGGATGGTCGCGAGAATCGAGAGCAGCAACGGGAGGATTCTCTGAATGTCAAACATTTCAGGCTGAATCGTAGTAGTGAACGAACGTTTTAGCTTTTTAATTGGACGACCAGTACCTACAGGGTGTTCCAGAAGAAAGTTCTATCAGAACATGGAATCGAAACTTATTGTTAGAGGTACTTATTGCCCAAACTATTTCAGCAATAAGGATGTAGTACCATTGCCAACTGGGCAATATGTAACGGTCAGTCAACAAGTTACCGATTTCGTTTCTATTCTTTTTGCTTGTGAACAACGACACAGAGCTGGCTACGGACTTTTTGCACCGAGTAGCAGCGCGGTATACCTCTGGGACGCGTCTAGGGGTGCGTCCTGCAGCGTCGGGGCCCTTAATCCGGGCGTCTCTGGGGGCCGCGTAGCCCGAAATTCGCACCACGCCTACAGTTTAACGAAATAATGCCGGTCGTTTAAAAGGTACAATGGAATCTTAAATACCTGGCCCTTTCTCGTGCAAGGCACCAGCAGCAGCTGGCCAGTACCGGAGTTTCTGCAGGTGACTAACTTACTCCGCCTCGTTCCGTTTCTGCCTTCGTGATCTCTGGTCGATTCGAACGCTCCGGTGTAGGGATTTACAAGTTGCATTGAACGAACTCCTTCATGGACGATGCGTTCCAGCCTACTCAAACGTGGTTGAACAATTTTTAACTGGCTTAAATTTTTTAACTAGACGTACAATCGAATTCATTAAATACTGAGTAGACGTGTAGATATGTAAATGAAAGAAATAGAGGAATGCATATTTTGCAACGTGGTAAAATAATGTTTGCACGGTCTTGGGAGCGCTCACGAGCAAATCGGAGGTCGCAGGTTCGCGACAAGGGTGCTCGATGTTTTCGGATTAGACAACGGAGGGGAAGGGAGCGAGAGGATCGCAAAGAGGATTTACAGTGGGCGTACATGCGACAGAATTGGCCGTCGCGAAACATAGGACACAAAACGCACCAGCTCTCTCTCTCCTGCTCCTTGGGAAATCCTAAAATAATCAAACACAGGCTGGAACGGTCGGCTCATCCTGCAAACAGGATTAGGACGAGGTGCACGGCAGGGTTACCGGGCGAAATCTAGTCGAAAAGCGCCGCCGCCAACTACCTGTCCCGTTGGAAACTTGACTTTACGACTTTGACGTTTCCATCCCTCCTCGTCTGAAAATCCCCTTCCGCCAAACGCTCGAAATTTGTTTCTCCCGGGGCTGTTTGTACTCGTACAAGAATGTTCTCTCTTATCTGCGCGCGAAGCGACCCGCCACGTTCGCAGGATTCCCTGTCAAACAGTCTGCTGTTTCGCCGTCAAATATTTTGGAACTGTTTCTAAAATACCATTAGGGCGGTGTCGCACAAAGGAATACAAGCAACGGAATATAAGGTGTCTTCTTCTTGTTTCTTTTATCAACCCACGACCACCTTGCAGTTATTTGTGATCAATCGTTAACGAATTTTAAGTCCCATTTTTATCACAGAAATTACAGCACTGATTCGGCAACTATCCCATCAAATCATTTTAGTATCGTCTCAAATTTCGAAGATCTCTTTCAACAGCATTGATCCACGAATCACCCGTTCTGGTAGTCTCAGAGATTTAAACAAGGATTCAATCTCGACGGACAAGAAGCGAAGACGACCGGTCGAAAGTAGGGGATGATAAATTTCAATTTGCCCGAATCTTCTCCATACTCTCGTCTATTCACAGGGCCATAGTCTCGTAATCGATCGTAAAGCGATCGGTGCCGGTGCCCGCGAATCAAATCTAACAATAACTCTCTCTTTCTCTCCCGGCTTCTATACACAACGCGTCACGTGAACAGCCGGAAAAAAGGGCGTCGTCACGCGTACTTGGCCGGCGCGCGGTGGTATAAAAGGGGATGATTTGTAACCGGTCGTTGTTCCGTGCACGTCGGGGCCCAATGACGGTCGTCCGTCGTGTCTCGTAATCGTCCAATCACGCGAGAGAAAAAACGCTGCCGCTCTCTCAGGGACAGTTACACCCAGCCTGTGCACCAAGCTAGAGAGGGATGTCTTTGGGGTGTCAGAAAACTCCCCTCTCCCCCTTGTCGCAACCAGATGCGTCCCGTTGGCTAACGCACCGCGACGGCCCTCCATTATGTTTGTTTATTTATTATTAATAGGAAATTCATAACAATCACATAATAGCAGCCCCGCGTATAATGGCTTTGTCCCGGGGTCCGGTTCGCGACGAGTATCTCTCGTGGCGTCGTCACGCTCGGCTTGGCTCGCCCGTACGTACACACAATGAACGACTTTTCTCCGGTTATTCTCCACGCCTCTTCTAAAAATCCTCGATTCTCTGTATCACGTATATACGAGTATATACTCGTCCGCTCTTGGCGAGTCGCGCGTACTTCGACGACTTGTTTTCTCGCGGTTCCGCAGGAAATTAATCGGTCCAGGGACGCGATCACGGATCCTCGGCCTCCCGTCGTTTCTCTTCCGCGGCTCAGACGGGACGGGGGTAAATAAATAACAGGGAGTTGGTGTCCAAGGGTGGAAACGTGGAGGCGCGCGCGCGCAGAGTCACTTTTAGCCCAGGGTGGCCGCTGTTCGATAAAAACGCGACCGTCCACGCTGTCCGCGTGAATCAAAATCGTCGCCCTGATAAAGACAGTCGATCACACCGGGACCGTCTGCATAGCAGCGTCCGAATTGAAAAAACCCGTTTCCATCGGGCCTGGATCCGCCTCGAAAGGATCGACAGCGAGTGGGGTGGGGGGTAAAAATCGGTGGAAAAAAACCGGGGCGAACGAACGAACCAGCGCAGCGGATGCGAACGAAAAATGCAGACCGAACAAGAGAGGAACGGTGGATGGAGAAAAAAGGGTGGTATATCTATATTGAAAAATGGCGCTCGAAACGGGGGACTCGAAACGCGATTTTGCGCGTTCTAGCGCCGTCCATGATCGTTGGCTCGGACGAACTACCCCCCTCCGCGCGTCACCGAATATCCCCACCCTCTCAACTCTTCACTCTTCCGTCGTCGCGTTGATGTGAACTCAAGGGTGCAAATTCCCGCTCGTTCGAAATTCAGGACAGGAAATTAGACGGGCGTCTCCCTCCCATAGAAATACCCGCGAAGCGTGAGAGATACGAGGGAGGCGCGCCGAGGTTCCAGCCACCCTCTGCCTCCCCGTATCGTGGTAACAACCTCCCTACCCTCCTTTCACTCCGTTCCCACTACATCGCCACCCCCTTCAATCCACCGCGAACGCGTGCATCCTTTCAATGCCGCTTGGATAAGTTTGTGTAATAAGGGAACCTGGTTCTTCGTGCAACGTGTTTCAACCAGGGGGTGGGAGTGGCCGAGGAAATTTTTGAGCAACTGGCAAGTAAGCTGATTTCGCGATAGTCGACGCGTTCGCGCGGTGTAGCTCGGGTAAATAGAGCAGTTGCTTGATAAGTGTGGCAAGAGGGTTGATTTATCGTGGTGAACGAATGGATAGTAGAGGCTTCTTTGAGAATTTTCTGTGGTGAGGGCTCGTTATGTGAACGGCTAAGTATCTTCTGAATGTTACATTTATATTTCGTTTTTGACAGCGTCCATTCACATTAATATCTTCATTTCGACATAACAATGACTTATTGTAGATTCACAAACCATCTATCCGACGACAAACGAGGTTCCCCTATCCATTTCAAAACGGAACACAGTCTGTTCAGAAATTCATCTTCTGAACATATTCATCCTCGCAAACGGTGGAACAAATTTGACGTAAAATCGCCTTTCTACCCGTGGCCGTATCGTCGGTTTTTATTTACTCGTTTCCTGTCATATTCTCACGCGGCGCAGCCCTCCCGCACCCCGGTCGGAAGACTCATTCTCTAATTCGAAAATGCCCGGTGACAAGTTTTGACAAGGCGGTCCGGTTCATCCGATCTCGGGGATTAGGTCAAGACCGTGGCAGGTTGCTAGACAGAGGATTTCCCTCTGTTTGGCCTCCTGAGTCACCGTCACCTCGTCACCTCGCTTTTCCCATCTTTCACCAAGGGCATTCTTTCTCCCCGGCGGTCTTCGTTTGTCTCCCCCCATTCCGAAGACAGTTTGCAAACCAGCAGGTAAAGGACTCGAGGGCCCGGAGGAGTCGACTTACGGCGACTTAACTCGCATTCTAGATCGTTGTTTTACACGCGCGCCGCTCCCCCTTTCGTCTGCTAATCCAATTTGCGAAATCCGTTCGACCGTTAACTTTGTTTTGAGATGAAGATTCGTTCGGGGACGAGATAGGATGGGCGGGTATCCATGGAGTTTCTATGGGAGTAACGGTACGGACGATTAGAACGCTCTATCTTCCCAGCGGTGATTCGATGCACTTTGGGTATAGATGATTTGACGGAAAAATTGAAAATTTAGGTATTTGGTTATCGATCGTTTTTATTTCATCTTGTATATCCGTTCAACCCGTTGATCTGAATAAGCGATTAGATTCGAGGAAAGGGTGTTCGTGTATTGGATTGTTCAGCTTATTGGAACATATCCAGCTTTAATGAAGGCATCACGCTGCGTTCTCGAAACCGATAGACGTCGGACGATGCACTTAAGAAAATTGAAAGGGGCGTTATTCCATCAAAGGCTCGTTAGAAAATCACAGCTGTCCGATACCGAGGAAGGGCTTCATCCCTGACACGGGGGGGGGGGGGTGTTGTCGTTGATCCCCATTGATCTCTGACCCCCGGTCTCGCATGTTCTAGGGAAATATTGCTGAAATTTCGGGAAACACGGGGGGAAACGTCTGTTCTCAATAGAGGTTCGATCGGGCGATTATTATTCCGGTATTATGATATCGGTTTATTGTTACTCGAGTGAAGCAATCGAGACTCGACGTTCAGGATCGTTCTGTGAAAATAAGAATAATTGAATACGAATAGGATTTCCAGGAATACGACGCGACGCGACGGGTGGAATAAGATCACGAGCGTAATTTTCTATTACGTCGTGCAATTAATTGCAGCGGGCCTCGTATAAGGAACGGGTAATTGCGCCGCGACACGACAGCTCGCATGAAAACGCGTAATAAAAATTATCTTAAGTAGCCGAGGGTGAGCTTAACCAGTGTGACGGGGTCCGTCATGTGTTTCCGTGGATATCGTCGGGGGCCTCGGGTGAGCCAATAAAAACACGATTTATACGGCAACCTGCAATTTCCTTCGCTATAAAGCTCGTTCCGTTCGACCCGCGATTTCTAATCTAATTCGCCTCGGCGTGTCGCGGTTCCACGCGGGTTTATTCGTGCCCATGATTTCCTCGTTCCTACGTCGGTCGGCAAGGATTATCCGTTTTTTAATAATACGATCGTGTAACGTAATTTGATAGGCTCATTGGTTCCGTTAACCGCAAAAAGAATCAGGAGCTCTACCTTACATCTACATTTTTGCATCCTATTTTTGCATTCATATAGTTCAAAAACATTTATCAAGAATTTACTGTATCTATTAAATTGGTCGTAAAGTCTAACAAATAAAAATGCAGGATCCCTTCAATATTTCAAGTACAAAAAAACTTCAGATTGTACATTGTGTAGAATTAAATTTAATTGACTCTATCTACTATTCTCATTCAGATCCTATCGAAATGTTCTCATTAAATCGCCATTAGTTATTATCTCGTCAATCTACCCTTTACTTTGCCCGCCGGCACACTGGCCCTAACCTGTATTTCATATTTCAGCACGTAGAAAGAATAGCGCCAAAGTACGTACAAAATAAATGAAAGGCGGGCGTGTAGCGTATAATAAGACAATAACGCGTCCGTCCGATCTAATTAACGATGATTATCTCGGTAGATGTGTATGTACAAGGGACGGGGGTCGTCCCTGTAATTTCTAAGCGTTACACTTTTAATCAAAAGCTTCACGGAACACCAGCCAACCGTGTCGCGCGCCGCGCACAATAGGACGATGGACCGTGCATACTGGCTGGGAAGGGTAGTGACGGCAGCGGTGGCCTTTGTCCGTTGATTTAAGGATCCACACGACCGTTGACAGTTTCCCCATCTGTGATTCGGGTTGAAATTGACGCCGATTAAGGATCCATTGAATCAACGGCACCGGATTCGGCTGTAAACGGCCCGGTAATGGACCGGTGGTGAGTTTACAGTGAATTAGTCGTCTCGGGATGTTTAACTTTCCTTCCGTACAGGAGCTGTTTGACAGCCGAGTGCTGTCAATGGTGCATGGAT
Organism: Dufourea novaeangliae; assembly: GCF_001272555.1. Taxonomy (NCBI): domain Eukaryota; kingdom Metazoa; phylum Arthropoda; class Insecta; order Hymenoptera; family Halictidae; genus Dufourea; species Dufourea novaeangliae. The sequence goes on along the minus strand of NW_015374020.1, from coordinate 4,486,393 downwards.
GGGAGTAGAGATTGACGATGGTTCGATGAAATTGAATGAAATGGAGTGGGTAGCTTAACAACAGTCTTCGATTCTAAATGATCTGTTTTCAGAATCAATATTTATCGAGTCCGTGAAGACGAAAAAATTAATTACCAACCTGTGCAATGTCTCCGAAGAATTTCAACAAAATTTGTAAAAATTTTGGCGAACCCCTCCAGTTGAATCTCAACCGCGGCAACGAGCTAGTGTGCGTGATCGAGGAGGCCACGAGCCCAATAAATCCGTATCCGTATCGAGTCAGCTGTAATTAAGAAAGAGTCTCGAACTTTGACCGGCGGTCAGCCACGCATCAGGTCGCCGCGCATGAGCGCACGCGATACGCTTGTAATCGTGACTATTTACCAACACTTTAAATCCGATACAATGAACGCATTCACGGACAGACGGGGGGACCAGCCTCAGGGGTGAGGTGAGGCGCGGGAACGTCGAACCTGAAGAGGGGATAGACGGACATGAACGTGTGTATGCGAGAAAGAGAAAGAGAGAGAGAGATTGTTACACGCTGTCAATCGTACGGATCCAATTTAATCAGACCGCTAAGTGGAGTAATTGGATAATTTACATTCCGTGGAGATTTCGTAAGACGAACGGGAAGTTTCCTCGAAGTCACCGAGAACACTTGACAATCGAGTGGCCGATGATAATACGGAAGGCAACACGTCCTGGCTACACATCATCGTCTAATTTGCTTTATAGATCGAAGACAATGAGCGTCTGTACCGAGGAATAATCGAGAGCCGTACGAATTACTCTTGAATCTCGTTCAATTAATTTTTCGAAAGGAAAACCTCGATACATTTTCTGGATCTCTTTACTACACAGAATTTTAGACGATCGGATATTCTATAAATGCATGAAATCCACAGTCTAAATACTGACAGTGACGTCTGTGCATACTCTGAAACATATTTCATTTAAAATAGTCTGTCACTTTATTGGACTTATAATAATATAAGCAACTGCAAGTTGAAATGAGTGAATAGGGATCGAAACCGCGTCGTCTTGGTCGAGAGTTCTCGTCGAAAATTCCGTTTTTCAGAGCCATGGGGATGTTGTATTTCGGGTTCCGCAGACGGTCGAATTTCTGTCGAGTAGCAGGCCGAAAGCGACGCCAGGGCGTGGCGCGAGCTGCGTTTCCGAAGCCGAAACGACCGGCGCGAATTTCTTTTTGTCTTCGGTGGGGGTATCCTTTACTCCGAAGGAACAGCCGCGTTTCTTTCCATCCGCTCGAATGTTTCGGGCCGACCCGTGCCGGTTTGTGAAACGCCGCGCCCTCTTATCCGTTCGGTTACTCTCTGCCCCGTAGTATCGCCGCGGGCAATTTGCATTTGGTGTTCCGAGCTGGTCGCGGGCAATTAGTCATCGGTGTCATTGTTCCTGAATCCGACACCGATGTATCCGTTTACCAGCACGTTGCTCGAGGCGCCACTTTTCTAATTAGGACCGGGCAGTCAGAAGGAATCGAATCGCTTTTGTCGGTCTCGAAACACGACTTCCTACGAGCGGAATATGTATGTCTGACTGGAATATTGCCCTTTGTCGAGGATTTCTTGTGTCATGAATCTAGATGGCTTCTGAGGAGAATTTGAGAATCTTGTTGTTTTGGGGATTCGTAGGTGTTAGACACGAGTGAGGCTATTTGTTGGATCGAGAGAGGAACTTCCGAATGGTAAGAAGTGTGTTCAGACTTTTGAGGATGATGTTTCTTTAGGTATTGGGTGAGTAGTTACGTGGTCAGACAATAAAGTTTCAAGAATTGTTCTATTTCTGCTTTGCATTTAATTTCGAAAGAATACGTCTCGTCAATTTGTGTTATTAAATTACATCGGCGAGTACATGTCGTCATAGTTCAGCGGATTATGAAATATTTTACTGGTACGACCGACTCGCCCTGCGATATCTGGCCGATCCAATTGCTTCTCCCTTCTCTTAATGTTTGCGAAAACTGATTAGCATTCGTGTAGCACGGCCTCTGTGTATCTCAGACCCATGTATCTCGTTAAATACACAGAAGATAACATTTCCTGGGCATTCACATCGATTTCGAGGCTGGGTAACAAGTCGTTTGATTTATGAATCGGCTGTCTAATTACTAATTAAGCAGTCACTTGATACACGAGCTGCGTTTGTAGCGCAAGAACCGAATGACTAACTGCTCGATAATTCGTATAAGCATTCTCACACTAAAGATTCATTTTCAGAATAAATTTTCACATTTTCCATCCCCTACCCCATGTACGACTGCACCGTAACGAATTATTCTGCAAGAAATCTCCATTCAAATTAATAATTTCGCGCGACATATTCGAAAACTGGGCCTGATATACGGAAACTCGCCGATTTCAGGAAGAAAGTGAAAAATAAAATAAAATAGCGGTTATCCCCGACGTCCTCGCGAATTGTATTTCAGATTCCCTTATCCGACTGAAAATGAAAGAACGGCTCGACGCGGTATCGCGATCTGAACTATGCCACGTACAATTAGTTGAAAACAAGATAACCGACTGGGAAACGATGTCGGGGGGAACGGGAGGGGACCGTAAACGTGCATCGACTACGCACGCGTGTTTCTCCGCGTGCAAGGCTGTGCACTTACACACGAGCTAGCACACACACACACACACACACATACACAAACTCATGTATACGTACTCATGTATATCTTCCTCTACCGTGAATCGTGTTTCACGAAAAGCGCACATTTCACACGTATATGCATACGTCGGTGCACGCGTTTGCGCGAGCGAGCGTTGAAATTCATTCGGTGCTCCCGGTCAACGTAATTAATTCCCGGCTCGTCAACGCCAGCAATTAAAATTATACGTTAATGATTTGCAAAAACTTGTTTTGTTGCGGATGGACGGCGGTACGCCTTATCTGAGGCCTAATTATAGCCTGCGTCGGTCTGACACACGGCGTGAAACAAATGGAGGAAGATGAAAAAGACCCCCGGTCTTCTTCGTCCTCTTCTTCTGCCACATCCCTCGCCACGTTCCCCTCTTCTCACTGTCTTTTTTTTTTTGCGCAACCGCGCCACTTCTTGCTCGTCCTGTTGCTTGAAATTGCACTTCCCTAGTCGGTTCCTTGCGCCTTTTTTGCCCTCGCATTTTTCGTGGTTTCGCCCGTGGGAACGTCTCGGCGAAATTGTAATACGCACGGGGATTCGGAGGTTAATTCTAATTTATACCAATCTGAGATTCTAGCACCTTCTTTATCACCTTATAAGATGATGGATTCAGTTCAGAAATTCAAGCAGGTCCGGTAAAAATAAATAAAAAAAGAATGAAAAGACTAGATCTCTTTAATATCGATATTTTCGACTTCAAATTTAAAAAATTTCTCGACGAAATTCCTTGGATACCTTTCTGTCTACAAAACTCTTGCTCGCCATCGAACATCATTACGCAAGTTCCAGGTTAAATCGGCAATATTTCGGGTATTTTCTCGACTGTGTGTGATCACGATCAGCACTTTTATTCGTCACCGAGTTTATTTACTTTCTGTCCCTTATCGTTTGTTTTCTTCACGGTCCGCGGTCAATTTGTAAATATTTCACCATCACCTCACAATCCAGGTCAGATAAGTCCCGACACCGAGTAAGATCGTCGAAGACGACGGTCCCGTTCCGTTGATTTACGTCATGCCGTCGGTTCTCGTACGAGGGCGATAATTATTAAAACACGAAATACACGGATGTCTCGTTATCGTCCGCGAGAACGATGGTTTCGTAAGTGGGGTGGGGGAGGGCTGGAGGGCCACTGGAAAATTCTCGCGAACGAGAGAAAGTATATGTATATGTACACGGCGCGAGTCAGCGTTTCCGGCTGAGAAGACCGCTCCGCGCCGCGACCGAATATCGCTAACGAGCCCAGTTGTTTTCCGTTTGAGCAGCTGTTAATTGGCAGTGACTAATTACAACGCGTTATCGGGACGTTATCGCCGCCAGAACGCTTTTACCGAGAGTTCTTGTGATTCTCCGCGCTCCCTTGTCGCGGCCGACGATTACGTTTCTCATTCTTCGTCTACAAATTCCCAGTGCAGTTAGCGTCCATTTGTCTTCGGTGAGCTCCTCCGATAGTTCTTCTTCCATTCACTAGCCATCGGCTTATAGCAACCCTTGTTTTTCCCGTTTCACGGAAGTAGCTGTTGTTATTTCAAAGATACTGTACAATCAGATATTGGATTCGTCTTAGATCACGACTAGGGAAGTCAGAATATGTATATTGAAAAGATAACGTCGGTAATGATAACGATGAGGTAAGAAATACTATCTTTTATTTAAGAATCGTACAGATCGCTTCGTGGAGGTCGTCACTTTTACTAGAAAGCCCGGTTACACTGCTGAAGGATCCATTACGACAACAATGATGCTATAAATAACAAGAACTAACTATAGTATGTATTCCATAAAAGAAAACTTTCCGACTTACCTGGTCCAGTTCTCCATTTGTCAGGACCTCCTCGTTTTTTTCCTCTTCCCGTTCAATGAAGCCCCTGTCGTACTTTTGTCCTCGAAGAATGCAAGGTAGACCGGATAGTCCCGTGTAAAATTGTTGATCGGTAGGCAAAAGACAAAACGGTTCTTCATGGTTCCCGGACCCGATTTTGCGCGGTGACTTCTGAGGACTCCTGGGAGCCCGTGGAGACCCGTAGGTCGACATGTCGAACATTCGCAGATGACGATCTAACGAACGGGAAACAGGCTCCGGCCGGAGGGCCCCGGCTGGCTGCGACCGAAGAAAACGAACGCCAAAAAAGGATCCCCCGAAGGGATATCCTACACACTAATTATAGGTTCGTCGGTCTCGTCCACAATTGTTTGAACGTGTCAGCCCCTTGTTTGCGGGTTGTTAAAGGGGGGCCCGAACTTTTTCCCTTTTTCCCCACCCGGTGCGGCGGTGGTTTCCACGTAACCGTAAATTTCGTACCTATTTTCCACATTTGCCCGGCTGGGATCCGTCGTTCTTCTTCCTACCGTCGTCGTCGCGTTAATAACAACGGCGAACGAAATAGGAGGGCAGACCTCCACCTTTCCTACCGTTCCGGGATCGATCGGTGCCGACCAATTAAAAACCGGGCCCGCGCGGAGATTAATGATCCGTGGGGCGAGCAAGGATCTCCTTAGATCCATTACGATTCATTACGGTCTTGATTCAGACCGGGATAAACCTCCGAAGGTTACTAAAAATACCATCGACGCTAATTACCCAGCCAACAATCGTCCAATCGTCGTTGAATCCTGGACAGCTGAAGTCGTCATTTGGGTTTCGTTGCGCCCTCCCCCCGCTCGACAATGAACGCGGTTACGCGTTGCATTAATCAGTGACAGACCGGCTTGCCTCGAGAGATATATGGAGCGAATAATTTCTCGAGGCCTGGAATCCTCGGAAGAAAACGTTCGTCGTTTCACGCTCTCCAGCCGAACGGTCCCGGACAGTCGGTCAAACGTCACCGACAGAGGACCCTGTAATAAGGCCACCACGATAATAAGGACACTATGTCATTTATAACTGCCTACTAATTTGTTGTATAAACGACGTACACGTGCAGCTCGATGATCGTGGACCCCGCGTGTATGAAGGAGAACGCGGTCTTATTTACCTGGTGGCCCGACGACGACTGGGGCTTAATCGTCCTCAGGGCCGCATTCGTCGGGTTACATGGCTCTCGGTTAGGTTCCTGTCAATCTATCTTCTCATTTCGAATTTTTTTACGCTGGTATAATACCTACTACGGAGCTTGAAAATTTTTCACCTACGAATTATTTCAATATTCACCCCAAATGAATTCTGTTCATAGCGAATCCTTCATTAGAGCGAGAGGGCACAAAGAATATTCAATAAAGATCTCGACACATTCGTACGGGTTTGATCTGTCAGCAGGTTTCAATTCTTTAACTCTCGTGCACTGCTCGGGTAATTGCTACATTTCGTCACATTATACTAAAAATTACATTCGAAACGTGTGAAAAAATTTATTTAAAAAAGTTAGACGATCATGTATATCAATACGGTGTATAACCCCGAGACAAGCTTCCTATAAAATACTAGCTTCGAAAAACAACAGGTAACACGAAACCAGCGTGTAACACACGATTCCACAATATCCGTGAATAAAATCGTAACGGAATACGAAAAGTACGTTCCTGCACGGTGTTAGTCGGCGCGGTCCATTAGTAGACGGGGTCTTTGGTGAGGAGGCTTTCGTTCGCCGTTTCGAAACCGAGAGGCCTCCGGGGCAGCGGAATGGAGGCAAGTCAGAGGGCGAAGCCCAGTCAGGCACCGCACGAGTCGGATTTATGAATTGCCCAAATAATTTATTAAGCGTAATTTTCAATGGGGCCCAAATTGAATCTGATTTAAGTACAATAAGGCATTGTGGCGGCCCAGGCCCCCAGGCCCTGGCTCGGGCAGAATGCGAGCCTTGATTCGAGAACGCGCGCGCGCGCGCGAGCAGACTTAAGAGAAGGTGCTAACTAGTCTCTGAACGGGCCTCGGCTTTCTGCCTCCCTCTGTATCTTTGCTCTTCTCTCTCTCTCTCTCCCTCTTTCTCCGATTCTACCGTCCTCATCTGTTCCCCCCTTTGCCGTGTTATTTCGTCTTGTTCCTCATCCACTCTTCGCCGTGCATTCTCTTCGTCTTGGTTCGGCTACACGACACAAGGCCACCACACGTCCCGAGGGATTTCGATTTTCCTGGGCAACCCGACGTCAACCACAGACCGCTCGCGAAGAATGCCCTTTGATTGGGCCACGAATGCAGCTATCAATGGCTAATGAGCCCGCGACCTTGATACACGACCGCCCTGGAGCCTGCATGAATAGAGAAATTAATTTTCGAAGGTTCATCGACACCTCTGCCCCCAGCCCCGCCGCAATGATTTAACGCCGTATCCTCCAACCCTACCATATTCCGATCGGGGCACAATCGCCTTTTTCTTGCAATCGTCTCCTTTCCGCCCACGAAGGAGCATGATGTGTTTTCGCGTAATTCCTTGTTCGTTCGAAATCATCGACGGGGTATTTATAAAAATCGAGCTCACGGGAGTTCAATTGATTGGAACACGATTTTAAGTATCAATGCTAATGACCTCGCCGGGCAGTCGCTTAATTGGACCCGTCAAATCGATCCCCGAGCCATCGAACAACGGTGTCTTTGGGTGATGCAACTGACCTTTTCACGGTGCAATATTCTGGCTGCAGGTGCAATCTTTCGATTTCAAGTAAGATTCGACATACGTCAGTGAAGACTATTGAGATATTTAATATTGATATCAGAGGAGGGAAGGATGTCACCGTTTAATCGGTACAAAAACGATCGCTTTCTGGGGCAAATGACTATGGTACGGTGCAACGACGACGATGCACCGTTAAGCGATGCATTGGGGCCTGAGTCACATTGCAGGGGACCACCCATCGGCCGTGAATTGTCGACAGTTCCAAGAATTCGCCGTGCAATCACGCGGAATCATTGCCCACCTGAACGAGGTCCCCCTTCCCGTTCCGACGCCTGTCGTCGCGACGACGTGGTTCCGGCCGCGATCATTCGGCCAGATTTATCGATCCTGTTCGCATTTCGCGCGCGCGTTCAAACGAGAAATTTCAATTGGATCACTTTGGACGTCGGGGATTAAGAGAACGTACATTACCAGTGCGTTTCCTGTGCAAACAATTGAGAGGTTCGCTGCAATAGGCAGCTATGCCACACAATATTAAAAATATTAAAAACTCGAATCACAATTCGACATTGGTACTTATTGTGAATGACTCAAGCTTGATGCTCGATTATTAACCCATGAGTCATTAGAGAAGTTATCCTGAATGGAACAGTTTCCTATAAATCATTTTCATTATGAAACGGATATCGATAAAATACGAACCCTCCTCTTTTTTCATTTGGTTTCTCTTTTCGCCAAAAAAGAAGAGGGGAGAGGGGCGCACAAAGGGCTTGTAGAGGCGGGTCGTGTAAAGTAATCGGGTGAGAACGGTAATTTCAAGTCAGCCACGACCGCAAGAGACGATTGTCCGACGACCATCTTTCAAACTAGAATTCAATTGCGTCACGCCGCGTTATCCTGAGAGGTACCAATCAAACGCCTCGAAGAAGTCTCCCGGTGGTCTTGTGTGTGTGTGGCCCCCCTCGCTCCACGAGGTTCCCGAACAGAGAAAATGACCACGGCGGAAAAAGGAAGAAAAGAGAGGGGGGGGAGAGAAAAAAAAGAAACTGTTTGTACGTTGAGAGACACATTTATGGCCCAATCAACAGTGTATTCAAACATAGTCACACCTTCTTGCAAAGGGACGGGCGTGTACAGCCACGACGAAAAGCCCAGCATCCCCGGCGGAGAATCTGGCTACCTCGTGTCGGGATATCCGCTTCGATATGTCCTGAAAGGATACTGCAATCTCTGCTCATTCATAGACAACGGAAATTCTCTCCGTTTTAACGAGCAACGAATAAAACGATTCGAAAACCCCCGACAATGTGAGCAACCGTCGACCTCGGTCGTTGTATGAATTCTACGATAATTAAACGTCATTTATTCTGTCAAACTACTTCATAATTTCACTTGTGCTATGAGACAAGTCTCGCTTCTCATTCTCAATAACAGCCTCTCGCATTCTCGCTCTGCACATCAAGAGTTAAGTTAAACAAATAAATCAGAGTGAGAAAATTCTTCTTTGTTTAATTACCAATTAACACTTTATTCAAGCATTAGTTTCATGGGATGAAATATTACTATAATTTTATTGGACTGAAAGGCACTCTTGAAAGATCGAAGACTTTCTAACGTTTCTGTAAGACGAACCCTTTTCAAAAGAGTTTTTCCAAGCTTCGTTCGCTGTGGGAAAAGCATCGAGACAACGCGAGAACGTAGCCAGAAGGAATTTCGAGGGGCCACCGGACCAAGAGGTCTCGAAGGATCGATCATCGTATCGCGCGTTTTTCAAGGCAGCTGTACCTGACTCGGTCGTCTTTGATTCTCGAGATCAATGGAGCCCCGTGAATGCGATACACATTTTTCTACCCACGCGGGCGCGCGCGAGCGAGCGAGGGCATCCTTCAAATTTTTCTCGCCGGGGGCGTCGAAACTGTCCTTTCGATCCGGCTGAATACCAACGGGAATTAAAAGTCGAGAAATTTATTGGACGGTTGGATTTCATTTAGCAGCTGCTATTCTATACACGATTAATCACCTCGATCAAACTCAATATAACGAAAAAGGATTCTTCCCATTAGATTTTTAATAAGTACCTATTTTAAGATACTAGGTAGCTTCCTTTTTTCTCCAATCCATTCGCATTATTTGAGAAAAATGAAAAATAAGTCCTTAATACGAAATGTTTTGTATTAAATTTAATTACTAACATCTCAGAAAGCATAACAAACTTTTCATGGTAGTGATCAGAAAAATTGCGTGTATACATATGTACATAGCCTAATGATGCAAATGGATTAACCGTCCGAGTCAATGGAGAAAATTTCTACGTCGTTTAAATTTCACATCCGTATATCGGTCCGATCTGGCCCTGGTGGGAATCGATTATTCATCTCGCTGGGAAAGCCTGGAACCATGAAAATTCTCTCGGTCCCCGTTCTAATCCCATCCTCGAGTGGAAATTACACGGAAGCAAATGATCCTAATAACGTATCCCAACCAGACTTTCGGGTGGGGCGATCGCGTGAAAAATCACGGCGCGAGCGTAGCATAGCGCGGCGGGACGAAATTATACGACGGTAAATCAACGGAAGCCGGGAATCGTCGTCCCGGCTTGTTAATCCTAATCTGCATTTTTATCCCCCCGGAGGAACCACCCATATCGTTTAGGGGACAGAGAAGAGGGGGAGAACAGGCCCAACGGAGCGGCGTCGTCGCAGGGAGGAAACGGTTTTCGTAGCGACGGCTCGTATTTTGAAAGCACTTTAGAACCATTTAGCTGAATGCGCGGGCCAGAGTTTATGGGGGTCTTTCTGGTGGCGTGGGGGCTCCTCGTTCTCTTCAGCCACCTCTTGACAAAAGGGGGCCACGCGGGGCCAGGTGTCGGATCGTCCGCCACCATTACCAAACTGTATATCACTTTCCGTGACCGGACACCCTCGAGTCCACAATATCGACCTCCCCTTCCACTCGAGCGATCCCCCGAGCTCTGTACGCACATTGTGAGCCGCCTTAATTTCCCTCATTAACCTGTTCCGGCGGGTCACTTTACTCTTGGATCAAGAAATTAACCCTGCTCCGTCTATTCTGTCAAATTGACACATTTTTCTGCTAAGATAAAATGTGTTGGCATGTTGTCAGTTGTAGGTAAATTTAGTTGAGGTTCCATGAACTTTATTTTAAAAAATTTGTGAATTTATTAATTTCTTTCCAGTGTGTCAATTTTAGACCAAGGAACAAATTAAGTTGGGTAAACGAGGGACGGATGAGGATTACTATCCAACGAGTGAACTGTTTTCTTATGTCGGAGAGTTTTTATTACAGATCAAGTACTAGTTCAAAATAGTTCCTGAATAAATACTTAAACAATTTCCTTTTCTTGGCTATGATCAAAACTGCTACACCCTGATAATTGTGACTTGTAAACAGCTATTACAAAGTACTGACATCGTACGTCATTATATCTTACCAGTCTCTTTAGTTTTACACTCGTCAAAAAGTAGGAAGATCTTTTCCACAATATTCAACGGAGTCTAATCGAAAGAAGTCTCTAGATACTCCGTCATAGTAAACAACGTGAATTATCTCCATATTTACATATTTTCTGTTCGATCCAAGTTACCGGAATGACAATCAACAGCTCCGACGAGAGTCGTGGTCCGACCACTAAATCCTCACAAAACGACAAGATAACTCGTTTTCCTCGGCACAATGCGGTTAAGGCCAGTTTTTACGAGGATAAATTAGTTTATATACCGGGGGTCGTAGAGAATCGAGGCGAGCCGCGCACGGTCAGAGAATAGAACGTTAGAGGGAAATTAATGCGACGCAAAGCGATTCGAGCATTCCTCGAGGATGTTCCAACGAGATTTCGAGCCTTTATGCTCTTTCCGCGCGGTCCATCAAACCGCTCGTTAGCTCACAAACGTGGCGTTAATACGATCGACGAGCCCGGGACCCCGTTGATTTCGAGCTGCTCGACTGGAAGAATACCGGTACTTAAGGACCGACTACGGTGGACGTTGCTGCGGGGTGTATTATTAACACGTTGATCCACGATCGAAACGGAACTCCCCATGCGATCTCGACGTTGGAAAGTTCGATGGAAAGTTCTTGACGCGTGAGGACTGGTTTCGAAAAGTTTCGCCACGAGACTGTGAGATCTTGTCAGAAGTTGTCAAGATTCTTTTCATTCGGATTCGCAAAGGCGACTTCGGGATATTGTGGTTCGGTAGAGAAAAGGATTTCCAATGATTCGAAGGTAGAAAAACATTAATTGTTTAATAAACAATGATTTCACCAAAGTCACTGTATCTTCTGAATAGATGGAATCTTCGCCTTCTATTCTAGAAAAGTAGGGTATACGCACCAATGAATGAACGCTCAAGAGATTTCGTAATTATTAAAGTTGATAAAATCACGACGGTACTCCAAAGAATATTTGATCATCGACTGGACGTTCGCGAGAGGTCGATAATTCCGAAGGGAAAAGTCAAACCGGGTCCCCATTACGGTAATGCGTTCTGGATCCATTTCAGGCTTCATGATTTTATGGATCCTTCCTGGAAAGATGGAGGGGACGGAGGAAGTTCGTTCCGAGCACCTGCTCGAGCTGCGGGTTTGGGTTGTCGGACTCAATTTCACTCTTTTCAAGAGGTCGACAATCGAAGCCACTCGAGAACGGAAAGCGACACCTCGGCCGCATCCTCTCGAGCTTTACAAGGATTTAAACAACTTCGAATGGTCCACGGTTCCGCACCGAGGGGGAGAGGTGTACACACAATGGCATCGTCGGATCTTTTACAACTGGATCCCTTTACGGCGACGCGAATCCCCCCCATTCACGGGAACAACGCAGTTTTCTATTGGACAGTCGTCGGAGACAAGGACCTTCTCGCCTCTGAAAGGCCACACGCTTGGTTCATTAAAGTCCACGAAACGATACCGCTTCTCTTTCGTTCTGGGCACGGCGGAGGAATTTTTAAGAGAAGCTGCAGCGTACCGAAGACTGACTAGAACGATAGAAAGGAAATATTGAGGTATTTCCTTTTCCCTTTTCATGGAATTTGTACAGTTAGCGACGAAAGTACTCGAATCGAAAAATACTTATAGATTCGTTTCTATAAAAATTTGTACAGCCTATTATACTAGATAAAAGAATGTGTACAATTGAAAATTTTTTAAAACGGTAGGTAATATTCTCCTAGAATCGTAACACAATTCTTTTATTTTGTCCTGAAGACAATCCTCAAGAAATCTTTTGTAACTGGTCAAATGTATTAAAGACAGTGTTCACTGCTATCTGTTCCACAAAATAGCGCCACCATTCCGATAGAGGACACCACGTACCAGTAGGGAAATAGATCAAGTAAATAGTAGTTTGTTGTTCTCAAGAACGTCAGTTTCGAACAATATCTCGATGATCATTCTTCGAAGCTTCCTGTCGCAATTAAACGAACAGAACGGTCCAGGGAACCACCGGCCGTGTCCTCTGCGGACTGCGGTGGATCGGTAGGGGTGTAGATATTCTTTCCTCCGGAAAGTCTCTCGCGTGACTTTTACGGGGACCTTCGACGGCGGGGTCCAAATTGTTCGATTGTCCGTCTCGAGTGGCTGCGACATTGTCATTCGGTCGCAGCTGTTCGGTGCCTCTTAAATCGCAATTATGCGAAGCACAGCAAGCCACAAGAAAGACGAGAGAGAGAGAGAGAGAGAGAGAGAGAGGGGTGCCATTTTCTGGCGTTTCGCTCAAAAACTGATCCTTCAAGTGGCTGACAATAGTCGCAGAACGAATCTACCCCGGGGTTTACCTTTATCTCCCTCTTCCCATTCTATGGCCGGGGCTGTACTGGCTACTTCGGCCGAGATTGCCGTATTGTCGAGGGCGTGAGGCCCTTCGCGCAGACTATTTTCCTCCGTAACGCCATTCAGTCCAAACGAAAAAGACTCGAGGACGTGCACGCGGTCAAGCACTGTGCCCCGTGTAGGCTCGACTTTTGTCGATGCTGCTCGCCTGAAGCTTCGCGCACGCTTTACCATCCTCCTCCTAAATCTACAAGAAAGATCGAAGATCGTTGCTGAAGTTTGCGGAAGCTGAGACAGTGTTGGTTATAATAACGAAATGTATATATAGCTCAAGTAGTAAGTTTAATGGTACCTGAATATCTGAAGTTCTGACTTTAAAAATGCTTAAGCAAAGAGAGATTCGAGGACCCATTTATGTTTGCGTACCAGAGTTCTTCAGCATCAAAGAGTCTCACCACAAGTGCACAGCGTACTGGAACAAGAAGAAGTATAAGTATATACCTGAAAATCTCGAAGTCGACGAGTGCCTGAATGTCTGAGGACTTAAAGACTCGATAAAGAGTATCGATGCCAAAGGCTACTGCAAGAAAAAGTGCCCACGACGGCTGTCCCTCTCGAACGAAAGTACCGCAAAGAACGTCGGAGCCGTAAGGGTCAGACGACCGCGGTGTCGATTATATAATTGCCACGATCAATCTCCATCATTCGTGGGTAAAGATCGCGTGCGCGTGCGTCTCGAGTATTCCGCGTTTAGCATTCACGGTCAATCCCGGCCGCTTATTTCGACGAGTCGGGAGGCGCGAGCCGTCAGACACTCACGACCCACCTAGTCAATTAAGAAGACAGCCTATCTATTAGAGGATACCCGACTCCTCGATTTCTCTTTCTCTCCCGTCGTCGTTGTCGTCGTAGTCGTCGACGTCGTCGTCTCTTCGTCTTATTTTCTTTTCCGCTTTTCTGCCGGCTGTCCCGCGGATGAAATAAGAGAAGCAAAAGGCAGGCAACAGACTCCGTCTCGCCGAGAGAAAATTCGGGGATGAGAGGAGGAAGATCGGCGATGGAAGGAACAGGGAGTTAATTGAAGGAAAGAGAAAGAACCGTCGACGTGTACGTTGGCCGCATTAGCCAACGTTTTGCGGCCGGAACCATCCAGGGATGATGTCCTTTGCGGCGACAGAAGTTATCCCTGGGCTTCCTCCTATTGCACTCTAGAGAAAAGAAACCAGTAGCTTCGTAACAATTTCCGAGCAGCGACTCCTTTCATGAGCCACAACCGATACTCACGGATAATTCTTTGCCTTCTCCTTCTCTCTCTCTCTCACTCTCTCTCGCACACAAGCACACACCCACACATAAACAAGGCCCTATAATTCCCGCTATGCTTCCCCCGTTGATTTAGTGCCGACGATATAAAGCGGAGTGAGCCGTTCGCCGCTGACAGTTCACCGTCTCGACCCGTACCGGCTCGTTTCTCCGGTTCGAGAGGTGTAACTCATCGCGCACTTACGAGAGCCGTTCGGTCAATTAAGAGGACAAGCCAGCCTATTAGAGAATACCATTCCCTCCTTATTTTACTCTCCTGAGTTTCGTTCTATTTCCGTTTCTTATCCCCGCCTACCCATCCACCCACCTCCGTTATCCGTTCCTCCCCACGGAATCAATTTCCTCGGATCGATGCGCCGCGAAACCAGGCGCGTCGACGAGGAAAACCAGAAGCCCTCTCTGGAAACCCGTCGAAAAAAAAAAAACGAGGATCAGAAACAAAATAGGAGCGTCAAAAGGGGGGATGGGGGAGGAAGCAGGAAGAAGACGGACGGCTTTACACGTGAAACACAGGACCGCGTAACAGCAAACACGGAGCCGCGGAACATCCAAAGCAGAACCCGAGGCGAGCGGTCCTCTCCTCCGTTTGCTATCCGGCGAGATGACGTACGGTGGTCCACGGTTGTGGTGGCTTCTATTTTCGTTGGCGTGTTTCAGGGGGAAGACGACATGTGCTCGATATTTAGACACCGGGGCCGTGTCTTCTCTGGTCCACAGACCCCCCCGAATTCCCTTGTTCCACGCGCGACGATCGTCTCCTTCGTTCTTGCGACACGTCCGTTATTCCCGTCTCTGTTCCGCCCGCGCGAATCACTCCACCGCCCCTCTTCCTTCTCGTACACGTCCCTCTCAAGACGCTTCTCCTCCTAACGGGGTATTTAGTTCCACGCCGTTATAAATTACGTATCATTCGCTTTCCAAACTGACATTGCGGCACGCGCTCCCGGAATGCGAATACCAGGCTCTCTGCGTCTCCCTCGTTATCCTTTTTCTCGTTCCTCCTCCTTCCTCCCCTTTCCACAGTTGCGCTCGCGCCCGTCTACCGCCCCTCCTCTCTTTCTCGTCCACCACCTCCCCCTGTTCAGCCACTTAGCTCCCTGTTGCGTGATTTAAGCTTTTTCGAGCGAACCCAGTCGAGGCTTCCGGCGAAACGAGGCTCTCCCCTGAAGACTTCTTGCACGACCCCGCGCAATTTCGGTTAGTTAGTGCCTGCGCGAAGACTTACCCACCCTCTTCCCTTCGTCTTTCATCCCCTGAAAGTTAATCTTCGGTCGGTGTTTGTTAATTGAAAGATCGGAGGGAACAACATGGGCAAGTTTTTCTTTTTGTGGTTCGTTCACGGTGAAAAGGTGGATTTGCATACGGTGCAATTCGGTTTGATTATCGATAAGTTGATCTGGCGAAGTATCCACCAAATTATGATGAAGTTTTGGGTACGAAGTGTCGGAGAAATGTGTGGTTCGAAGTTCTCTCCCGTCTACGAGCCACGCCACCTAATTCTAAACACGTGTTCGTGCACCGCTTCCGAGAAGCGTTCCTCGTGCGACGCCGAGCACCAGGTTTACGATCCTCGCGAATTGTCGGCGGAACTGCGCGACGAATCATCTGCGTACGCGTTGCACGTGATCGGGCCCGAGACAAAGGGGCGACGGTTCGACGTTTTCTTCGGTTCCCCCGTCCGAGGATCTAAATATAATGGGCGGGTGTAACGTTACCCCCGGTGTGTGCCTTGTACGTTTCGGAACATTGAGATTGGATAAAGAAGTACCCAAATGTACGTTGAACATTAACCCCACGACGATGATTGGGTTGTTTTTACCCGACAAATGTCTGTTTGTTGTTTTAACAACAATTGAAATTTTTCCAATCGATAGATGGTCCCAAAAATTACTACGTACCGCAAACGGGCCGCAAATAAAAGTCTGCCGGGGGACCAAGAAAAAAAGGAGTGCAGCACAGGGAGCACGCGTGACAAGATATCAATTCTGTTTAAGCGGCAAAACGGTGGCAGCTCCACTAATAGACCGAAAAGATTCTCATCTGTTTAACCGTTGAACGTGCGCGCGCGCTGGGGGGGGGGGGGGGGCCTGGGCTGCTGCGAGCAACAGGAAAGACAAAGGGAGGAGAACAGGGAGGAGAACGGTGAAAAAAATATATCGTCTCGTTGCCGAGATGCCAGAAGCGAGACGCATACCTCTTAATTGGAACGCTTTGCTCTCCGGGGGCTAAGCGATCTGGCCGGATTTCGAGGGAAATGGGCGTTTAAGTGAACACCGGGGGAACCATTTACCACGGGTCGACGTTAGCCTGCCTGGTGAACGCAGTTCGGTCACGAGTGTCCTCCTCACCCATCGATTTTTGCATACGTTCCGTTTCCTTTCCTCGTTCGTTCGTTCGTTCACGCTCCCAATGACCTAATTGAGTGCTCGTTTATAGAGTCTCAGGGAAGAAGGAATGTCCACGAGGATCCTCGATGTTCCACTGGTCGAAACACGTTGAAGGGGTTCGATATGAGGGGCATAAAAATCGCGACGACGGCTTTTGGGGTCCAGAAACGATCTAACGCGCGCGCGCGCCCATTAGCGATCCCCTTGGAACTTTATTTCTCGTCGACTACTGACGGATTCACGTAGGCCCGCGGTTTTCCCGAAATAAACGAATCGTTAACAGGAGCCGCGCGACGCGCTCGGGTCCACGGGTCCCGTCGTCGAAAATATTAAGATTCCACGCTACAATGTCGGCTTAATGGAACCGGGAGGAACACCACCGGTCCCCGACCGTGGCTGAAGGAAGAGAGAGGAGAAGGCGTAAAAAAGGCGGGAGAGGTCTTTTAACAACCAGACTCATTAGGAGCGCATGCTGCTCGCTTTTTACAACGAGACATTTGTAAGCAATACAGACTTCAAAAAACAAACTCTCTCTCTCTCCTGTCCCAGCCGACGCTGCTCCTCCTCTGCGCCAGGGACACCTCGGTTTGCTCTCTTTTGCGCCGTTCACCTCCTCCTCGTCTTTCGACCCGTTCCGCGGGAGAGGACGTTTAAGGGTGTCTGGCAGAATTTAAATTGCGAAACGGCAGCATGCCCGCGCGCGAAAACCCTCCCGACCTCTTCCCGTCTTTGTCCCCTCTGCCCGTCTGAATCCTCATTCTCGACGATGATGGTACACGGAGACGTCGAGTCGAGCGTGTATACAGCGCGTTTGAAGGCGTTTACGAAACTGTGCTCACTCGGGCTAATTTATCACCCACGTTCGTAACGTCTCGTGTAGTCTTTTAGAGGTTCGTGTCGATTATTAATTCTGAGTGTTTGCGAACACCTGTACCAAAGAAGCTGCAATTCAATTTCGAAGCTTCCTTTCTGATGATCACAAAGATGACATACATACTTCGAGAGACGCATAGTCTACTTTGAAATGCCTGTTTACTGGTTAATGTTCATACACTGATGAAATCTGTATTTTCTCTTTTTAGTTTAATTAATTACATTTTTCCAGGTTTTTAAATCGAAATCTATACGTTTTGAAAAGGTATAGACAAAGGTATATTCATTTATTGATGCGTTTCTAACAGAAACGGAGTAATACGAGGGCACTTGAGGGAGATAAACAAAACCAGTAACAGGGACATTTAGCGCTTTTATCCCCGTGAAAATCGTTGGACCGATTCAGTCCCTCGTCATAATTACACGGAATCTGATACATACTTCGATACCGTTGGTCGACACGCTTGCTGTCATCGTCGGTTATTATTCATTCGCGTGCGTCGCGATTCCACGCTGGATTATTCTCGCGCGTATCGCGATATCGACGATTATGTCATTATTGCAAGGATTTTATTGAGCGGCCTGCGCGCAGCAACGACGACTTATGTCTGGCCGGAGTTTAGTCGGCGTAAAGTCGGCGGGCTCATTACCATAATCGAGATAAACGGTAGATAAACCCGTGTCACCGCCATAATTCCTTTGATAAAACAGGGGAGGGGGGGATCGCTGGCGTGGCCGGGCGTTTTAATGAATTTTTACGGAAAGATAAATGCGACTGAATTTGACGACGATGAATCTGTGATTGCTCCCTTTCACGATGAAATCGTCGACGAAACGTACAAAAAAGAAACGGCTGATTTCGGGACATATCTACTCGTGTACGAATTTACCGAACTTATGGTAATTTTGTATTTCAAAGAATTGCTTTCAGAACATTTTGAGAATGGCGACGAGAGGACGAATATAGAAACTATTAATAGCTGACCATCTTTTTCTTACATATTCCACCCCCTACGGGAAGAATCTGATAAGACGAAAATGTTCAATTTTCATTTTATTGCGCGAAGTATCTTCTAATACGTAGATGGCACTAGTCTCACTTTGTTTAACACGTTGCATTTCGTTTTTTGAGTCATGAATCGTCGAAAATATTATATATGCGTTCAGTTAGAGGCTGTTGGTCTTGTTTTAAATTATACTGTGATATGAATTTCACGCACAAATGTTCGTGTTATTCATATTTGGGTGACGTGGCAGTCAATGCGTTAACGTATAAAATGGTACGTAACGAATCAGTATCTTTTCGTTCTCTTGAAAAATTATACATACATGTAATCGACTTGTGACACTTGTCTTGCAGCGATGCAATAGATGCAAGTCTCCAAAGAATATAATAAGACTTCAACAAAAAAGGTAGTAGAGACTTAATAGGAATATATGTATACGCAGTATTCGTCACTGAGATTTGTCGCGTGACGAAAAAAAGTGTCAAGTACAGATGAGTCTTATTAGTGTTTGACCAATTTCACGTCCAAACGATCTAATTACATTCTGAAGTTCCAACGCGTAGAGCAAAAAGGGGGCAGCAACGCTCACGAGGACGCGTCGGTTGGTCGGTTGGTCGGGTCGGACCGGTCTATAATTAAGAGCGAAATAACGAGGGAGTTGTCGAACGCGAGTGTAATCATTACGAACGCGAGCGCGAAACCCCCGAAACATGTGTTCCTCTCGGCCACAGCACTTCCTGTCGTTAAACGTCTGCGTAACTACTTGCGTTTACGCGGCGGCTGGCTCCTCCCTGTCTGTGACGAGCTTCGAGGAGGACTGTAAATTCGTTTCGCCTCTACAAATCGAAGAACTTCGACTTCCAACAAGAAATAACCATAGAACATTATCTCCGTTTATAACACTTTCCTTAAACACTGTAATCTTCGTTTTTAAAGAGGATATACAGTAGAGTCGCGATAACTGCACGTTGGATAAAGATCCGTTAGGAATAGCCATTGCTCACACGCACTACTTACAAACGCGCGCACCTTACTCTCTGTCGCCTTCTATAGTTAATAATTGGGCGGATGACGTGTCCTATTGTCTTTCGATAATTACCCGTTCCTAGATCTGCTCGCGTCTCGAGCCCCAAACGCAGACAATTATCGTCTGGTTACTGTATAACGAAGCAACGATTATCAAAAATCAAATATTAGCTACTATCTACAAGGTCATTCCTTATCCATACCGCAGACTATTTGATATTTACTGATAAATTATTCATTGGCAAGGAGCTGTGTCAGGGACGATGTCTCTATCACCGGAGTAACTTTTCAACCGCGAGACAGACGGCCCGGGCAATCTTGACACCGCTAATTAGCATGAATCCTCCGGCTGTTTACATTCCGCCGGCGAATGTTTTCTGCGAGCAGCCGTGTTTCGTTCGCAAATGAGAGTAGAATGGCTCGCGCGTGTACAGCCGAGGAGAAAAAAAGGATTCAAAACGAGGCTTTAAGAGACGCGCAGCGACCATTCATCTCCGAAACGTCCGGGCTAAACATAGGTCTCCGAAACGAGCGGAGGGACGTGTTTTACGAGCAGCGTATCTTGCACCGATAACAGAACAAGGGGCATTCTTTGAAGTCTTCGGGAACGATCGAAGCTGACACGTGCTTCTTCACTTTGCTGAAAATTGTCTTGGAAGCTCACGATATCTGCGCAAGCAATCATCTAAATACGCAGAACAGTAGCTGAAGATAGAGATCTGCTTCTGGAACTGCGACTGTTGGACAGATTTGCTTCGTAAATGTCTTCGGAAATTTATCTGCAAAATGTTACTGGTAGATAATGGTAAAATTACTAAAAGTCGCGCGGAAGAGTTTAGTTCCAAGACGCTGTCAGAAGAAAAGAAAGATCTATTCCTGGAACTACAATCTTCGGATCACTTCTGTTTCATGAAACTAGCTTTTTCGAAATTCTCCGAGTAGAAGGTCGTAGAATCGATATAAAATAATGCAAGAAACAGCTAACACGAGGAAGGAATGTTCATCCAATGAAATAAATTTCATCGAAACATGCAAGACAGTACTTACCAGAAGAATGTGGAGATCCACCTCAAGAACTGCAATCTTCGATCAGATTTTTTTTTTCACAAAATGTTTCTGCAGACTCCCCGACATTCTTCCGTGGCAGACAGTGTTAAAAACAGGAAAAAAGAATAAAGCGAGAAGTAACTACATAATATCATTAAGGAGTGTTCAGCTGGCAGGAACGACTTCCGCAAAATGTGTCTCGCAGTCGCACGGAATAATCACCGCGATCGGTCGTCGCCGGTTCGCAAAAATACAGAGGAAAAAGAACAAAGCGCGTGCGAGCTAATGAAGTGGGCCCACGGGGATAAAAAGGAATTCGAATCTCTCGGGTGGGACGAGGACGGTCGGCTCGAGTTCCACGGCGTAACGAGGAAATTAACGCTAATGCGACACGGTCTAGCTCGGGCTGCTCTCGCGGCTTTTTACTCGCGTCCCAGAGAAACGCTAACAAGCAACCGTCGCGCGAGCATTTTGCTAAATCAACGGGATGAAGTTTCCCCTGGCGGGTTGTGTTTTCCTTTTCTCGTGTAATTAACACTTCATTACCACCGTTCGTCCCGGGTACCACCGTAAGATCCGAATGCCTCGATGATCTATAAAAAAGAACTCGTCTCCCTGGCTAGACGCCGTTGTGCAGCAGCGACCGCGAGATTGAAAAATTCGCGTTTCCCGACTTGAAAGTTTATTAGGTGAGAGATTCAGTGCAACTTTTTTACCTCTCATGGATTCAGTGAATCAGAATGTGATTCTAAGCAAGTAGACCGGTGCTCAACCGTACGGGATCAATTTATTGAACGAGTGGTGTAGTCAGCTTTTTTTTAATAGAAAGACAAGTTAAGGTAGAAATGTTGTATGGTTAAATAGACACATTTATTCGTTCTTTCTAATATTATTCCTTTAAAAAGCGTACTCGCCAGCTAAAAAGCGGACGCATTTAAATATATTATTAAGTTATTTATTGTTCAGTTCAGGTATTATTAATTTATATGTTAATGATATTTTTTTTACCAACAATTGTCACAGAGATCAGAATCACAGATGAAATGGAAAATGCATATTTGCCAATGAGAAATTAAGGGGTTAATTTTTTTTTAAGGTGTGAACTTGTTTATAAATTGTGCACATCTTTAGGTGGTGTAGAATACACCCACTTCATCCACGATCCAAACCCTCGATCCACGCTCGTACAGAAAAATTTCTGTAACCAATCGGGTTTGCTTCGTGAATGCAACTGTGCTCAGCTAATTGCGACGCCTCGTGACAGGTGCAATTTGCGGGATGACCGTCGAGGCGGTCCATGAAATTCAAGAAACACGAGTCGCGGGATGGCGCAGCTGCGGCAGTTACGCCTCTGTAAACGTGTTTACGAAAACGCGACGGTTCGTACGTCAGCCTGGTCGTTAGCACCGCGTAATTGCCCGCGCCGCGATTAATACGTATAACGAATTAAGCGGGCGCGACTCTTTGAGCATTCGGCAGTCGCCGTCACCTGATTGCTCCGGCCGAAAGAATTTCTCGGGTGCAATCATCTTTCTGCCAATTTAGGACTTCAGAAGGTGCTCTGAAATAATTTCATTTAAACCTTGAAGCTAAGATGAACATTGCTAAGAAAACAAATTGCTCGAAGAGACGGAATTAATCATCGTGTCGCATCGGTCCCGATTCCGGTTGATTCGAAGTGGTGGGTCGATAAAGGGAAATGCGAGTTTTTCGTTCCTACAACGTGAACGGGAGTAATTTTCCGGTCGCTTTCCGGAGGCCTACGGTTATATTTAATGCTTTAATCTGCCTGGGCGTCGAGCGATCTAAACATGCGATAAATCTCGGGGGGCCGCGACGCCTTAAAAAGCGGCAACAAAACCTTTTCCAAGCGGAAGCGTTAAGTGGCGTCGCGGAGAACCGCGCGCGCGCTCGCTTCCGTGCCCGCCCATTAACGAAGTCGCGCACTCTACTTTAGAGGGACACACTCTCGGAACGATATTAATGATTTCCCAAAACTCTCGAGCCGTGTGAAAACTGCTCGACGGCGATCAGGACATCACGAGGTCTCCCTTTCACCACTTGGCGCGGCCTCCTCTAGATCTTTCGTACCGCCACTCGCAGCTGTGCTTTACGTTTTACAATGACGCTCAGCCACAGAAATCGAGTGTTTATGACCTGGTGGAAAAGAAGTCGAGAGGTGATCCAGAGAAGATGTGGGAAATCAATGCTGTGAACCCCTAAGATTAAGGGCTTAAGTCCATCAGCTGGACGTAAGGCTTTATCTGAATGTGGTTGAGTGCTGAGTGATTCCCAGTCATAACAGATTGTACCGAAGTTTTGGAGCTTCAATCTGTAACTAAGAATAGCTACAGAAGCTATCAAAGGAGTAACACTTTGCCTATCCAGTAACCCTAAACGCCAGACCGAGCCACGACTAATATCAGATTTGTCCAGGCCAATCCAACAAGTAGCCCCACCATGTAAATATCGATCACTCGCTCCAGTCCAGTTACCATCTCCATTCCCCCCAGAAAATGAGTCGCTTTACAACTTGCTCATTTCCTGCCTTCAGACACCAGCCGGGACTGCCCACTAGCGCCACCAGTTCCGGAATCTCTCACAAAAAGGGAGCCAAGGGCTCCGAAGAGAACGGAAGCAAGCAGAAACAAATGAACTATTAGAGGCCCCGGGTGAAAGCTGGCAGAAAAGGGGGCGGGGGAGTAGACCAGTTAAGGGCTAACAAGTATACACCGCCGCGTGCGTGGAAACACATATATCGCGGGACCGTATGTGTACTTGTTAGCCCTCGAACCTTGGCTTCCTAGGCGCCTCTCTAACTAGCCACGCATGGCGAGCACGTGTGGAGGTGTCGACTGCCCTAGCGCCCTCGTCGCGACCCTTTCTTTCGACCGTGACCTCTCCTCCTTTCTCTTTCGATCTCCCTCTCCCTCTTTCTCTCTTTCTCTATTTATCTATCTATCTTTCTCTCCTTCCAGTTTGCCCCACGGCCAAACGTTCCTTTCCTCCCGGCCCTTGACGTCGCGCGAGACGCTCCATTTCAAGCGGCGTGAAATCCGACCGAAAATATTTGGGCGCCTTATGCAATTGGCCGCGACTGGTCCGGATAGCGTGATTCGTGAAAGGTATTCTTCGGAAGATTTACATTCGATGATCCATGGTGCAATGTATTTTAATGATTTGACGGCAGGGTGATTCTTCTGGCAGGGATTAAGATGTTTCATAGTGTATGAATTTTATGTTCATGTCGAAAGAAATAGCCCTGAAAATTAGGGGTGGACACCCTATTCGATCAAATGTCCCGTGAACTATTCGGTGTAGTCACACAGGTTTTAAGAGAAAAATTGTCATTTAGCAGAAAATCATAACGCTTAAACATTTTCTATTACTTTGATATTGAGGGGAAAATCGCGAGGAAAACTCGCCTCGGAAGCCTCGGACGTCTTAAGCCAGTTACTCGGGGATTTCCCGCGGCTCTTTGAAGTTTCGAGGATGGGAGGATCGGGCGGCGGTTTTCTGCGGGGTGTATTCTAATTTCGCGAGTCGGTTGCGATGAAATTGACCGAGTCGGAGTTAAGCATATCCCGCGGAGGACTGTCAATTGTCGCGCCGTCCGTGGATCGACCGCGACGCGAAAGCGGCTTAGCAGGGGGGAAAATGAAATTTAATTAACTGGAAACAATGAGAAATTATCGAATATTACGCGGTACTCGCGCGACGACGCGCGTGTCTTTGCTCTGCGATTATTACGAGGAGAAATTGGCTTGGAAAATTTCGATCTTCTCGCTTGGATTTGGTTCTTGGACGATTATTGATGGAATTTCAGGGAATGGTGTAGGAATTCTCTACTAAAAGGTAGAAAAACATTAAATAACAGACACTCTCTAAAAATCTCTAATCTGTTACATAGTTTAATACGATGTAATTTTGAATAATTTGAAGGATTAAACCAGAAGTGGTATGAAATTTTCCCCAATTTATTTTCCTCTTTAACCACCAAATGAAGAACCACCCCCCTCTCCGCCACACAAAAATGGAATTGAAAAGCACAAGGTTAGTCGTTGTGCGATTTGACGTGAAATGGCTCGCTCACGAAGCTTGTGGTAGGGGTCGAAAGACGTGGCTGAAAAGAGGGGCGCCGGGGGGAGGATCGAGCCGGTAGGCCGGAGTAAAATCGACGAGGGGTTGGAGCAGCGGGAAAGGTGGATGGGAGGCGCAGGTTCGCCAATACAAAAGGGGAACTCGGAGATTACAATCTTTCATTCGTTCGCTCGTTCCAATTATTTTGTCCAATTAAAATATCGATTTTCTCCACCATCGCGGCTTTCGTCACCCCCCCCCCCACCCGTCGTCCGACTCCCTTCCAACGGTTCTGCCCCGTGTTCCTCGCCAGATACCCTCTGAACTAAGGCAAACCCTGATTTTTCAGTGCCCTGAGTCGAACTTTTCAAAGAGATTAGCACTTCTTTCTGTTTCTGTATCGAGAAGGGGTTGCATGAATCTGTTGCGCCGCATCAATTTCGATATTCAATTATTGATTGGAACAAATATATCCGGAGAAACAATGAAGTTCCTACCAGAAATCTCAAACAAACGAGCCACCCCTATATTCGTCGGTCGCTGTCGCGAACAAACCGGGGAATCGGATCGTCCTCTGCGCTCTCGTGTTGCTCTTGTACAGGACGTGGGAGGAACACTCGTTTAAATCGAAACGCCCTGGACGTTTCGCCGGAACTGGAACCAATCGAAGAGAAACGGGAGCTCGTAAAGTTTCATTTTCGAGAACGGCGTACCGATGCACTCTTCGATTTTTGTCGTCGTGCGGATTCATCCTTCGATTAGACGATTCGAATGTCCTTCGTCTTGATAGCTAAGGAGCCCAGACTTTGAGAAAGATTTTGGACTGTGAGACCTATTTAGAGTTTGAGAAATATATTTGATAACAAAATTTGAAGACTCTTTTTTACAAGTTTGTGAACACCTAGAAGCTTTGGTATTGTCAACAAAGATTCGCGGGCAAAGCCAACCCTTCACTGTCCAGGGCTAATAGGATTCGTTGAAACGATGACGCGAATTATCGCGAGCACGATCAATCACAAACGCTTCGCGAGGCTCGACGCCCCACCCGTTCCTTTTTTAAGGGGAGAAATTATCCCTCTAAACGGCTATTAGAAACGTCCGGCGTGTGGAAGTTTTCTGAGAATAGACGATCTAATTCCGTGAACGGGAGGAAGCGAGGAACATCGAGAGTGCGTTGGCTGATAGGGAGAGAGAGAGAGAGAGAGAGAGAGAGAGAAAGAGGGGGGGTGTAAAAGGACTGGAGACGGACCACCGTGATTGCAATTTTAACGCCAATTTGACTTGAATCTCCCCTGGACGAAAGAAATACTGTTTTCATGCTCAATATAGCGGCGCGGCAATAATTAACGGTCGCGACGTGGCACTTTGTCGTTTATGTGTACAGGGTGTCTCGGTCGTACTTACTCAGGAAGTCGTTGAACGCTACGGTTGTACACGTATACGAATTATAATAAATCATGCTGGATATTCAGAACGTAGTCGTCTCGGATACTCAAGAAAATTGATATTGTTGTATTGCTTGTGTTCTAGGTCTCCAAAGAAGAATGTAACCTGATCGAACAAGTGTCCCAATGAGTAATCCTTTTCGTGAAGGCTGAAATCTTTGCAAATTTTTAGCAAATATATCTTCCTCACCACAAAGTGGTCATTAGGGGTTTGTTAAGGTACTGCAAACATTTTCCCAGACACAGAATCGTTAAACAATGTTTCTCAACGAATTGTAAATTAGCCTCGAACTTACCAGACGGTTTGAATTTTTTTTCGACCTTTTCTATTCACAGAATAAACCTGATTCAGCCTCTATCCCGGGTAAAAGGTACAAAAGAAGGTTGATCGTTCGTTGTTTCCGGGCGATAAATCACGGGCGAAACATTACGAAAGCAATAGTGGCGAGCTGTGGAAGCGAAGTGATACACAGCGAAAAGGGCAAGCGAAACTCGGTGACACACCGAGTACGTGTACCGAGTAGAGGTCTTACGGAGCTAGCGGGTGGTCCTCATTATGTCTGCTTCCCCACCGCTCGGCCGTCCTATCTATTTAACGTATCGTTTGCCTTGGTAACCATCCAAATTGGCCCATCCCTGTCCTATGCGCGCTGTCAGCCGCATCTCCCGATCTCGTTCGTGTTCTCTTTAATTATTGGGAAGACGATGTTTAATAACCACCGCGGTTTCGTTCCCCCTCGTTCCCCCTCTTCCGTTTCCGCGGGGGGGTTGAGACTCTAATAGAAAACACTCGTTTCCTGCGACACCGTGTGTGACGTCCACGAGGGCCTCCTAATCACCGGGGACAAGTGTCGTCTCTTATATGTATAGAACCGATTAGCGACGGGACCGAGACCGAATTAATCACGACAACACGTGAAAAGTTCTATTCACTTTTTTAACCACCCTGTAGAAGGAATAGAATACTCCAAGGACAGTGAAAGCTCGCGGAATAATCGTGCACAATAGTCTACGCTCATTGATTTACTAATTCTAATAGAGTCATAAACGTCACGGGGAATAATTCAGGCAATGTTTTCATTGAATACCGAATAGAATGGCAAAAGGCAGTTCTATTAAAGACCTCTGAAATATTCATGTTCAACTCAAACCAGTGTGTTTATTACGTTGCTCTGACTGTCATTCAGAAAAATTCTCGCTTGAATTTTGTCAGATTTTTCGCGGTCAACGGAAAGCCACGATTTTTATCAGTTCGTGGAAACTATTTTCGTCATCATGACGCACGGACTATCATCGTCGAACTCGTATAAACCTTGACTCGACATTTCCTGGTCGCGAAAAGATTCCATTGGATCGGACGCGAATACTCGTTCCGATGGAACCTTGCGTGAACCGGGGCCGCTTCTCGCTGAAATCGAACCATTATATCGCGGCAATCAAAGCTTCGCGCTGGCTTATCTATTAGCGAATACAGAAGTCGATGGCCTGTAAAGCCTAATGGCTCTGCTAACGAAAGATAGCGAACTGCCTCGGTTTATAACCGCTTTACGAGCTTCTTTATTGCTATCGTGATTTCGATCGACCGACCAACAACACACCCTGCCGTTGCTGTATAGGAACACAGAATATTAACGGTACGGATCACGAACAATGCAATTCTAATAAACGTTCAAGCATAATAACGGCGCGAAACTTCACGATTGCATTCTTTTTTTTCCAAAGATTTCACACGGATTTTATGAACTTTCGCGTGCATACTACGCCAAAGTCGAAACCCACAGATGATGATCGAGTGTGTGGAGAAAAAAATTCAATAAGCCATAACGCGCTGTGATAACGTGCTCTCGAGGAAACCGATTTCCAAGGCACGAGGCAGGGGGCCGATGATCTGTCCACGGTGAAACTGTGTACAATTACCGTTTTAATCTTGCAGCTTCTAGCGCCATAAATTGCCACGGGGTTTTACATCGACACCGACAAAGGGAACGTGTGGAGGGTACCGTGGCGCGCGCGCGGGCGGGAGAGACGGCGCGGCTCAGGGAAGTTTCGCGCGATGAAATTTATTGCTGGAGCCAATTCCCGCGCAAATGGAAGAACGTCTATGAGGTTTTATTCCGTTCGGCGTTATCGACAGCTTCAATCGGGCCTCTACTACCCCCCGCTGGGTTTTGCTTTCGGTTATCGCCGAGTCGCCGCGTCCGCGCGGCACAATTAATTGCCGTCCCGCTTCGCCCAGACGAGAAAACGCTGGGACTGTTCGATTTAAGAAAAAAGTGCTTGGGTTCTTTTTCCAAAGCGATTTTTAACGACGGATTAGCTTACACAATTTTGTATATTCCGTAATATTTCTTGATAATGAAAAGCTGTTGGAACTGTGTTACTCGTAATGCGCCGGACGGTCGATATAAATATTGTTTAGATTAAGTATTGATTAGTTGATGTCGACTGTGAGTCGAGTACAGTTAGAATGACCTGGAGAGCGTATTGTTAGAATGCAGCCTCGAGAGTACTCGAAGGGAATTGATCGAAACTGGAGAAATTATAGTTACATGGATTCATTCATTTTAATCATTGTATGATAAGAGTGACCTGGTGAGGATGTAATTGTTACATCATCAAAATTTCAATAATTTTCATGGTACCCTTAATATCAGTAAGCTTTTTAAACAATAGGAGTTTAATTCTTGGATCCACTGTAAAGAAACACAAATGCACAAGGCTAAACAGTTCTCCAGTTAATTTCCACGAGACCTAGTAAAACACAGAGGTGTTCCAAAAGTCAGGAAACATTATCTAAACGGAGACACGTATACCCTACTAATTTGCAAGCGATACAAGTTCCACGGGCAACCGATACGGCCGCAGC
This sequence comes from Dufourea novaeangliae, assembly GCF_001272555.1. Lineage (NCBI taxonomy): Eukaryota > Metazoa > Arthropoda > Insecta > Hymenoptera > Halictidae > Dufourea > Dufourea novaeangliae. The sequence continues at coordinate 4,457,334 of NW_015374020.1, read as the reverse complement.
TGCGATCTCGTCGCGCAACATGGAAGACAACAGGCCCGATGGAAACGAAACGGGAGAGGGGGAACGGGGCTTCCATCGATTTCAGCAAAGATATCGATCCCCTTTGCCGAGAGCGGATGAGGTGCCAGAGCGCGAGACGGCGGAAGTTCGCGCGATGAAATTTACGGCTGGAGCCAATTCCCGCGCAAATGGAAGAGCATCTATGAGGTTTTATTCGGCCTGGCCCCCACCCCCCTCACGTCCCTCTGGTTATCGGCATCCCCTATCGGCAGGCATTTGTTTTTGCTTATCGCGAGAGCTACGTCACCGGAGGAGGGGTGGACCACCGTAAATATGACGGACGGATGCGACGATGGGATCTCAGCGCCGTCAGAACAAACGAGCGTCCACGGACGCGGCCCGAAAATCTCGACGGCTCGATTTAGGGGGATGAACGACCGAGAGGGACGAGCCTCTGCGCGGAGAGTCGCGTTCGACCCCGAATCGATATTACCTGGCTGCGCGAACTAACGAAATCCATGGAGAAAAGGGCTCGAGAGAACTCTGTAACTTCACCTTTACGAATTTCTGCTTTCAACACCTACTCGGAGCTTTTGTTCATTTGTACTTTATACTCTTGTGAAAGATTCTTCAGATTTTAATTGAAATTCCGAGTCGTTACTTCCGTCGATTCGAGGAATATTCGGTTACCATCCAAAATCTGTACTAAACTACCCAATTTTTTGTCAATGAATTTGAATAGGTCAATCTCTCAGAATGAGGACGATCTGTTGTGTTTCTGCCTTTTGAGAATCAAGTTTGTCAAAGTTAAGAGATTCACTCGAGGCTTTCCAAAGTGTGATATTCGTGAGTTAAGGGTACATCGACCGTAAAGCTAGCGCAGCAAATGTTCAACGAGGCTGGATCAATAACGGTAGCGGATGATCGAAAATTCCCCTAGCGAGTCTGCATTTTTTGGGTCTTAATCACCGGCTCTAATTGGTCAATTACGCTCATTACCGTCTCCGATGTAAAGAAGCAAGTCGTACGATAAAATCTCTTTCCCCCCCCCTCCCAGATGTTCTCCCGAGTTGGTCTGCCGTGGCTGACTACCCCCACCAGGGATTCATCCATCGTGTAATCCCTGCCCTTCGTGCCTCCCCTGAAACGGTCGGGTCGCATTTGCAAGAGAGAAACTTGTGCCCCCCGCCTTCCCACCCCGGCAGGAAAAATCAGCGGCGTGTCTGTATAGTCGTTTGTAGACCGTGGAGGAAGCCTGGTCGTATGGGGGCGGAGCAATCCGGGCCATGCCCTGTTCAGCCGCTGCCAGGCATCCGCCCACTTTTGGATTTCCCCTTTCTCGAGCTTTCTCCCCCTCTCCGGCTTGATCGGTCTCTTTTCAAGCAACGGAGCCGTGGTCGTCCCCCTCCACCAGAACGGCGCCTCCACCCGCAAAACGAAAAAGTCGGAGCGCCGCAACCGGCGATGGTCAAAGTCAGTCCACACGGAGAGCTCGAGTCGAGTAGTGGCTAGTCTCAGGTCAGCTGTTCGGAGATCCATCGATCCGTCGATCCCCTCGGCACCTGTCAAACGCGCGACAGAACCCACACGGGCTAGTGACTCTTCGACCGTTCGAATCGTTCTTTTCGAAAATCAACCGTGTGTCGATTACACTGTGAGAGATCATCAGTGAGAGCGCAAATATATTGTCTACTCCGTATACACCTATTGTTAGAGACTATATCTCGTCGAATTCTCGGGACTATGAGACGCTAGAGAATCGAAAAGCTACGAGAACAGTGATACAGTGAAGAGCATATAGAGTTTACCGAAGGTGTCTAATCGCGGTGCGAGAATGACAGTAATAAGGATGACTTCCCCGGTGACGCCTCCATCGACCAGTCCAGGCTCAAACGAGGCTCAAGCGCCCCAGCCGACCTCGAAGCCGGCCCATCGATTGAGTTTCTCCGTCGCCGCGCTCCTAGCCGACACCAAGCGACCAGACTCCAGACAGGAGACGTCTTCCGTGTCGCCAAGATCCTCACCGATCGCTTCCTATTCACCGATCAGACAGGAACACCTAATGATCATCCCGAATCCGACACTGCAAAGGTATCCGAGTGACTACAGGACAAGGTATATTTCGGTGTCCCCAAACGTCCACGAATTCAGATCGACACAGTTCACACCGTGTGAATCCAGAAGCTCTTCTGACGTCAGGATATTGACCAGGTATCCAGAAACAGAATTGGAGAGAACAGAGTCACCTGGCCAACGATCCACGCCTAGGACACTCGACTACGTAGTCCAAACCTCGACAGACTCCATCCCAACGTCGGACGTCGGTTGTTCGTCCTCCCCGAAAGTTTCCACGGCCAGTCAGCCAGACTATGGCTCCCAATCACCCCGAAGTAGCTCCCACGAGGCTCGATCCAGGTGTTCCGAGATCGAGGACATCGAGGAGGAGGACGAGAACAGTCTGGTCGACGTGGAGGACCTGCAACATCATCACGGGACCAGTCCAACCCCGGTTAGACCAACACCGGCGTACATCGGTGGATTTTCCAGTCTGGGTAGTATCTCTGGCATCCCACCGAGCCTTCATCCAGCGGTTTGGGGCGGTGGACATCAAGGTGCGGCCGCAGCCGCAGCGGCGGCAGCTGCGGCCGCCACCGCTGGCTTCTTCCCCTCGCACTTCTCTCATCACGCGCCTCTAAACGGTGAGTACTTTGCTCTCTCACCCTCTCTCTCTCTCTCTCTCTCTCTCTCTCTCACTCTTTCTCTCTTTGTGGGCCATTCGATTTCCTCGTTTTTTCGCCGGTTCGCCGGAGCTATTTGCCATTTGCTTGGGCGACGACAACCGCGAGCTCGGTCTCGCCTTTGAGAAAGCCCCGTCTGGCCCACGGCCAATCGACGCAACGCGATCTTCGTCATGGGATTCTTTTCGTGGTTCCCGGCTCGGACACCGAAACTGGTCCGATTGTAAACTCGTTAAGACGACTGCAAACCCCGCCGGGCCAGGCTTGTGCCTGACCGTGAACGCGCGGTGTTTCGTTCAATGAAGCCGACGGCTTCGACATTCTTTGCTTTTCTCGTCCGCGGCCCCGGATATTTTTGGGATAACATTGGCCGGCACGCTTGAACGGAAGTCGGGTCGCCGTCTGATAGACCCCTGATCCTTTCCTCGTCTATTTTCGCATGGCGTCGAAGGGCGAGGCGAGGCATTTCCGTTGCAAGGACTTGCATTACTCTTTACAGTGGAACACAAGGTTCAGAGACAGCTATGGTCTTCCTTTTGTTTTCTAGTTCGTATCACGATTCGACTTTTGAATATTTTTTTTCTCCTGAGCATATTGTTGAATGGAAACCCTTTTGCGGATTGAAGTGGGGGTGAAATGGTTTTGTTTGTAATTCTCTATGTTATAGGAATTCAAAAGGGCTGAACCTACATATTCGTCTTAATCTTATGCAAGTATCAGTTCTCTTTTTTGGGAATCCTGCACAAGATGAGACCAGCTTAGAGTAGAATAAGTATACGAGTCAATATTAGCAAAGGAAACAACGGTTTCCGTTGGATCGTTCTGAAATTAATTAAAAGTTACATTACCTCGGAATTCCAGGCCAATTACACGCTAGAGGAGCGAGAAAAACATTTCCACGGGGGACAGATCATTGATCGTTCAGTAATATTTCAAATATTCTATTTAGAAAAGAACGCTCGATCGTAACGTGCGCGCGCTAATTGATAAATTGAGGCTCACTCGATCAACCGCGGCGGCGTTATTTGCAATTCAATTCGCGGCACGAAACCTACTCACCTAAAATCACCGGGAAAGGAATGCAGTTCTCGGAACTCGACGGATGACTCGTCGCGATTGAATCATCGTTAACACTAATTATTGAGGTCGCGGCTTGATAATTGCGGATGGGGGGCCTATCTCGTTAAAGAGGCAATCAAAGTTTTCTCGCTTCGTACGCGCGGAGGCAGGCTCGTCGCAACGAACAGAGGGCCGGTTCTTGTGCTGGGACCGTAAGGAATCCAGACGACAGAGACAATGGACGTTTATTGCAAAAAGGTGTTGCAATTGCCACGTCGAACGGAAAATCGATTTCGCCCGGACTCGCCAATAGCCTGTTCTCGGTCGTTCTACACACAATAGCCTATCATGGGCTCGTTATCCGCGGTAATTTCCAAACTGATGCCCCTTTTTTCTGAAAATTTTACCTATTCTTATTTTGAAACATGCTGTAAGCAATGCATCTCTATACTTAAAATATTTAATGGAGAATTTAAGGGTATTATGGTGGGGATAGTTGGACTGCGTGGTGGGAGAATAACTCTTACGTGGTCTTTAGTGTCTAGTGATTTTGTTTTAATTGTAGCGACGCTTGGAGACATCTGAAGATTAGCAAATTTTCTAAGTCACTTTATTTCATTTCAGTGAATCTTAAAATTTTTTAAATAACTCGTATAACCTTAAATTTTACATTTTTATGTATTCTGGTTAAAATAATGACGAACCAAGTATGCCATGTCTGAAATTTCACAAGAATAGTATTGAACGAGGGTTTATTTGATATTTTATTCTGTATCTACTTGTACTTAAGAGGTTATTTAATGCTGTGTTCTACCTATAAATATTTTATCTTTCAATTCAAAATTCTTTCACTTCTATACAAATGACAGTGGACGCATTTAGAATATTTTGCAATACACGATTCCGTTAGAGATTACTGTCCGTTTCAGGAAACGAGCACCATGATCGAACGTTAGCACGACCTTTTTATTGTCACAATGTGTAATATCGCTTTTCAACGTTGACTGTGTATCCCGGTATCAATTTATAGTTCATTGTTGGCCGACTATGCGGCAATTTAGGGAGCTCTGCGAACGGAATACAATCGACCATAATCGCTTACCGGCGAAACAGCCGGGAGGTTCGCCGGGACGAGTCATATGGGGGGGGGGGGGAAACGAGCGTAATTTTGAAATATGGCCTCTCGTGGAGGGTGCTCTCGCAGATTGTATAACCCTCCAAACTTTCCTCCGCCTCTCCATCTTGACTATTCTCAAAAAGGGGTAGAGAGTAGGGGTTCGTAGGGGTTGCGATAACAAACAGTCTCCAACCAGGCCAGTTATAACCCCATAAAAAGACTTCGTAAACATGGATTCTGGAAATATTCACCCTAATGAATACAATGATTAGTTTCATAAAAAAACAATAAATCCATAATTGAGATCCTTCGACGAGTCCTACATTGGATATCCCTTACGATTTGTCACGATACAAAGTTTTTACGTTAATCACGTTTAGCTGAGTCGGTCCAGGGATTTAAATTTCTATTAATCGCGTCGGTACATCCATGGCAGGCCGGTTCGTTATCGATCGTATTCGCTAATAAGAAGATATTAGAAATCGTGGCCCATGAAAACGTTACGTAACCGAACAAAGAGCGCTCCGATCGGGACGATTCCGGATTTCACCTTGCCTTTTTCTCCGTACAATCGGCACTGTTTTCGATATCTCAGCGGGATCAGCTAATTATTTCAGTAATTTGCATGATAATCGATCCGCGATGGGGGGCTAGCTTTTGTGCCGGGCAACCGCGATCCGCTTGCATAAATCAATGCATTCCAGTTCCCGGTGCATTCAATGCGATCCATTATCGAACAACCTGGAACAACTTCGGTGAAATTTTAGTCTCGACTGAAGTAATCTACAGCATTCGTATAGTATACGTATAATCTACTATACTATATCGCGCGAATAATCTCAATAGATACAAATTCTATTTTTAAATTCCAAGTCTCCAAATATTTGTCACATAGTGTAAAGAATAAATTTCTTTCATTGATTCCTACGGTTAGTCCCAGAGAGACCAAAGATTTCTTGAGATCGGTCCAAGTATCCTCCAAGCACATAATGGACCAAAGAGATACGAGAGATTCACCGTGAATCTAGCGATCAATTAAAGGAATGGAAGCGCTCGGTGACCAGGCCTCTCGATGCAATCGCGAGCGATCATTTACTAAACGCCCGACGTGGATTGTTACGCAACGGCCCACGTCGGAGGGATCTCTCCACCCGTGGATCCTCCTCCGCCCTGGATCATCTCTGCAGGCCGGTACGGTATCTCCGCGAGATCAGCTAATTATTTCGAATGCGCATTCCCCGATCGTCGAGCCGGATTAAAATCGACCTGGCCCGCGTTTTTGGTGGCCGCCGTGAGCCGTAGAGACCGTTCTAAAGGAAGAAGGAGAGAGAGAAAGATGGAGAGAAAAGGAGATCCTCGAATACCGAGACTAATTGGGACCCTTGGAGAGTCGAATAGCGAGAGAAAGCCGTATAGAGGGACAGAGATCGACGCACAAAGGACGATTCACCTCCGTCAGATAGGCTGTCTCGAAGTCGCAAAGCCTGCTCGCGAATCCTGAAGCAGGAAGAACGCGATTCCAAGGGGGAGGAAGGGGAGAGGAGGAGGTAGTCTCGGTGAAAATTTGAAATTCAGAAGCCGACGAGGAGAGAGGCCGCGAGATATCTCTGGCCTTTTGTCTCGGTCCCGGGATCTCTCGTTTCTAGAGCCGTTCACCTCAGCTCCTACAAATCTGTCAATTGTCTCGAGACAAATCTCGGGGAATATAACCGATATATTCCGACGCGGATCGCTCCCTGTCGTCAGTGTTCCGCTGTTTCGTGCCCCGATTGTTTCGACCCGTTGTATGACAAGCTTCTTGATTCTCCGAGACCGATTCGGGATCCTCGGGGGGATGATTTGGTTTGTCATCGAGAGGCCTGGTCGCAATTTGCATTGCTCCCTCGGCGATCGTGTCTTGACGTTTGCCGGCTTAGACGATTGATTTGCTATCGAGGTGTATTGAAAAGCTGTAGAATTGATTTGCTGACCGTAGATAGTGTTCGTTAGCTCTGGGCATTGGAATACAATTTTGAGGTATCATAGCCTTTATATTGGTATACGAAGAGTGGGTCTGCATTTTTTATTTGACGATCTGATCCTTTTGTGGACTAGGTACTCTTAACCTGAACCAAAACTTTCAATTATGCATGCATTACGGGGAGATGTAATCCCTCAAAAACCTCGAACAAGGCTCACGGAGGACTAAAAACTGAAGTATAATAAAAAGATAACATCCAAGATTAGAGTACAAATCTCCCACCTCCCGTCACTTACCATATTTTCTCGGTATACTTAAGCGATTCCGTATCACAACAAGAACGATCTCATAAAAAGCTCGAACACAATACAGCGTCCTCAGCGATTTTTCGTTGTTAATTCGTGCAAAACGTCTCATAAGAGGCCAGGCAACATCGCAAGTAATTGTTCGAGTGATGCAACCGAGTAGTAAGTGCTCAGAACGGCTAGAAAATCATAGCCTGGCAGGGACGAATTATTTAGCGACCGCGTAAACGGTCCACGGACTATTATAACGTACTACACCTATCTCTCTGGGTACGACGTATCCTCGCTAATGAGTACACGCGGTAGCGTTAGGGAGAACGGTTCGCCAGCGGCGGCAGGAATCCTCTTGCGGTCGCCCAGCAAAAAAGGTAATGAGGCCAGTTTGCGGCGCCGTTCCGATGGGGGAAAATTATGAATTGACTCATGAGAAAAAAGAAGTCAGTCCCCAGCCGTGCACCCTGCCGGTTTCTGGGCGATCGTGCAAAAACAGGACGTTTGCGGTCGGGATTCGCCTCTCTGGCTCGACTTGTCTAGCTCCCTTCCTCCCCCACACCGCGTAACCTGCTCACGGAAAGCAGAGCGATACGCCTCGAGTGTGAACCCGTCCGCTTTCGATTTGCAGAGAACGGGGAACCGGCCAAGATCAAGTGCAACCTGAGGAAACACAAGCCGAACCGGAAGCCGAGGACACCTTTCACCACGCAACAGTTGCTCGCGCTCGAGAAGAAGTTCACGGAAAGGCAATACCTCAGCGTCGCAGAGAGGGCGGAGTTCTCGTCGTCCCTTCATCTGACAGAGACACAGGTGAGAGTCTTTCGCGTGCCTTACCTCTGATATGATCTTTCTACTTTGTGTAAGATCGGTTGGGTATCGCTCGAAGTGGAAATTTGGAGATGTTGTTTAGGTCTGTTGGGATTAGAAATTATATTGTAGCGGGGTAACATATTCTGGTCGAGTAATCAGTACGATTAGAATGCGCTTAGTGGGCTTGCACGTGAGCCTTGTACTTTCTACAAAAGAACGTAAAATTGAGTATTTGGGTTCTTCAAGATTTAGTAGGACCTTCAAGGTACTTTGCCTCTGAATTATGAAAGTCCCAACATATAGATTGCTAGTATACAGATTGGTTTTATTACGCTTCATTAATTCAATAAGAGAAGTTATTACTAGATTACGGATTGATTACAAAAATCATTTCGTTCAGTTTTCTCGTCTCGATCCAGAGCCAGCCGGGCAAGTTTCACAACAGCACGAAACCAAAGGCCCCTGCGACGGTGGTTTATCGTCGACCGAGGTTCTCGACGGTGTCGGAGAGAATCCTCCAGAATTACGTTTTACGATCAACGTTTCTCATTTAGCCGCCGCAGCGTTAACCGACTGCTCTCCGGGCCCCGGATTCTCTCTCCTTTATTCTTCACCGCTTGGCCTCACGAGCTCGAAGAAGGGGTCCCGCACTTAACAGATCTCGCCAGATGCGGGGTAATTAGCGCGCGTAAGCGTGCGGTGGCATCCCCGCTGCCCGCGTCTGGCGAAGAAACACGGTAATTTTATTAATAGACTACAAATTGCCTGAAACCCCGGCCGACAATGGTCCGCGATGACCGGACCAATTACCTGCCGGCTGGCTCCACGGGTGTACAATTTTCGTCCGCGTGTCCGTCAACGGGGCGATTCGTTTAAAGTTACCATTGCCGCGAACTAGACGCGCCTAGCGTATTAACTCTTGGCAAATTCGTTCTGTGACGGTTTGGACGATACGTGCTGGCTACGAGACACTTGACGGAATCGTCCGAGAAGCTTTTGTGTAGACGAGGCACGATAAATTGACTGTAAGTCGTGATGATGGTCAAGGAAATGGGATAAAGTTATTTGGAAATTGGAACTGATTTGGTTTGGACACGTGATCTTCTGTTTAGATGCTACTTTTAGGATCCATGTAGAGTACAGATAGTTTATTTTTGGTCATTATGGAGCATCAAGTAGGTATCATCTGGCTCCAAATTTTACTTAGAATTAATAAACTATTTGGTCTATAATTCGTTAAATTGAGAAAATCGAAGTGGACATGAAACTAGAATAGAGACGAATATTTCACTACCGTTCACGTTTTGCTCCGAGGTCAGTTCTCCTCGATCCACTTTGTCTCGTTGTAACAAGGTCTTCGCAACAAAATCCGTGATCACGAACAGCTTCGATTTCCTCTTCGTGCCGTCAGCCACGAAACCGCAACCTCAACAAAGTATATCCGTAATCTTGGCCGGTAGCCCTGGGTAGAGTACAAATCCGAACTGTCTTGTTTGTTGCAGGTGAAGATCTGGTTTCAAAATCGTCGGGCGAAGGCGAAGCGAATGCAGGAAGCCGAGATCGAGAAATTGAGGATGTCAGCGGTCAGGCAACATCACACGGCGCTCTACGGTTCTCATCCGGGTCTTCTGGCCCCGGCAAGCTTATACCCGGTCGGAATGCTGTCTCATCCAGGTCTGACGTCGCATCATACGATCTCTCAGCACCCGTCCAGAGAATGAAGATAGTCGGGGGAGCCGCCGCGTGACCGGTAGTGAACCGAACGGATCCCTTCCAAGGAGAAGATTTCCCTACGAAACATTGCTCGTCGATTGAGCAATCGGTTGACCGAGGCTGTGCCTGTGAATGGGACGAAAATGTAGACGGAGGATCCGAATAGGATGGAACATGTCGAAGACCAACTGGAGCAAAGTTGACTGTATCGGATGGAGGATTTGAGTGAAGAGGATTCTGTGAAAGGGTTGAAATTTCAGAGGAATAATTTCACAACCAAAGGTTGTTTTTAAATGTTGTTGGCGAGCAAACCGAGGCTGCGCTTGGGAAATGGGTGAAACTGTGGACGTAGGATTGGAAGGGGATGGAACATGTCGAAGATCAACTGGACCAAAGTCGGCTGTCCAGATGGAGGATTTGGGTGAAGGTAGTTCCGTGGGAGGGTTGAATCTGCGGAAGAATAATTTTTGTTTGAAAGGTTGTTTTTGAGTGTTGTCGATGTGCAGTTGATCGACTGAGGCTGTGTCTAAAAGGGGGACTAATGAAAAATGTCTAATAAAGATTGAGGATGGGATGGTGTGAGAGTTGCATCAAAATAATCTAAGACTGTTTGGGATCTGATCTCTTTAAAGGGGTAATTTTACTTTGAAGCGTTGTTCTGTGGTGAATCGGAATGGATCGAACAAGATTAACTAGATCGGTTGAAGCGAATAACACTACGTAGTGTGGATAAGTGTGGATCCCACTGATAAGAAGATGGACCGAAGTGAAACACATCGACGAATCCAAGTGGAAAGGAACCAAAGTTACCTACGTAGACAGGGAATCCCGCGAGTTCCGATAGGAACTCGGTTGTCAAAGGTTCCAAGACATCAATTCGAGTTCTCATTTTCCTGTCGAGCCACAGGGGAAATTTCGTAGGAATCGGATGCTCTCTCTAATCGTAGACGGAAGAATGGTCTGACGCTTCTCCTGAGAAGCCGGGAATCGTGAATCTGTGCCAATTATACCTGTAAAAAGTGTGTAAATATAGTCGTTTTCGAACTGAAAGCGAAAACGTTGTCCTGTAAATATGAGACTCGGGCGTGAAACGAGCGTAGCCATAAGTCTGGTGATCGGTGGATTGAAGCTACCCAGCCGTTTTCCAATTTTGTATAAATGTAAACACTGTCCGCGAGAGAGTAGAAGAGTCTATTTAATAAATCGCAATACCGTATCCCAGCTCGTTGATTCTCACCGCCAAGAAACCCGACTCCCCCTCCACCCTGCCCCCCCACGTGGATCTTTGCGAAGATCCACGAAAAATAAACTATCGTCCTACGAAATTCAACAACGGTCAATTCTGGTCCCTCTAGAAAGTTACCGTCGAGTGAACCGAGGTCTGGTTACATCGGGTGCTTAATTCAAGCCCCCGCTATAAGTCGTGTTAATTGCCCGCGTGTCACCGGATAATAGGAGTCGACGAGGAATCGCGGGACGTTTCGCTAATTGAAAAGCTTGATGTTGATTCATCACCCCTCGGGGCTGGACATCGTTTCCGTATTGGCCCTGCGATTAGAAAGTCGGAATAAATTATACCCGCGGCAATTAAACGATTCGATGATCCCTGTGACTTGATCGTCGATAAATCGAACGAATTTATTTGATCGTTTTGCGGCTAATAATCCGCTTTAACGTCCGAGCGAAGCCACGGATTTATGATCCTTGAACTGACGAACCTACTAGTTTCGAATTCGACGGGACCAAAGATAGCAGATTTTTTGATTAATTTTTCGATAGAGTAGAACTATTTTGACATCTGGATAGCTCTTATCAAGATAATATACTGGCCTTCAAGTACGATCGCTTTTTTCCACCACAGGCTCGCTTCGTAGCTATGAATGGAAACATTTCTGTATCTATGTTTACGTAACATTTTTAGCTGTTTAGCATAAATGAGGTGTACTTCAGTCTGGCCTTACGTCACTGCTCTTAACAACTGATGAATCGGAATCTTCTACATTCATCCAAATCTTTGCTTAAGCCGACATGATTGGTCTGGTGTGTGAATCGTATGAATATGTTTTTAGATACTATTCTAGTCAATTCAATATTCAATGACCGGCACATAATTTATACACATTTTTATCAACTATTTAGAATCAATTATATCATAATCAATCTGGAATTAACTAATCACTTCTCGATTCAGGAACGATTTTACAGTTTATCGGTTATATCAATATTCAAGTGATACGTTACACTCGGTAATCTATAGTCCGAGAGTCAATATATAATCACTCTAAATTTTGTGAATATGTGTAGAAGATATTAGTCAATTTAAAATTCAAGAGATAGACCAAACTTCATTATGCTATTCTACAAAGTTCAAGAACCACATTATCAGGGAACCTATATTCTAATGAGCAGTCTACACTTTGAGAGTCTACATTTAATTCAGTAACGTCGAGTTCAACACCGAATCTTTCATATAAAAACCATCCTACGGTCTATCAAACAAACCAGAGTTTAGGAACCAGTCTACTATTCTGTAATCATTCTACAGTTCAAGAGCTTAAGTCGACCTCGGCAGTATCATCCGTATAACCAATCCACATTTTCAATCTACACTTCATGAATTAATCTACAGTTCACCATCTAATCTGCATTTCAAAAACATAACTATAATTTATCAATTAATTCAGAATTTAATAATTGAACCGGTTCTGTAGTTATTCCACAGTTCAAGAGCCTATGTCGATCTCGTAAGTAAATCTACTTTACAGTTTGAGTCCACATTTCATAAATTAGTCTACACTTCACCGTATAATCTGTATTTCAAGAACATAGCTACAATCTATTAATTAATTCGCAATTGAAGACCCGAACTAGTTTCATAATTATTCCACAATCCAAGAGCCTAGATCGATCTCATAAGTAAACCACCAACGGCACACCTGCTATTCCACATTTCAAGAATCAAATATTCCACCGTCGACGACCTGATCCGTCGTTCCAGAACCAGTCCACAGTTTTCCCAATTAGTTTCTATCTGTAGAACGAATCTACAATCAAACAATCATTCTACATTTCAAGACCTCGTATTTTCACCACGCTACTAAATCCACATATCAACAACTGATCCACCGTTCACGAACCAGTTCCCCGGTTCATCGAGCATTCTACGACAGAAGGGTCTACGCTAGACCGGTAGAAACATCTCATAAATATTCCGTGTAGATACCCCCAAAAAGGAGGAAGTCGAAAGGGAACTCGCAATTGAAAGCACCACGAGTAGTCCCATGGACGGGTTACCGTTCGACGGGCACGAAGGTCTGATGGCAATCGGATGCCACGGGGTGAACATCCCCCTTCCCCCTTCCTTCACCCTTCCTCCTCCCCCTCTACCCTTTCGGTGGCACTCTCGCGTCTCGCGATTACGTCGCGACGATTACGCGGTAGCCGAGAATGGCGTCTCTGTGCGTACATGTCGCGGGAATAAATTAGCCGTGGCAATTAGTTTCGGAATCGACCCGCCCCGGGCGGCCGGCGCCACCATCTTGATTGCACCCGTGGAGAACCTTTAAAGACAGTAGCCAGCACTGTTTGCCGAAAGGCTCGAGCGCCGTTCGCGCGGCCTAATTAGCGATGCCCACCGAGATATCGCCGACGTACGCTAATAATACCGAGCATAAATATTCCGAATTTTTTCGTCTGGTGGCCCGTACCCGCTCCTCGAACCTCACCCCCCTGCTCCTCCTTTTTCTACCCTATTCTACTACGCCCTTTTCCTCTTTGCGCGCGCTTCTTCTCTCGATCGTTTGCTAATATCTTATTGTTATTATCTTATCGTACAGAGTGTTTCTAGAACGTGATTTCAGAGCGAAAGACTCTTGTAATTAGTTAGATTCTGTTCGTTGTCATCGCAACACCGAATGGAGAATTTAAGGAGCTGAAGGATGAAGTGTATATAACTAATGAAATGTGGGCTTGGATTATTTCTTCCATCTGGGTGAGCACACACTTTCTTCATTTGTTGAATCAGTCTGGTTGAGTGGAAGTATTAGTTGTTCAATTCTCGGCTTGCTGGCGTTCATTCCTTTGATGGTTCAATTTTTCGAGTTCTTTTACGACCACCATCTCTGTGCCCTTTTTAACCGGCTCCCTATTCTATTGCCCCACTACCAGCACCCTAATCAGACCCGTTCACCCCTATCTCGACGTTAAACGCGGATTGTCCCTGCTAATCGAGTAGTTAAATGTCTTTCATGATTTGTGGGGTCTGATTGGCTCGACTTCTTCCAAGAAAGATAATCTACAATCGACACAATGAATCAAAATTATAAACTCCGAAGAAATAAGGGACTAAAATTTCATTAGGAGGTATTCTAAAAAATGACTATTTAGATATAGCAAGTTCCTTCTGTTCCTGCTTCAAGACTTCTCAAACACAAATTCAATTAATAAACATCAGTCTCTGTAGTTCTTGAACAATCGTTCCTTCCTCTATTTCTAATTATTCCTCTTTCTAATTGTAGAACGAACAATCTGCTCCACAATTGTGTCATCGTCTATTTACAGAATTTCAAACTCCAAATTCAAGACTTCATTTCTCCTTCACATATTTTTTCTTGGTCCTGAGACGGAGCCGTCAGAAAGTTCTTTCGATTAAGAGGCAATGGTCCATCAAAGGAGGGTCGCGGCCCGGACATTTTAATTTCTCCGTTTGATGAACGAGGAACACGAGCGCCTATATCGTCGTCCTTATCGAAATTACCTCGGTCCCTCGGCTTCCCAGCCAGTCATCCTGCCGGGCTTTCCGCTCGGTACGCTTGAATTTTAATCGCGTAATTAGTCGCCGGTCACTAGAGATTGCCTGGGTTACCTGTTTTGCTCACTGTTTCATGTAACCAGATAACATCAATCAGATGATATCGTCTAGGCTACCGGTTCGCCTTGTTAGCCCTAACTGCGGCCCACGACCGAGTAGCGCCACGAATCATCCGTTCAGGTTAATGCCGCATTATCTCCCGACTGCTTGTCAATGGATCACGGGGAAAAATTGACCTACACGTTCGATCGATAAGCAACTGCCCCGGGTGGGAATTTTGTCTGTTTCCGTCGTTACAGGTGCGCGCAGGGAACCGGTCGTCAGAATGTTTTTTCTAACTTCAGAATGTTTCCAATTCGCTCCGCCACAAAGCATTTGATCTCCTCGATCTCCACCCATTTCGTTCCTGACGAAAGAATCTTCAATCTTCAGTCTTTCCTAGATAAATCCACTGAAACCCTACAATCATCGAGGCCAGGTCCTCCCCACAACACTCAAGCTACACGCATTCCTCCTCATCGAATCCTCCTCTCGTCAACCGTCTCATCCACCACCATAATACCTATCTGAATTTAAATCGTACAATTAGTCGATGGCCGCTTTTTGCCGTGGACTCGCTCGATCGCGCGAGTGGCCGCGGGTCCCAGCGTGTATATCGGCTGCCAGGCAGCTTGTTAGCCCTAACGACGAGACTCGTCCCTGGGCCCTCCTCCTCCCCTTTCAGTCGTTCGTTTCACGCGCTGTTCGAGGTTTCCTCGGAACGAGATTATTTTCGTGCCAGATAAGCGGGTCCAAGATCCTCGCTGGCGGCGGAGCGAACGAACGGTTCGGGAATCGGCGTCGTTCATTCCATGCTCTCGCGAGGAGGGCCAGCCCCCGTAAAACGCGCGCAGCGTTCTCGGTTATCTCGCCGGATCTCCGGATGGAAAATCGTCATCCGGATCGTTCTCTATCGGGGAACCGCATCGAGTCACCGACCCGGGCTCGCCTCCGTTTTCACGGCGCTTAATAAGCTACCAGCGAAAGAGAGAGAGAGAGAGAGAGAGAGAGAGAGAGAGAAAGATAGTGCCCGCTAGCGTCGAGCGGCACCGCATGAAATTTATTCTAATACGGGTCACGACGCGTGGAGATTCCGGGAATTTGCTCCGGCGGCGGCGGCAGGACCGGGTCGATAACGGTCGAACAGAGAGATGGCCTCACGCGATTCGAATAATTACGTAATTACAAGAAGGCTCGCGCGCGTCGCGCCCGACGAGGGACTCGTTAGTTCTGGGGCGGATCGCGCGACAGACCTCGTTGTTCACCGCTCGCCGGTTAATTACCGATAAGACGATTTACCTACAAGCCACGGTTAAACCTCCGACTTGGTCCACGGTTATATACGAGCCATAAATCCGAGATGGAGCAAATTTAGGCATGGTGCGCGATAGCTCGCGTTTACGCAGGAAATCGTCCCAAAATTCCTCTTAACCTAACGATTTCGTTTCTCCTTTCTGCGGTACCACACAGGTGTCTTCTGTTTCTCTATGGAAGATTCGAAGTAACTATAGAACACGAGTGGTATATTTTTTTGTGGTTCCGTATGATTTGTTATTTCTAGTATACGTCTGACGTCAAGACGAACAAACCGGAACTTGTTGTCGAATTAAAACGCTTCGAAACCTTAATGACCGAATTGAAGACGGCGTTATGCAACGAAATTAATTATTTAACGATAAATTCCTTCCACGCAGGGTGTATTAATGGTTGCGATAAAACGCGTGGCAGAAAACACGCGAGGATACAGATTGCAGATTATTTCGGCGTCGCGTCGTGCTGCGTGTTGGACTGCGGATCGCGTGTACGTGCACGCGAGTGCGCGCATGTTTTCGACGTCCGTGTCCATTATAATCATCGATTAACCCGTTGACCGTCAACTGTACCTCTTACGAGCGTGATTTTAAGCTTTATTGTGTTTTAAAAGAATACCATCGCCGATAGACGGTGTTCCAAGAAAAGAAGTTTGCATCTTGAGTTAAAAATAATACCCAGTTTACGGTATTCGACCAATTCACTGCTAAATGGGTCATCATTGTGTCATGGTAAACTTGAGGAATAAACTATTGATTAAGTCGAAAGTATAATATTTGAATTTAATGATAGAACAAAAATTGTAGGTTGTGACAAAGTTAATTTTGTATTAAATTGTTATAATTGAATTTTTTCACGAATAGTGTAATCTGGAAATTGAAAAATAATTATTCAAGATTTCCGTGTAGCATATTTGTGAATCTGAAGAAATAAAAAATTAGCAAGTCGAATGATATAACGTTACGAGTCTCTTGAATATGATTAAATCAATTCGGTTTTGATTTATATTTCATGATTTCTCGGACGTTTCTCTTTTCTTTGATAATCATAAACTTCCGTGAATTTAAGGAAACTGATATTGCCAATCCGAAGCAAATTGATGGCTCGATGGAGACGTCAGGCGAACGTGTCGTCGCGTAGACTTTAACATCAAACGTTTATGTGACGGAACGATAGAATTTTTAATGATCAAAGAGACAAATTTAACGAACCCACGATGACTAACAAACGGTTATGTTATCGATTCTTAGAATACGCACACATTATGATCGAAGATAAAACGCACACATTCCAAATAGAATTTTTTGGCAACAGTATCAAATTCTGCTTATAATTAATCCATAGACGCTGTAACGATTACCAAAAAGTTTAAAATACAAATATGGTAACGAAAACAGCTTTAATAAGACAAAAAATGATAATTTATTTTCTGGTGTTAGCCGATTTATGATGAAAGTATACATAACTCGGAACGCTGAAAATCATAAAAGTGCGATAAAACGAAGGAAGTCTGGAATTTATTTACTTCAGGAAACAGAGTTAAATTGCAGCCGTACCTTATTATAATGTTTCCATTCACGATTGCAGTTGTGATCTCGTATACATACTATTAATACCATATTAATGAACTCAGTCTTGGCTTTTACTGCTGAATAAGTATTCCCGAGAGATAGAGTGAAAACATTCTACATAAACGACCAATTACATCAACAAGATAATGTAATGTTTCGACCATCGTTGCATTACTGCGATGAGAATTAAGCACTCAGAATATTTCTCAAGGAATTGCTCTATTTGAAAAAAGAACACCAGTACCATAGATCGATCATCACGGGAGAAACCAGTGGAACGTTTCGTCTGACTAAAAACCAATAGCGATCTAAGTATGCCGTTCGATCCGTGATTACCGCCCTATCGACCAGGAAAAAAACATTGGTACAATCGATAGTCAGCAAATCGCTGACTGCAAAGTAATAAACAGCACCGCGGAGAATACAAAAATGTTCTCGATAACGAGTGTACATACATATATCGATACTCTAATCGGACAATTTCACAACGTCGTTTTCGCCGATGCTTCGCAAAAACAAACACCGAGTTCCATCGCTAATTTATTGGCACACTAACTTCGTTAAAGGCTGCTTGATTAACGTGTGGTTCGCCTAACCATTGCGTAATTTACCCCCACGCCCCTCGAAATTGTAGATCACTCGTAATTGGTTTTGTCGATCGACGGATAAAAGAGTAATTCTCCTTGGAACCGGAGACGGTTATATCCGCGAGAAACAGTTGGATTACGCAACCGGAGACGCTGCTAATTATTATTAATTAACAGGGAGCCCGGTAGAGAGATTCATGGGCGAAGAAAGACGTCGATGGTAGAGAAACCGAGCAAAAAATTAATTAGAATTTTGATTGGCTCGATCGGCGAAAAGCAAGCAAACGATGGACTTGCGGAGAGGCAGGAGGGGAGCAGGGAGGGGAGGTATTAAGATAACGATGAGCGAATAAAAAAAGAAATCATTTCTTTGATACACACGGATGTTACTAATTCGTTATGCAACGAGTGTTTTTATGCCGCTTATGACAGGCCACCGATAAGGAATATCAATTCGAGCTCGTTTGCCGATTGGCTCGCTAATTATTCGTTTACGTTAATTATGGTGTAAATAATTTCCTCTCGTGATTGCGGGATCGTCTGTCTCTCGTTTTAGGAAACATAATTCTCATGCCTGGTTCACGGATGGGAGAGTGTGGATAATTATTTATACGAGGATAAAACGATTAAGATCGTGTGTCACTTGTAATCGGTTAACGAAGACGTGTACCTACCCGAGCGAGAAATGAAAATTTATTTATAAAAATACTTCTCTGGATAAACAGGCCGCGCGCGTAGTACCTTGGACCGCCTTCTTTTTAATCGACAGTCTTAATTAATGCAAATTCAATTCGGATACCGAAGGTCACCGCCGTCGTGCCCGGGACCCGTTAGGAGAATCGGAAAGAGTTCCTGGCGCCGTTCAGGCAAATTTCCGTAATACTTTTCCCGGTGAAAGTGAATTCAACGAGTCACCTATGGTGTCGCATGTCCTGATGATCGCTCAAATTAATTGTCGAATCATGCAAACGACCGCGGCGTCGTTCGAAAGTTAGATATGTTAAAAAGATTGCTCGGACAGAAACGATTTATCGTGCACACGATTCAAAATTATTCGCCGCGATTAATTAAAGAATCTTAAGTATCCGAGCAAACGAGCGAAAATATTTTCGTATTAATAGGAATTCGAATTTCCGATATATGCGGTAACAAACTTGACTGCACGATACAGCATTATGACTTTGAGGGCAACAATTGGAGTCGTAAATAATAGTTCAGAAAATTTCATACCTAGAATTGTGTAAATATAATATAATAAAAAGTAGCATTTTTCCAATATTTACAGGACTCTTCAAATAATCCTAGAGCCTTAGGGGGATCTTAGAGACCTGTGTGGGGGTTCTTAGGGATCTAGGGAGATCCTTAGGTGTTCCTGGGGACTCAAGGTAGGATCTCCTTAAAGTGTCTGTGAGGTCCTTTTCAGGTCCTCGCTTTGTTGATTATTATACAAATTGAATATTCCAACGTATGAAACGCGGGATGTGTTTTAAATAGAAAAGGAATTATGATAGAGTCGATATTCCAAAGAGAGATTTTCTAGCAATTTGTACTCAAGATTGAATTTGCGCTCGAGAACCTTACGGTCGCGATTCACAGCGGCGAAGCACTGGGGAGGACGTTCATTTATCAGTCCTCGACGATTTAATCGGGGGTCCCTGAATTAACATTAACTTCGACAAGGCGTCCGAATCGATCAGCGTGTTAATTAATATTCCTCGGCGAGGGAGCTTGTTCGAAGAGAAAGGGACGGTCACACGAAGTATAATCGGAACAAGAGTGCAGGAGGAGGGACGAGGAAATCAGAAAGGCAAAATAAAAGGAAGAGAGAGAGATTGTGCGCTTGTGGAGAGTGAAATGAGTCGGTATATAAGTTAATCCTAAACTGGTTATAAACGCGTTGGTCATCGTGATATCGCTGAGTTACTAATTGGATGGATAAGAGATAAATATACCTCGTCGAATAGGAACAAGAGAGACGGAATCAGTGGAGGATTAATTTTATCGGAGTACCGAATTATGAAAATCATCGATATTATTGATCTTAAACTTTTTGATCCTCTATGGATTCTTCACTCCATATAAAAACAATTATTATTGAAATGTTAATCGTCTGTGTCAGAATATTATAACGTACAATAGACTTAAAGAATTCAACGTCTATCAGCTACCTTCAGGAGGACTCAACGGAACAGCGCATAGAGTCCAATCCAAGTCACTTCGATCTTCGTTAAGCTGGAAGCATGGTCCAATGAATCCATCAGCGGAACGTCCCACGACCCGAGTCTCCGCGAGGCTGCAAAGTTTCTATCGGGCCATTTACGCGATATAACGTCGTAGCTGTAATTTCGTGAAATTTATTCGACAACGGGGACGTTTGGTGAACTGTTACTTGTGCACCGCCTAAGTGAGCGCAAAGTGGTAGCTCGTGTAGCTGACCGTAGGTGGCCGATACGAGAGCTTGGTCGTGTCGTAAACCACGCGTTATTATTGTTTCGCTGGAGAACCAACCTTGTCACTCTCTGCGCCGTCGTATTCGTATTTCTAGTTGCGAGGGGAGTATCTGGGAATGTTTAGTTTGAGGAGTATGAATTATTATCAATCTATATCAAGTGGAAATTGGATAATTAAGGTGGCTTTCGGAAATTTTTAATAATTATATATTTAATTGAGAATTTATCAGAACATTTTTAAAAGCTGTAATTGATACTGAGAAGTTAATCGCTTCTTATTTAGCTACAAAAAATTATATTTTCTCAATCTTAAATGATACTTTCTATTTCAATTTAGCCGATACTAGTAACATAAAGACGTGAATCATAAAGAGCAAAGCATTCCATCGCGAAAGGGACATTGTAGAGTCCTGTATTCAATGTCCCAATCACTTAGTAGACGGGTCAGAACCACAAATTCTCAGGATTCAAAGTAACAGCTTGCAACCATATTTCTTCAAACAACGATTGGAATCTCATCAACCACCTCGACATCCTGTTGAAAGAAGCGGTCCCCGGTAAATTATGACATCGACGTTGCACTGACTGCCATCTCGATCTCTCGAGAAATATAGGGACAAAGAAGGAAGCTGTCGCAGTTTGTGTATCGCGGGGGGATGAAGAAGAAAAAAAAGCAAGCGGTTCATCGACGATGAATGCTGCCCGTGAAAAGTCGCCGCGATAATAAAGCGAGGTTCACCTGAAAAGCTCGCGAAGAGAGTCCATCCCCGTGCATTGTGACCCGTAGAGAGTCCATTCAGGGAATTTCGGGGGCACGACCCGGTTTCGAGTGCCTCGAATCCGTGAATGCTGGCCATGTTCCAGGGGTATAAAACACGTCTTATTCCCCGTTGGAACGACGGGTAGAGAGAGTCTATCCGCGTTGCGAACGATATTAACTCCGGCGCACTCGGTCGATTGTCCGACGAAAAAGAAAAAAGAAGATCGGCACGGGGGTGTAAAAAGCGAGAGAAGAGGGTCAAGGCGGGTGAACACGAGTCGATGGGCCCGTTGTAGTTACTCGTTCGAGCGGGATTTCTGGGTATCTTTGCGTTCCATCTCGGGCTTAATTTCTGGACGGAGTCAATCTCGAGGGAGAGAATTCTCACGGTGGCTCGATAGCGACGTAAACAGCGAAGGAATGTGTCCTTGGAAGAATTCAGGGAGTAGTTCTTATAATTCATTCTTTCGGTTAAGAGAATTCTTGATTTTAGATTAACACTTTCTTTTCAAAATCTTCATCTCCAACTATTTCAGGGCAGTAACCTCACATACACTTAAGAAAAGAATCGGTACTATACTTAATTCACAAAGTGATATCCTATCATAGCTTAGGCTACCGGGAGTGTCCCTTTTGGGACATTGACAAAATTCGAAATTCAGCGCAGAGCATATGTTATATATACATATATAAACATAAATATTTTGTCAAAAAAGACCACTTTTGTTAAGAAAAAAAAATGTCAGCAGTCCAAAGGTTAAGTAGCATCAGAAGGATGGTTCAGGTCTTCCAAAAATTCATCCCCCGCAGACACACAATTCCAAATGGCCGCCTTCGCTAATTGCTTTCTAAATAGATCTCCAAAGCACACGGTAACTAGATCTTCGTTACTCCAGCTTAATATCAAGCCAAAGGTGGGAGGAGGTTACAAAAAGATCGTGATAATAGGCGATTATTTATCGCGCGTTTCCTCGGCCGGCTTCCGCCTATTATGACCGCGGGGCCGTTAACTGGGGCGGCAGAGAAAAACGATTAAATTAAAAATTTGTTAAGAAAGACTCGTAATTACCCAGACTGACGCCCCCAGGGGGTGGGGTGGGGTGCACCGGGTTCACTCGTTTCTCGCCGATAATGTCAAGCCCGGCGGACCGGCCTCCGGCCATTTTCTCCCCGCGTACTTTGCCATCCGTTGCCCCGGAGGTGGTCGAAGGCGGTCGCCCGTGTACGCCGTTTATATCTGATTGTCCCTCGGGGGCTGGTGTAATTAAACTCAAACCAAAATTGCCCGCCTCGACGGCGAAAGTTCTGTCCGTCCCGGCAGGGTTCTCGGTGTACAAACGAACCCGGCAATAACGCTTCCGTTCGGCCATTACACGGCGCTCTCTTCTCGACGTTGAAACGAATGTCATTGCTCCCACCAACGTTTCAGACGTCGATACGTCGCGGTCCCGTGAAATATGAGGATAAGAAGAAAGTTGAGAAATGTTTCTTTACGACGATTGAAGCCATTTCTGTAGGCAATTTTTGTGGCGGTTCCAGGTTTCTAGTTAGTATCCTCTATTGGAACGGTATTAAATTGTGAATTTCCCTTGAAATGTAAAGTTTATACAAAAATATTGTGTAAGTATACCAGAGCCTCAATAGGGGTGTAAAAGAGCCGTATGTGGTTCGCGGATCGCAGTTTGGTCTTCGTGGTTCTATGTATATTATTATTTCGACTCAAATAATTCTCGACACATAAAGTAACCGAGAATCTCCGATCAATTAGCAAAATAGTAACGATCGCACGAGAAATCAGAAACGGGAGAAGTCATGGACGAAAATATGTTCTTCGATTTCGGAACAGTAGGTACAGCTGTCGTTATGTCGCATTCTCGGCGGTTCCAACAACGTCGCGCGAATAGGGCGAGGAAGAAAGGGTGAATTGTAGGGGCGATTCCCGGGCAGGCAAAACTATTGCCGGCACAGGACGTCCAACAATAATTAACGCCATTATAGCATTTAATTGCCGCGAGTGCCAAGACCACCCTGCACACACCGCCATCTTGTTTTTCGCTGACTCCCTCCTCTTCCGGCCTGCCATCAACCGGAGGGTGGAAAGGCAAAATGGCGGTTAATCCCGACCGGGGACGGCTATTTAAATTCGCCTCGCTTCGAGCCTCCTACGATGCCCGTTCACGCTTTGCTGGGGATCAAGGAACTCGCATGGAGTTGTTCCCCTTCTCCTTAATCCTTTTTGTGGCCCGCAGTACTCCCGAAAATTCGGCGCAGGATCTTGCGGTTCGCAGGGATTTATATTCTAGATAATTCGGCGGTACAACAAGGACTCCAGGGTAATTTTGAAATAAGTCGTATGGAACTGAAATTACCATTTTTCAAATTGATGTAAATTACCACTTCGAAACTCTTCAACTCTCTCCGAAAACCACCCTACGAACGTATCCGCTATTCCAACATCACCTGAGCCCCATACACAACCAACATGGAAGAACAGCGTCCGCTCATAAATATGAGCTCCGTGAGGATCTTCTCGCGAAACATGACGCGTGTCGGGCCAGTACGGGGCCCCGCGCGGATCGTGCGCCAGTTTTTTCTGGGCCGTCGGTTTCGGGCCCAGTCCCGACACTTTGACCCGCTCTCTCTCTCTCTCTCTCTCTCTTTTACTCTCGAGATCAAGCCGCGGCAAACCAGCCGCAACAGGGTGCGCGCTCGCTCGCGTGCACGTGTGCCGCCGGCGCGCACACGTTTCCCCCTACACACAACGTACATATATACGAGAGAGTGCTCGTGGAGATATTTATGCGTCGCATTGTCTCTCGCCGATAAGTTTCGCCGCAGCGGCGGCAGGCAGAGGCCTACGACGACAACTTCATTCGGTGCGCTCTCCGTAGCCGGGCCCTCGGAGTTATGAACCACCGGCCACGGATCGTATATACCTACGCTCGCCCCGCGGTTTCTTCCACCGCTGAACCCTCAGACCTGCATCCGCGTTCTACTGCACCGGAGAGAGAAAGAGGCTGCTTTTGTGCACGAGCGCGCACGCCCGGGATCGGTGCACGCGTGTCCCAAGACGCAGCAACCCGGACCTCGGATCCGTTCCCAGAGATCTACTTCTGCTTTCCTCTTTTATGCTTTCGTTCGGACGTTTCTGAATGTTCCCAGGCACCGAAGAGTATTCTTTCGGTTGACTTACACCTAAAATCCAAAGCTCCACTTGAACTTAAAATTAAAGATAGCGAAAATTGAAATTCTTATGGATAATCCCTGTTATGTAAGGTGTTTGTGAATTTTAATCCGTAGTTTGTAGCATTTACCGTGTACTTCTTTAGGGGAAAGCTTACATGACGAAGAATTGAAGAATTTCAATTACCATGTATACTCAGAGATTGCTTTCATTCTCAAACAGGAAGATCGTAGAGCCCAGGCTTGCAAGAAAAGGGTTTCACCAGTACCGCTTCAAATTGTCTACAATCCAACTGTATGTATAAAACAAAGACATATTCTCCAGTCTTATGTTTGTAGAGTCATCCGCCTTAAAGAATAACACGTATCGATCAATTCCGAACATCAAACAACATTCCCTCCATACACCCAACTCCGCAGTGTATGCGTTCCCTTTCTTTTTCGAACCGGATCGTTGTCCCACGATATCCACCGAGCCTATCCCGATAATATTCCCCGGTCGACGTTCCTTCAACGGAAAATTCTCTCGAGTAAGTCGTTCAGGAGTCGAACAAAGGGCCAGGTCCGCCGCAAGAGTAATTCCAGCGCGTTGACTTCGGTTCCCGGGGCGCTTGATCGCCGCGCTATCTCCTCCGCGAGGAGAATGAGAATCTGTTTGGCTGGAAGAGATCGATCGCCCCGCGCGTCATTTGTCATCGTATCCCGTCGTATCTGGCTACGGAGAACGATCGAGAGAGCTGGGTCGGATGGAGAGGGGTTCTAAGGGGACAAACGGGCAATGGGGGTTGTGCCCACACGTGGCCCCGACGGCGTTAAAACGATGTATCGGTGGGCGATCTAAAATCATTGGACAATGACGCGCTAACTGGATAACTAGCGGGGTTCTCCTTATCTCGAGGAACGATAAGCGGCGAACCCTCCCCCCGACCTTCGCTCATATTACATTAGCGCACCGTGGAATAATGTATCGACGGGGGTGTCAGCCTCCCCCCAGCCTCCGTAAACGACCCACTCCCCCTCGGACGGGGGGGACGAACTATGTATGACTGTATTCACATGGTAATGCGAGCGATATCGCGCGACGAGGGTGAAGTGTTATTAACAATTTGGGGTATCGGGAATCGGTGTGCGGCTAGGGTGTTTCTATTCCCCGTAGGTGAGCAACACTGGCCCGCTAGCTACCCCCTTCTTCGTCTAACCCCCATCCCGACGCGCCGTTGCCTTCACCCCGTAAACGACTGTCGAGATCCTGTCAAACGATATCGCGACTCTTTGACGGCATCGTCGGCCCTCGTAGCTTCCCAAGAACCTGGACGAACTTCCGGACCCTGTGATTGCGATTGGGGATGCTTGTACAGGAGGTAGTCGTGGAATATTCTACGGTAGCTGTTGAACGTTTAACATCTTTGGTATCCCGAGCTTCGGTGAAATATTTAAAAAAAAGTAAAATTGAAGTTGTTTAAAATTCAAGAACTATTCGGAACTACCCCCTACCTGGGGTATAGAGCCTTACCACCTACTAATAATTACTCTCGACCGCAACAGTCGATCAGCCAATAATTACACAGGACATTCTCGAGATTTGTTAAGCCGTCATAAAACACAAGGCTTTAGTCACACGCCCAATAAGAATGAAAGAGTTAACAACTTCCCAGACATCCCGGCGAGCTAAACGCCTCTTTCTCGACGCGGCGCGTCGGTTTTCTCGAATCCTCTTCCACAGTCGAGTTCTTACCGCGAACCTCTAACAAGCCGCGCTTCACGGTCCCGAGGCCCGTTCTCACAAACGACCCACGGGGAGACGACGGCCCCCGCCAATGAATTGTGCTCACTGTTCTTCCGCAGCGATGCGGGACGGAAACGGTATCGCCTCAATGGTCGTCGTTAATTCTCACCTTCCGTTAACCGACTGGCGAGGCGGCGACGACGGCGGCCCGCCACCAAACGCTGTGCCGACTTTTCTGCCCGAGCATCGCCGGTAATTGCCGCCTCAGCTCGATATTTACTGCTCTCGGGGCCAGAAACCGCGCGCCTGTCACTGCTCCGCCTTCTGCGACGACGGACGCACAGTCGAACGGACGTATTGGGTAATTTAGGAATTAGTACTCACCGCGTACTCAACGTAGGTCTTAAAATCATGAGAAATATAGATATTTATTTTCACATTTCTTACAGCTGCTCGATATGTCTTCCCACCATTTCGATGCAAAACTCACACCCGCGGATCATAGATCGACGCACATTTTCAAATATTCCGTCTGTACGTATTTCATACTACCCGTTGTCATACAACCTTGAACTAATGTACTTCCAAACCAATTCCTCCATGTACATTCAATATGTTTGTCAAATGACTCTGACTAAAAAGTTAATTTTACATCGAATGGATCTACATATGTTAGAACCTATATGTTGATCGGACATTTTTTTTACTCTATTCGGCGAGTACTATAAACCCTCTGAAGCCTTACACCATGTTTCTTAAACAGCCTGTATATAATTACACTGTCATTCCTTGATCATTGCACCCATCAAAGCTCTCGTGGTCTCGGCCAATTTAAATCTCCCAGTCACGTTGCTCCAAAAAAGAAACCCTCGCGTCACACCGAGTCCCGCACGGGCGAAAACGTTCCAAGGTAGCCGAAGTATCTAAATATCGATCGGGGCTCGAGAGCCCGGCAACGAGACGAAAGAAGAAGCCAAGAGAAGAGCCAGATAGCTGAGTACCAGGGTGGCCCAATATGGCTCCCAGCCTACGTTGGCCTGGTGGACGACGACGAGGTTCCTGTCCGCGGGGATCCGCGGAGGGAGCCGGCCGAGTTAAGGAGCGTATAAACCGACCATTAGTATCGCTCGGCCACTGTCCATTGTTTCGTTGTTTGCTGAAACAATTGACGGGGGCCAGCCGGTGTGTTCGGTCGTCTCGTTAGCGCTGCGCTTCCACAGAGGACAGCATTGTTCGTCGCTCTCTTTCTCTCTCTTCTCTTGCCAGGGCGGTTAGCACCCGCGGAAAAATCCTAACGAGCTCCCTCTCTCTCTCTCTCTCTCTCTCTCTCTCTCTCTCCTTTCATTCGTTTCTCTCTTTCTCTCTCTGTTCTTCTTTTTCGCTTCACCTTCCTCCTCCTTTTATCTCCGGCCCTTTGGTACTCGCTCGCCGCGTTTAACACCTCGAGCCCGATTTTCAAGCCAGGCTTCCCTTGTTTCACCGGACAAAAAGGGAGAGTCGGGTACGTGGACGCGCGACGGTAATTGCGGTAATGTCCGCGTCTCAGGATCTCTTTCGTGCTGAAATACACCCGGGAGTATTTCCCGTGCGTCGAATTTATCGCTGGCCAGTTGACGGAAGGTTGATAATTGAGGCTTCCTCGAAGGTTTGGAGTCGAAGAGTTGTGTACACTCATTGGCTTGGAGAATACTTCAAACTGTTTATGGGGAGAAAGCTTCTGTGTGAATACGCAAATATTTCTCCAATTTTCATTCAATCCTCGAGAGGCGGACATTTTTATGTACGTACAGCAGCCGTGCTTGGGTCCGTTTAGACTCATAATGCCTCCTGCGTTTTTAAACATTATTTGTGAACGTAATCGTTCAAGTTAATTGAACTAAATTATCGTGCAGAAAATACCCTATTGATACGGTGTACAGAGAAACATTTTGTAACTGGAGATAGGAATTAAAAATACTATGAATGTAAACGCAGCAGGAAGTCTTCGTTAGATCCAAGCGGTAACGGTGTACACTGTGTAGAATGTACCACCCTCCCATTGGATATAAAGTGTCGAGGGCCATTATTCCATTAGTCCATTAATATACATAAATACAGCCGAAGGACAAGGTGCACGGGAAAGAAACGTGGACGAGGGACGATAAGAAAAACAGAGAGGGGTAGGGTAGTTGGTTCTCGGGGGGTGAAGGGGGTGGCTGAAAGAGGGGATGCTAGACGAGAAACGAAATAGGCGAGGGGAGGTTAGAAATAGGAGCTAACCGAGCGTGAGAGATTAACCCCTCTAACAGCGGCCGCCCAGTATATCAACGCGCGTGATAAAACGCCGCCGGCCTCTGGCGTGGTGTTGCCACCCCTAACTGCCTCTATTGACTACCAGAATCCAATATATTCTACTCCAACGGCGGAGAAAACCGACTGGGAGGCGCCGGAATTTCATACATCTTCTTTCGACGATCCATCGGTTGGGGTGAGACCGACACACCCCCTCCCTTTACCCTTACCACCGTTCGATCGTGTGTACTTTTGCGCCCCACCACCTCGACCCTCTGGGTTCTCACGGATACTGCGATAAGGCCACGATCGCAGCCGGGGATTGAACTCGTTCAACCCCCGAATCGAAAACCCGGCGCGCACGATCGTCGCTGTATCGCCGTTTACATTTATTTCGACGCCGGTTGATGGAGAGGGTAAGTGGATACCGTGGGGGTAATGGGAGGGGGTGAGAAGCCTCGTACGAGGTATAATAGGGTTTTATATCTACCGTGGTAGTGATTGTATTAATTGAGCTGCGCACCTGGAATTGATTAGGTGGGGGTGGATTGCAATTGGTCGTAATCGAATTATCTTGCGTGCTGTTTAGGGAATTATTGGTTTACGAGTGTGAATTGTTTCTGTTAGTTCTATGTATTTGTGATTGATATTAATTCCTACTTAATCTGAGACTTCTTTTCCGAAGTAGGGCGTTTAGCTTAAAGTACATTTGCACCCGGATAAAAACTTGAGAGCTAATTACTGGCACATGTAATTGAATGTCAAGTATTATTAATAGTTAATTCTACAATACTATTATGCGATAACTGTACAGGGGTTTGTAGTTCCATAAATTAGCCAGTTCTCACAGATTCGTCAAATCAATTACAGTTTACACATCATTCTGGAATTAACCCTTGAACCATCAATTAAAGAAAAATCGATCCAGTGTTTTTTTATTATTTACATTTACATTAAAGTTTTAGATACTAAATATCATGTAATAACGCTTCTATCATTGGACCAGAAACATGGGTCAAAAGTGATCCGGCTCGTCTAGGTCAGGGTTAAGGTTCACCATTTTAGGCCGAGGAGATCGTAACACACCCCGGTTCAACGAATAAGTGGAAACAATTCATATCTACGATTCGAGGTATGCGACCCGTATCGGATGTCGGTGATCCTGTCAGAGTGGCAGAAGACAAATCCAATGTGCCCTCCGGTGTAAACGGACCGCGAGACAGAGAGAGCGAGAAAACGAGAGTAACACAGGATCCAAGCCCTCCGTCTAATGCCTAAACACCCTAATAGCACCGTAAACAATAGGGCTGCTTTGAAGTCGAACGCGATTCCGAATTTTCGGAAAAGATCCGAGGGACGGAAACGTCGGCTACGAGTTTAACTTGTAAGCGGATAACGTTGAGTCAACGGCTTATTGTTTCAGCGGGGTCCTGGATTCGAGCAGTTCCACGGTTATCGATGGGGTTGTGTTTGCCCAGTTGGACCAATACGCGGCCGGGCTCACGGGAAATCTGCTCCATTTTTCCGAATCTTCTTGTCCCGAGGTACTCTGAATACAAACTGCTCGTCCGGATCGCCGATACAGACTCCCGTGCCCTTTTAAATTGACTTTTTTTCCCGTGTGCAGGGAGTTTCATCATACGTGGACGTTATTTCATGGATGGATCACCTTTCTGTTTTGCTGACTTTCTTACGTTCTGGCGCACGCCAGTCTTTTCTAGCGATTTCTATATAATATTTAATAACAGCAACATGATTTATGGAAATCATCGCGACCGCGTCAAGGAACAAAAGCAAGGTCTGTCTCATGCAGGTTATTACAAATTAATTTATGACACTTGGTGCGCGCGCGCGCAGCAGACCTGGGTTGCGCAAGGCTTCTCGTTAATTTGTCATAAACAATGGGCCTCATTGTCCGGGCTTCAAACAGCGCCGTTGCAATTCGCATAAATACGCGAGCAGGCGCCGAATGCCCATTGTACGAAGGTCTCAGACGAACTACGGCATCTAATTGACACGATTCGGCCCCGGATTACCATCCGTGGATTGCCACACTTCGGTCGCCAGCGGCCGACTCCGATCGATTCAAGGCGGTCCACCGTGCACGCCGAACACCTTATTCAACCACACCTGCTCCTTAGAGTGATTCAAATTTCTTTCCTTTAATCTACTTAAAACGAGCAACTATTTTCGTTGGAATTTTTCTAAACGGTGTACCAACCTTTATTAGAGTCAAGCGTAATCAGTCTTAAATTCCAACGAGATCTTGTATGGCGTGAAATCGGTTTATATACAATAACAATACAGCCAGTCACCATTCTTTTTACGTAGAAATTAGACTTCATTAGTTTTCTAGTAGTGCTTGATTTTACCAACTCAATATCGTAATTGTATTGTAGTTTACATGTTCATTGAAGATGGGTTAAGAGTTAGAAAAATAATTGTCAAATTGTGCAAGCGTCTTGCTAGAATATTCTCGAAACTACCCTTAATATACAAAACGAGCAAGATGAATTCGACCTCAATGGGACAGAAAAAAAATCCGAATTAGCCGGCGATTCGCGAGCGTAATAACCCCGAAAGTCAAGGGGGATGGTCGCGTGAAAAACGAGAGGAAGATGATTCGGTAGTGAAATAAAGGCGGTTATCTCGGAAAGGATGGGGGAGGGGTGTAAAGGGGTGGAGTAGGTGGCAGCGGAACAGATAAAGGGTACTTTATCTCGCGGAATAACCGTGAACTCTTCCTCATTTCAACCCCCTGCTCGTTGCTCCCTCATTTCTCGCCCTCTTACATCCTCCACCCTCTCCCAAACACCCCCCTCCCATCAACTTCAACCCCCCACCCCCCCGCCCCCTCGCCCTTTTTTTTCTTCTTCTCTATCCGGGCTGTTCGCGTGCTATCCGCGTCGAATCTTTCAATAAAAAATTTTGTAGCCCCCGCGGAGTCAGCGCCATTTTGTGAGTTTAAATGGAAATCCGGCGAGAGCGCGGCAGAGCGAGAGCCAGCAGTGGCAGGGAGAGGCCGGGGCGTGCAGCGCTCTTAGCATGCAAATTAAACTGCCTGCCATTTGAATGCGAATAAAACGCCCTTGGGAGCGGGCGAGACCGTGCCAGCCGGAAACACCAGTGGTAGAAAGAGAGAGTGAGAGAGAAAGAGAGGGAGAGAGAGAGAGAATGCACGGTGAACACAGAAAAAAAAACAGTGACGGTGAAAGAGGTTAACCCCGGTAGCGTGCGCGGAAAAGAGAGAGGAGAGAAACGATGGGGTACGTAAGGGTGGATGGTGGAAAGAGAGAGAATGATAGACGAGGTTGACAGATCGCGCGACAGAGGTGCTTACGTGGTCGAGAGGAAATTTCGAGAAGAATCCTTCTTCCACCCTCCGGCGGTAGTAGAGGTACGCCCCTTTGGAAATATGGCGCCTTCGAGACTTCCTCTCCTCTGGATCGAGACTCGATTCGACCGCTTTCACGTTTGCTTCGCGAGGCGGGAAAAGAGCAGGCTGTGCTCTGCGCGGGACACGAAGTTTTAACGTACGATTCTGTTATCGGAATTTATTATCTTATACAGCGTCCGACTGCAGCCCGACCATAAATCCAACGGATGCCAGAAGGGGGACGATGAGGGAAGGGTTGGATTGGCGGACTGTCCCGCGACGAACAAGCGATAACTTTCTTTCCGCTTCGACGGAACCGTCTCGCGGAATAATTATTTGGACGTTCAACGCGCATGGAAATTGCATTTCGCCCCCCACTCCCCACATTCCTTTTTCCTCAGGAGGACTCACTGTACGGGACACATTTGTTACGCGGCGCGAATGGTTCAGCTTGTTTGATCGCCCGCCTCGACTTCCGGGCTAAACTTGCGAGACGTTTCCAGGTTACCGGATTCGACGTGTATCCTGTGTGGCGGGTGGCTGCCTCGGAGTTACGAAGTAGGAAATTGCGGTAAACGCTCGTGCTCGCGAACTGTCCGAGTTTTCCTCCGTGGAAAACTACTGCAACGCCTGCATCTTTACCCACTTGCGACGTGGTGGCGGAGCTTTTGGGAAATGGGTTTTCTGGGATATTTTGCTTGCCGTGAGGCTTCTTCTATATTGGGTAACAAGAATGTTGTTTTTTTATTATTATTTTAACATATTACAGAGGTTAACACTAGCGAACAAAGTAGCCAAGACTTTTCTAACTTTCTTTATATTTTTTATTTCTTAACATCAACTTAAGATCTATCAGATTATATGTCAAACATATACTAGAGTCCTAAGTTGACGTTAAAAAATAATAAAAGATGAAACAAATCGAAAAAGTAGTAACTATCGTGTCTCCAACTATATATTTTGAAAAAGATACGTTGAAATTACAGTTTGGCCGGAAACTTTTGGCAGCTACAGTAAAACAGTCTGAACCGTAAGAGAGGGTATAAAGTCGAATAAGTGAATCATAGGGAAAGGAAAAGCTTGCCCGCGTACCGTAGAATCGTAATTTAACGGGGGGCGAA
Source organism: Dufourea novaeangliae (assembly GCF_001272555.1). Lineage (NCBI taxonomy): Eukaryota > Metazoa > Arthropoda > Insecta > Hymenoptera > Halictidae > Dufourea > Dufourea novaeangliae. The sequence continues at coordinate 4,424,433 of NW_015374020.1, read as the reverse complement.
TGAAGACGAGAGGGTGGAAACGAAACGTGTAACCGACTCTTTCCACAAATCACGGTTATTTTCATGAGCCGTCCTTTCCGAACGTTCGTCCGTTCTTCGAAGGGGTGGGGGTGGGTGGCGAGAACACCGGAACAGCTTTTCTCGCTTTGCTTATTACCTGGAGCATCTCTTATAGCGTTTCTTCCTCCTCCACCCCCCTCAGACGGGCGACAGTTATGAAATTTCTTTAGAATTATTTCGCTCGCCTAATGCAGGCCACCGTTGGAAGTTCACCGGAATAAGAAATAATATTTCCTCCCGTCGTCCCTGTCCCGTTTTACCGCAGTTTCCCTTCGGAGAAGTGGAGCTCGGCCGACGACGTGCCGCCCCGGGGATTTAATGCGGCTTTATGAAAACCGTCGCGAGAAGTCTTAATTGCAGGCCTGGAGGGACCGAAAAATTATGCGCACCGATAAAAAGCCGCGTACCCCATCCTCCCCTCTGCTTCACTTTTCTTCTGTGAGTCTTGTGTACGCGGATTTACGCGAGGATATTAACGCCCACCGGAGGTCGCGATTGATCAAAATTGAGAGAAAGACCTATATGCAGTTTTTAATTATTGTATCTGTCGGATATTAGGACCACGATCTCTGGAGGATTAAGAAAAGGAACGCAAGGTCGATTTATACATTGACTGATTCTGAGCTCCTCCCTCGATCATCTGGGAGGATTAATGTACTACGATTTTCCATTTGTTTTTAAATTATGTTGTGCATTATGTACGATCGCTGTTTCGACTTCCCCCAGGGGCACGGGTGTTGTGTCTACGATCGCAGGAAAACAAGGAATCGAAGAAGCACAGGAAATTTCCCACTTTTATCGTAGCACGCGAATTCTGGAGGAATCTCATAATACAATCGTTCTCTTACTCCCGCGGGGGAATAGCCTCCTCGGGTGTCTTCGCGAGCGATCTCGGTACCGATCTCGAGGCTGAAAGAGCCCCGTGAAACGCCCGTCTGCGATCGGGGAGGCGGCTCTTAAACAGGCAAGAAAAATCGTTTTATAAATTCCATTCCTTCCCCCAGTTGCATTTCCCTTCTGTCCTAGCTTCCGTGCTTTCTCTCTCTCTCTCTCTCTTTCTCTCTCCCTTCCTCGTTCTCAGTTTGCCCTCCGTGTCGTCGTCGTTTCTCTCTTTCGGCTGCAATCCACAGCCTATTCGCTCGATCTCTCCATTCCGTTTTTCGTTATCGCGTCCAATTCCGGCGTCGAAGATATCTGGCCGGCGATAAGGGCGAGCGGAATTTAAATAAAGCGAATCAATATTCAAATCCGCCGCCCTCGGCGGCCCTGCAGCGCACCCCCACCCACCCAATCCACCCCTCAATCCTCCAACGTTCGCGCAAAGACCCCTTCCATCCACTCGAGCCGCCACTTTCTTTCTTACCTTATTTATTTCTCCGTCTCCAGGCGCTTTTCACCGTCGGTTTATATCGACGGTCTCATTTATTCGAGTCCCTTTGTCGGACGAGCCGATCTCCTTTTTCCGGTGCACCCCTTCCCCCGTTTTCTTTCTCTCTCTTTCTTGCCCTCCGTTGCTCCAATAGCCCAAATGATTGGTTTGTACTCGCCCAATCGCGTTCGCTTATACACTCGCGGCCCAGTCAGCCCCGCGTGCGCGGAATAACGCGTTGCTGGGCTTGTGATACTTTAGCCTAGACGTTTCCAATTATCGGAACAATGGTAATTCTGCTCCCCCGCGCCGGGCGACTATTGATTCCGTTTTCCCCGTGGCTGCCGATCGGACGACGAATAACAGGTGTTCCAATAACCCGGACCTAATGCAACCTGTGAAGATTAATAATCGAATAAATAATCGTGTCAGCTAGACCACCACGCTCTGGTAGGATTTTAACAGCAACCTGAACATTAACAATGCTCAATCTTCTATGATATATGTAAAAAATAATAAAAGCAACATTAGGGAGTCTTGTCCATTATCTGTCCAATCCAGACACGCGAATTCTAATCGTGAAACAAGAGAAGCGAAAAGATAGAATCCTTACTCGTCTCATTCCTATTCATAACCCATCGCTCGATTTCAATTGTCCTACTCTGAATATCAAGTCTATAAGGTGTAAAGCAGAAATTTAATTCTAAATCAAATCTGCCAATTGATTTCGAAATACCTTCTAGGATCAATGATAGAATTGAAGTTATCAATTTCACTCCCCTATCGCTTAATACAACAATACAGAAGAATAGAAGACACAAACCCATCACGAACACTCGTCCCAACAAAGCCAAAAGCAGGCCCTCGGGCCACGTTCTTCTGGTTCCAGGCTCATATTCGAGTCAATTTTCCTACACAGTTCCGCCCCCAGCGAGACAGACTTCCACTCGTCGATCATCGGCGAATCGCCTATTCCAGCCAATATTTTGGCAAGAAGAGTCCCCACAGGGGGATGGAGTACGACGATCCGTAAAAGGGCTCGTGACCGTTCTCCAACGCCGATCGATCTTCCGGCGAAGAATACTTCGCCGGGAAAATCTGGCAGGATAACCATAAAATGACGAGGCCCGCTGGGTCATTTAACGTCCTCTCTAGGAGAACGGTCATCGTGAGAGAGTAGCCTTCCGTTTGGCCAGAATTTAGCGTAATTCGACGATTTCTGTGCAAACGTATCCGCCAGCGCGTCGATTCGAACCACCGGCTGCCCGAGGAAGACTCCTGCAGCACGGCGGTCATCCTGGATCACCGAGAGCTGGCTTTTGGCTTTTATCCCCCTTTCGAAGGCGGCCGTCGCGCGTCCGCGATTGAATTTTATCTCCGTTGCGGGGATTCGTGCATGTGTATCGAGTACACGGGGACATGTAAATCCGGGAATACGTTGTTGGACGGCTGGCCGTTGCGTTAAACAATGGCTTTTGTTTCAAAGACACACACATACAGTCCTCCCTCCTCTTGGAGGCCCTGGAGTTAAAGTCGGACTTGAGGGCCGGTCGACGCTCAAATCCCCGTGGACATTTGACTTTCGATGTTGGACCGCCAGCTGGGGCTTCGTAGACATCGCGACTTGGATATTCTATCGGTTTACTGGAGTTTCGTGAAACGTTACCGGTAAACGTTATCAATAATCGAGGTGTATTAGAGTTTGAGATAAGGTTTATTCGGTGGACAATCCTTATGGAAGTTAATTTTCTGCGTGATACTTAGATAAATAGTTCAATTTGTAAATTCAATCTTCGCAAATTTAAAGTCTTCGATTTCCTCTAATCTCCACCAATTTAAAGATTTCAAGACATGTCAGAGATCGAAGCGTTGTTCTCTAATCACCATTAATCGCAATGCGATCGATCTTCGTCGACGATTAATATTGTATCCGCATCAGAGTCGGCCGCGTGTGGGAATAAGTGACGAAGGGCGGGGTAAGAGAATTAACCTGTAATGTCAATGATTGATAGGATTAATAACGTGCCCAGCGAACCCCCTAGTCGAGCCGATAAAACACCACCGAAGACGGAATACTTTAACCCCGGATTAATAGGCCTGTAAACGGCGCAATGATTCTCATTAATATTCATGGGCGGCCGATGCGGGACGCGTGTATGATTTATGGTGTTTAATTTTCGCACCGTGGCACACGCGCGTGCGTTCCCAATTTGCTGCGAACGCCCTGTCTGGTTATCGCGGATCCGTCCTAGGTTGTGTGGAATTAAATATCGAATCGATCCATGGACGAAGAAATTAGTATCCTTACAGTCCTTTTATCGTGGATCCATTGATCAGATTGATTGGGCTATTAAAGAATCATCTTAATTATTAAATTCTGATTGTCAATGCATTGTTGATTATTGAGAATTAAATACTATACTTGATCCATCCATTGTCTCGCTACAGATTTCTGTTCGTTGTACATCTATTAATTTTGATAGGTATCAGAATTTTCAATAATTTCAGTGAGACTTTATTAAATATAATCCAATACGGAGAATTTTCATTCTAGGATTAGGAGTACCAGGATTTTTAACAGTTTCTATAATTTTCGAAATGTAGAAACATAGTGTACTTTGTCTTATTGTAGCGTTTGAAAGTAGCTGAAATATTTAAAAATTTAGACTGCAGCATTGAAATAATTTTTATATTCGCGGATTTGTATTAATCCCGATTGTTTTTCTTCTTTTTGGACTCGTCTAGCGAATGGAAGTCATTGCAGACAGCGTGTTGCTTCCGTCTGAAACGAAAATACCGATGATATACTCCTCGCTATTCTGGGTACAGAACGACGACAGGAGCGGGCGGACTGCGTCGCGTCAACCCCTTTCTTCCAGGTGCAGAAAAGGCCGATGACGTTGACCAAACATTTTTCAAAAGGATGCAGCTCGCGAAGCTACTTAGGAGGCGTTGTCGGCACCTTTTACCAGTAGCGAAACCCGGGTACAAGATTCTTTTCGAAAAGGAACCGCTACACTCTTGAGGCGACTCTGGTAATTCGATCCCTCCAGAGGTTGTAGGGGACTTCGGGTAAAATTTGCTAACACTTTTACCAGGTTTTTCAGATCTCGGATCGAATTAGGGGACGATTCTTGGAAAATGTTGACACGGTGACTTCAGCTTGTTAACTTTCATAGACCACTAGGTCCACAATTTTCTTAGATTCTAATTTAAGTGTTCAGAAATGGAGAATTTTGTTGATTTCCCCTTTTCTATGCTAGGTACTTCGAATGATCTGTGTATATTAGTCTCATTGTTCTACTCTGTATTCTCATGATTATACGATGTAAAGCCTCACATACATACGTCAAAACATGTACAGTTTAATGTACAATGATTCTAAGTATACCTCAATCTACTACCTTTCTTAACCCCTGCTTTATAACATCGAGTCAGAGGCTAGTGAGGCCGATTTCGATATCAGATTTAGTAAATATGAATATTATTCGTTTTCTTCGTGGCATCGGAGCGCCCCCGAAACACCTCGTCGCAAGGTCGTCAAATCGACAGGGAATGGGAGGAACGACACGGAAACGTCCGCAGTGCGCAGCTTCGGGCATTCTTTATCGTTTAACATTGTAAACGCGTTGGTGACACCGAGGGGGGATCGCGGAAAACCGAGAACGAAGGATCACGGGGCGAGCAGGAGGGTGGCGGAAAAACGAGTGAGGGGGGGAGGCAGCGGTTGGAAAGGGAGGAGGATCGGGAATTCAAATACCGCCCGCCATTAAACTGAATAACGAGGAGAGCTGCCGTTCGAAATATGAACACGGCTATGATTTGCGGCCTCGTAAACCCGTTCATAACGAATAATAATGTCACCGAGCGCGCCACGTCGCTCCTCTCGCCCCCTCGCGCGAGCAAGCGAGCGAAGGGGAGGTAGGCGTGTTCCCCCGCGTGAAAATCCACCTACAATATCGCCAAGACTTTTTTCATGTCTCATAACGGCCCCACCGGGCTGAAATTAAATAATAAAATATTCGCGAACGCCGGTTCCGTCGTTAACTCCCACTTACCGGCCGTCTCCTACTCGCGCCCTATCGCCCTGCCGCAACCCCTTTTCCCTGGACGAATTCATTCCTGGGGAGGAATATTCAGAGACTTATCTTGCAGGGGATTTGAATTCTTAGAGTTTGTATCGTTTCGTATTTAACACGTTTGGCGCACGTTGTTGCAGATCCTACTGTACAGGCAGGGACTTACATATGTAGTAAGACATTGGTGCCAAGAATCTGATGGCATCGTGTTAAACGTTTTTACGTTTCTTTGAGTTCGAATGTCGATAACGCATTGTTCCTTTCGTATGGTTCTGACAAAGGAACAGATGTTAATAAATATGTTACAAAGTATGGTTGCGGACCTCATAAAAGAGAATCCACCGAGAACTATCATCGGGGAAAGTTAAGGATGTTGTAAATTCCAGGGATGATACTACCGCTCCAGGAACGTTTAACTACGAGCATGCATGCTCCTGCTACCATTGAATACAGTTCATTATCTCTAAATTGACTGTTTAGTAACATTGATTGTACATTTCGCATAACAGAAAGACCTCTTACGAACGATCGAACGGTGTTCGATCAAGATCGAAATGAGGAACTTACCCACATCTTGGTCAATTATTTCCACAAAAATGTTTATACTTTATTCGACGAGTTTCGATGGATGCAGGTAACGGCACTAATAATCGGGGGGACTGACATCTGGGGACAAAACCGCGTGTTAAGAAGTTTCTCACGTCGTTCCGGTTGTTACCGATCCGAACCGATTCCTGTGTAAGGTGATACACACGAACGACCGTTTGCTCGCGAATAGTTCAACGCCGGGCTTAAATGGAGACAGAGAGAAAGAGAGAGGATGATGCGTCGTGAAGCAGGTTTGTCTGCTTCGCAGGGTAACGAGGAACGCATTAACCAGGACCGATAAGCGGGAACGGGAGTGCGCGGCAGGTGCGTGGCGACGAATTCAATAAATATTGAACGTATCGGTATATCTGACCACGGAATCGGAAAACACGGAGTAATCGAGACTCGATAAGGGGAGGGGCGAGAGCCCGCATTCGCCGCGGCGAAATGCACGTGCAACGTCTTTATCCGGCCCGATTCCGCTCGCAAATCGCCGAGTTTAGCACACGCCCGGGCACGAATAACGTACAGTAATTACGTTCCGTGGCTGACATGCGAATATGAGGTCTGGTTATCGGTTAATTACGCTGGCGGTCGACGAAACGGACAAAACAAAAGAAAGAAAGAAAGGAACGAGAAAAGGAACACTGATGTACACACGCGGATACAGGGGAAAACTTGAAACGTATCTGAGCCGGGGCATCTACAATTCCTCAATAATGACACTCGCGCGAACGAGATAACGAACGATATCCGTTTTGGAATTGCCGATCAGAGAGCGCAGAAAACGATCGCGTTGCCGGTCCGGTGACGATGTTTAACGGAAATAGCGACGGATATCGCGACCGGAATGTCGTTTAGACGGTGTGTGCGCGCGTCTTTCTGCTGGATGAAGATACGCGAAATCGTTCGAGTGATCCGTTAGACGCGCGATTCTCGATTCGTTATTAAATATCGAGTAATTAATAGTTCGCCTATTAACAGTTTATCCTGAATGAGACCTGGATAGAGCATCAAGTACCGAACTGTTTATCCCGGGTGAGACTCGGGCACAGTGCATTTATCGCACACGACGTTTATAATTATTAAAATGATGCGTGTAAAGCATGCTTTCTTACATGTTTTAAACAAGTACAAAATATGGTGGAACGAGTTTTCTGTTTTACTCCGTAAACGAAAAAAAAACACTTAAAAGAACAATGAAATTCCTACATTCGCGTTTTGTCATTGTAAATAACAATAGAAAATGTACATATTATCTAGAGAATATGGTGGATGACAGAGCAATTACTCAATACTTACATTGATCTACCTGAATTCGTCGGAGTACTCAGGTCCTAAATTCAAAACAGCATAAAACATCCCCCTCTATTTACTCCATCCGAGGTGGATAGTACGAGAGACTCACTTTAATTTGTCCGTCACTCTGCTACACATACATCAACGTTAAAACACAATCTCACGAACTACAGCTCGCAGAACCGTGACAAACAAGACATCGACAAAAGCAAATAAACCTGAAAGATCTCGTCCAGCGAAGACAGTGTAATTACGAATTCGCGAGAGATGGGAATCCAGGTGTTGTGTATCTTCGAGTCTACATCTACCTGGAAGATAAGCAAGCTCCATCGACCAGCCTCCAAGAATATTCGATAAAATCTTGCTACCCGAGAAAACACTCGGAACAAGTTCAAAAAACAAGGAAACTCTGTCGAGGAAAACGAGAAAGCTCAGCTCCGTGCTCGAGGAAAAAATCTTCCGTATCATCGGATTCCAGCGTCTTGTATCCTGGTGTGGGGTTAAGGAGGGGGGGGGGATGCATTAACGACAAGTGTGTATCACCGTGGCCGACGCCATTCGCTGTATTATTCGCGGACCTCGAATAGTCGCGAACGAAGGAGGCGGTCGTGCGAGCGTCGCGAGGGGCATATAGGAAAACGCTTTTATCGCGACGAGTAAATTCTTCGCCGTCGAGAACGAGATTGAAGGCGAGTTAAGTAGCGGTGCCGGGTCTCTCCTCGACGGTAGAGCGTGGTGATAACGCGCGACGTTTAACGAGGCCGGTAGCAGCCCGTGGCTCGCGTTCGAACGAAGTTATTCCGTTTATAGACTGCTCCCCGGTCGCTGGTTCTCTGACTCGAGGCCTACGGTCCCCGTAGCCTGGGCCCGTCCACGGGCAACCCTCCCTCTCTCCATATACACCTAATAATGAAGATGTTGTTTTAATTGCCGGCTCGCGTGAGCATCCCGCTAATTAACGCACTCGCCACCGGTAACTGCTACGGTCCACTCTTCGTGACTCTCTTTCTCGTACCCTTTCTCTCCTTCAGAGGCCCCCTCTCCTTCTCCTTCCTCTCTCTCTCTCTCTCTCGAGGGTACACGACCGGCTCTGATTGGCGTAAACCGCTTGCATAATCATCGTGAGACCTCAAGACGCTCTCTACCTGTGCCGGTGTAATTTATTTTTCGAGCACCGTTCGGGGCTGTTGTAAATTTTCAGGCGATTGGATGGTGTTACCGAAGGGCTGGAGGGGAATTTTTGAGACTTGAAGAAGATCGAGGAAAATAGGGTAAATATTGCCAGTGGTGCGTTGACGTTGACCAGATGAATGTCGTGTGTGTGGTATGAAAGGTGGTGGAAGATGGTCGGAGGTATCAGTTTCCGAGCGGTTACTGTGTTGTTCCACGATAACATCGATTTACACGTGAGTTTCGTTCAGCTTGTGTTTTAACCTAGATATTCTGTTTAGAAGTTTACAATTACAATTTTATAGTTAGATAAAGTAGCTTCCAACCACTTTCTGTTTACATTTACGTCCCCAGTGTTAAATGTTAAAACACTTGTTCGTTGTTTTAAACTCGAAGAACCATTAGAAAATTACCGATATCGCTGTATACGTGTTGCCTAGAAAATATAAGAACTCGATAATTACTGGGTAATAAACGTGTAATTCAATAGAAGACCGAACGAGTGACTAACGTATAATCTAATAGAAAGTCATGGAAGTAGTGCAGAACACATAACCCATACGAAACGAGAAATATTATTCGATGATTGTGGATGTTCGAATATTTACAGCCTGGAACTCGTATAAATAATGTTTATCCGGTTATTAACGCGCATATTTCCGTTCAGGCAAGAATTTTTCGCCCGGTAACGCAGAAGAAGGGGGCGGAAAATGTCAGAAAAGAGATCCTGATCAACTTCGCGTGCGCGTTTTGCTTCCTTTTGTAATAGAACACCCGGATAAAAACGTCCGAAGAAGCGAAATCGTAATTCGCGATGAATTACAACGACCTCCGGTCGGCGTGAAGAAGAAAGTATACAACCGTGGTTCCCTCGCGATGTTAAAATTGAGTGGTAATTTACGGCGACGTGGCTGCTAATGAAAACGCGGCAAGCGTGATATTACGCGAGCTATTTAAAAATAAATTAATCGAATACATAAGTCCGCGTTTATTACAGCCGCTGGAAAAAAAAAAAGATTGCATCGCGATTCCTTGTCGCCGTTGTATCGCGCCGATCCCCGTACATATAAATATGTATATATATCTTTCATTTTTACATAGAATTAAAGCGTGTATTTACAAAATGAACCGAGCTACGATTGTTTCAGTTACGCGGCGACAATTTCAATCGACAATTTCCACACCGTGCTGTGGTGTTATTATAGATCGCTGATAAATCATTGTCGAAAGTTTCATTCTCTCATGCTCCCCTTTGATTGCACCAAGATCATTCCTCGCGGAATGAACATATCAATGCTCGATACGAGGCGGTCACGTATCCCAAAAGAACACAAAACAAAGGCTAAGCCGAAGAAATAAGCAACGAAACGGGAGGAGAAATAAAAAAAAAAGAAAAGAAAGGGGAAGGGGAACGCGAGGTGGAATAAGATCGAGCGTAATGAAACTCGCGCGCTCCGGCAAAGAAACAGACGGACCGCGGCAGTGGTATCATTCGTCAAGTCTTAATTTCTCAATGAATCAGGCCCGTCTAATTAAGGAGCTTCGGCGGAGTCGAGCATGGATGGGCATTAGCATCCTGCGGGTCTGTAATTTGTGCCTCTCTTAATTAAATCATCCGTTAGCCAAACGGGCCCCTCTCACGGGCGAAACATCCACCTCTCTCTCTCTTTCTCTCTCCATCTTCCCTCTTCTGTTCTTCTTTTTTTTCGCCAGTGCTTCCTCCACGAGAGCCGGCTCAGAACCCAAGCAGAGTAGCAACGTTTTTGGGCCTACCTTTGTTTTTCACCGTTCCTTTACCTCCTTGATTCCGCGACGCACTCTTTTTTTCGGGTGAACGCAAACAAATTTTATGGCCAACGGACCCCCCCCCCCCCGACATCTTTTCCTTCCTCTTCAATCTTTTCGATCTGCTTCTATCTTCGCAATTTTGTTCCTCTTACCTCTATTGCCCGTGATAAATGCTCCCTGTTCTGCAACATCTTACTTCGAACTTTGTGGAGAGTTCTATCGTTTTCTGATCCACTACTTCCTGTCTTAACTCCGAGGACAACTTTTCTACTACCAGTTTTAATTCTTCTTATAATTCCTTTTCCAGTTCTCTCCAACTTCTTTCCTGATTTTTTCGAGAGTTCGTCGTACGAATTAGCTTCTTTCGGTTCTTGCCGTGTAATTTCTTCGACTACTGTTTTTGTGGTCTCAAGAACGTTGTCCCTGCCTCTTGAACCTTATTCGTTCGTCTTCTTGTTCCTCTTCTGGGTCCACCACCGCCATGGGACCAGAGGCTACTGTTTTGGACCTTTTGCGCAATTAACCACTCAGCCCCGTACCGTTGCGGCCCGCACTGAATTCGTGATCTTTAGTGTGCCGGGCATCCGTAAAATTCGCCGAATTTGCATCGACGCGAGATACGAGATCTCGAATCTTCTTGGTTCTCTGGTCTACGCGCTCGCTGCGGCCCCACGGCCCTGCTGCCGTTCGTGGCGATAATGGGATTTGATCGTCGTTTACGGGGGCTATTACTTCATTAAGCCCGGCGAGACGTAAATTCTTCGTCGCGGCTTTAAATACTAACGAGCGAGCCGACAAAATAAGCGTTCCACCGCTTTGGTGTACACCCCGAGATTGTGGCCAGTGGCCATCTTGGTTGACATCGACGATCAGATCTGGGGTCTATTGTAACCTGGAACATCGTCGTTGATCTCTATCTCGTGTGAATTATTTCGAAAGATGTCTCAATACTAGATAATACACGTTTATACAAGTTTATGAATTATTGAATACTCGTTTCAAAAAAGTTTTCCTAAATCACCTTTTCCATTTCCTTAAAATCCTTCAGCACCAAAGTGTCTCATGATCCTGCTGCGTGTATTAGTCTAGCCCACCGAAAGTAATTTTTATAGTCCACAAACGTAGCTTGCGCAATCCATGACCGAATCACGGAAGCACGTAAAATTGCAAGTGAATCCTTCAACGATTTCAGTTCTTGCGGTTAACAAGAGTATCTCCGTTTCGGTCTCGACTCGCGGGCGCAACTTGAAGAAGAGATCGAGCGAGTTTCTGTGGACGGATTCCCCCCCCCCCCCTCCGTTGTTTTCGTGGCGATCTGACGAGGAAGAAGGGAGACCCCGAAAGGGTCATCTTTGCGATCTTTTGCATCGATGCACGCGAGTGGTGAGGTGAAGGGAGGGGAGGGGGGAGGCAGTGGGCCCCGATACGTTGCATGGGCCTTCCGCATATATCGAAGATCGGGACAAAAGTTAGCCAGGGACATGGAGAGACAGGCGGCAACAATGCCAAGGCCCCCCGCGCTTCGGACTCTAATATATTGCCATTGGCCGCCGCGGAGCAAAAGTATTGGACC